>NW_005187402.1:4554822-4557015 GCF_000239375.1 Pundamilia nyererei | reverse complement strand
TTTTTTAATAAGGAAAGAGGTTTGGTTGCAACACCAAGAAGGTGCACTTGGTGAAGTGAGATCATGGGAAACATCCCATTCTCGTGGGAACAGGGACAAAGTGAGAAAATGAGCAGCTACAAGGACTTTTGTGACGTGTGAGACATCAGCACGTTGCATGAAGTGATTTTTGTCCTTCCTCTTCTTTAAAGACCAAGTTAAGATGAAGGAGCAGGGCGCAAGTTGAAGATAGCCTCGTGTGTTGTCTGCGTTTGCAGCTTTACGCACACAAGATAATCGTTAAAAACTAGATTTAAGCAACTTCGTGAGCGCACAGTTGTAGATATGGGCCAAATGGGAGAAGGGCAAGTTGGTGTGCTGACGTGATGACGTGTGAAGATGATGATTATGACACCCAAGCGTTAAGTGTGTGCCAGTTTCTCCTTCGGGACAGTTGGTTGGGTGTTTGGACTTCACACAAACTCTTTCAAAATCAAACCACTTGTCGACCTCGCTCCACGTTCCCAAACCTGTCAGGTCCGACACCCCAGCCTCCTTTGTCACTGGCACACACGAGGAGTCACCATATTAGAGCTGAATGCTCCATTTCTCTGCTAGAAGGGCAGCATTTCAGACCAGTCAGTTTCCATCCTAGGTTTCACGGGCTCATTATTTATGGGGCGGGTTCACGTGGCTTAAATCCTGCACACATTAATGCTCGAGCGCACTCGGAGACCCAAACTGTGCGTTTACTTGTATTTGGTTTCACAACTTGAACACCTAATTCCTTTCTATATCTATATTTTATATCCTCATGCTGCAAATGGTGTATCTTAAAGAGCGAGTTTCTTTCCCGACTGCCATAGAAACCAGGGCTGATCCCCGGGCCTCCACTAATCGCCCTTTCTTTGATTTGAAACGGAAGTATCATTGCTTTTGAAAAGCTACTTAATCTCCTCTGGATCCCCGTGATCCGATCATCCCAGTGTTATCTCCACACTCTTTAGCCCATTATGAGGATCAGGGTGACCATAAATGCAGTGCACAGAGAGCTACACCAAGCTAAAAGCGCAGTTAACGCCAACTTCACTCACTCTGCGTCATGTGAGAACACGCAGGTCGCACTGAAACAGTCGTTCAGCTCGATGATTTCACTATTTGTATTTCGATAGTTAATAAGTACGCCCAGGAAAGATTTTTTTTTAAAGAAGAAAAAAAGTGGGTCTCACCAGCATGACATGTTGGAAACAATTACAGTAGATCAGGGTCAGAAATACATCTGTTAATGTATAAAATGTTTAAGGCCAAACACATGAAACAAACAAGTTTAAAGAACAGCAAAAACATAACAGTGTGTGGAAGCGAGATGCCGTGAGGGCATCCATGTTTGTTATTCAGTAGAAAACTAGAAAAAGTAGATTTTTTTCTTGGTGATGTTGATAATGATCATTACACCTGAGTGTAAAAATTAACTTCTAAAAAGTCTTGAGCCATTCCTCGTGGCTTTATGCTTCGCCTCCAGTGACTTTCTGTAGTGTTCAGGCTTTATGGAGGCGTTTGTGTTTTTCTGGACATCGAATGCTTTTTCATATATTTTCAGTTGTTGTATCTGACCACTGTCTAAGCAATATCTTGGGGATTTTTTTGTTTTTGTTTGCTTGTTAAGCCACTTAACATCATTCAAGCATAAAAAGGCACCTACCTTAATGGAGCAAATAATCTATTTTATTTATTTTGTTTTAATATTTCTGCATTTATTTATTGTTACCAGCGGCCTCTATCTATGGGGCAAAAATGCCAAATTTAAGACACAATTTGACATGCAGAAAAATGACTATTTTTTCCACGAATAAGGGGATTCCCAAAGAGATTTTATTCGAAACATGGCGTGTGCACTTTGTCCTTAAAAAAAAACAACAACTGAGGACAATCCACAGGTGGAGGACAAAAGAAGAACATGCAGGCCTAAAAACATATCACCAGCTAATGAAAATATCAGTAATGAAAAGCACGTCCTTAAGAAACAAGGGAACAAAATCCTGACACAAGACCTGAGAGATGCCACTATTCCTTCAGCCATTCTTGCAGTTTTTTTTAATTGGTTTGGTACTATTTTCATAACTAAAGTGTGCATTTTTAAATCTCTCAGTACAAAACTCACATTTGATCACATTTGTAACACCACTAGTCATTCTTTAAAATCTGATGTCATGA
>NW_005187402.1:4550927-4553544 GCF_000239375.1 Pundamilia nyererei | reverse complement strand
TAACTGTGAACGAAACATTTATTTAGATGAAACACTTATTTTGTGTAGTGAAAATGATATTTTGTCATTATGTGTATTGTACTAACACAATTGAAAATATGCTGAAATGTTTGAAAAACGTGCACTTTTGATGATCTGTTGTGATATAAGTACTAAGAGTTTTGAAAATGTACCAATTGCTTGTGGAAACTGCGCCAAACCAAGAAAAAAACTGTAAAGGAAGGAATTAAGGGGTGGAAGGCTGAGGTCTACCACACTACACACGAAAAATCAGTGCCGAAAAATCAAAGTCTGAATCTGGGGTGATGAATCCAACTTTACATTTTTGTTTAAATCGTCATCAGCATGTGGAGAGGAGGCCAAGAGAGACGACTGAGTGTATTTATGCAAATCGTGCGTTAAAAACAATAATCGAGTGCCTGTTCAACGTATTCATTGGATCACCATTTTACTTTCCAAAAGAACAATTAGACAACTGTTAATGGCATCGCGTTTGCTTTTTTGTTTGTTTTGAACGAGTCTCTTTGAGTGTTAGGTTTTTAAGGTATTCTGTGTCGGGGTGCACAAGCAAAAAGGCAACATGAGGCTGATGAATTGATGAAGAAACGCACAAAAATAATTCAAAATAGAAATATGAATGAGGCAGTGTTTGCGCAAATACCGCTGATCTTTATTTTCAAGCATCAAGCAGACACAAGCATTAACCGAAAAGAAAAAGGAGTAGACAGAGTTCATGCTTTTGGGGAGCCGATCTAAAAGAAACTGTCCGAGTTAAATGCGTAAAAAAGGCAGGCCTCGTGTGTAGCTGTTTCACTCGTTCAAAAAGTTCCATTAAATCAATAAACATTTTAATAAGAGTGCCTAAACAAAATCATTTAAAATTCAATGGAAGCAACGGCTGTATCGAACCACGTGACTCAGATTCTTTCGGGTGTCAAGAGGGGGCGTGACCGTGTGCACGGGGATCAACAAATTGCAACAAGGGCGCAAACTTGTGTCATTCGTTCGGTTTGGATCTGCAGCAACGAGGAGAGGCACGAGGCAAGCATGAAGGCTATATCTTCACCTGGAGCTCGAGGACAGAGGGCCGCCAGAAGGGTGAGTTACATCTCCGCAGACAGCAACACTTTGTGCAAAAAGCGCGATCGTCCCGTTTGCAGTCTAAAGTGTTTTACTTTTTCGCCCACAAAGATTTCTAAACCTCAGATGGAGAAGCGCAGGCGGGAGCGCATCAACCACAGTCTGGAGACTCTGCGAGTTCTGATGCTGGAGAGCACCCACAATGAGGTACGTCTCTGCGTCGTGGTTTTAATTTCGATTGTTCATAATGTTTTTGTTGTTGTTGTTGTTGTTTATTTTATATGCTGTTTGTGAGTGATTTGATTTTAATGCAGAAACTAAACAATCCGAAAGTGGAGAAGGCAGAGATTCTAGAGAGTGTGGTCGATTTCCTGAAGGCAGAGGAGGATGTACAGAAGGATCACCAGGCTTCAAAGAGGGCCCTGTCCGTGGAGCAGAGACCGGCCTGTGCCTGCCAGTCCAGCTACCATGACGGCATGAGGACCTGCCTGCTCAGGGTCAACCAGTTCATAGCCAGCAAGAGCCAGGAGGCAGGGGAGCCCAGCGGAGCGGCTGTTCGGGCTTCCTTTACGCTTCCAGAGATCCCCATGCACCCCACCACTCCCGGCCACATTCACCATCCTCCTGCTGCTCTGCCTCCTCATCCTCTGCCCTTCCATCACCCCCAGCTCTCTCACCACTACCTGACGCAGACGGCTGGCTTCCACGCTGACACCAGCAATCTGTCCCCCGCAGGTGTGGGGCACATTCCTGATCCCCTGTGGAGGCCCTGGCCTCAGTGATTCCAGCTTATGTGTCCATGTAACTACTGTACCTACTGTAACTATGCGAGCAAAATGTATAAATGTGTATTTTTTAGGCTACTGCGCAGCCTGTATTTAGCTCACTCAAGTCACTTTCTATTACCTCGCACATGTACGAGTGTAATCAGTGATTTCTCTTTTTAAAACGTTGAGCCTCACCTATATGTGCTCATAAGTTTTTTTTTTGTTTTTGTTTTTTGTTTTTTTTCCACATTTACGCATCAGTACGTAAAACATTTATTTGTGCTGACAGGACGGGCGAAAAATTGCTTTCCCTGCTTTACTGTTGCTGAGGGTTTTGTTTTTGTTTTTCCCTCTTTTTTTGGCTCGAACGTGTGTTGAGCCACTGTGTGTGAGAAATAATTCATGAATGTGTTTGCTGAGTCTTCAATAAAGACACAGTTTGCTCAAACCTCCCAGAGTGGCCTGTTGTATCGTGTGAAGCTTTTAAAGCTGCTGCACTTGTAGATGAAACGGGCACAGGATAGTTAACCACAACGATCGACAGTTATGACATCCTTTGTGATGCTGATAGGCAGGCGAATCATCAGAGCAGTTTTTTTTCGGGGGTAGAGGAGCAAACAATGGCGCCCATTCACACACTGTCCAGAGTCTAGACTCCTTCAGGGTGCGGCACCATCCAATCCACAAAATCCTCCCACGTCAAAGAAAAGGCTATTGGAAACTAAAAAGCAAAACCAGGTGTGAAATGGAATATATATATGTGTATGTAT
>NW_005187402.1:4530010-4550871 GCF_000239375.1 Pundamilia nyererei | reverse complement strand
CAGCTTTTTTCGTTAATTTCTCTGGCATGAAGTAATGTTGCTACTATTTAAATGTCCAACATATTATAAATGAGGGATCGATAAAGGTGAATGTCTGGTTTAAATCTAATGCGTTTCCTTTTCAACATATTTTATCGTGTTTTGCTCAAACAGAAGCCAGAAAAAAAATAACAAAACTTAGATTTACATTTTTGCATTGAATCATTTCTAACTAAAAGCCTTACTAAGAAATTATCTAAATATGTTGATTTATTTGTTAAAGTGAGACCTTTTACCGGGTTTAAATTGACTCGGAGCCTCACTGAAATTGCTGTATTGTTTTATGGTGCATTACTTACCCTACATACAGATTACAGACTTTACAAACCAAAGTTATATAGCTGGATGCTCCTGCGGATCCTCTTTTCATAGTTACAAATCTTTAGTTAACTGAATGCAACATTTTTCTGAATGCTTGTGTAATGTAAAATAATGTAAGACTTATAGATTATTCCTCTCACAGATACGATGCAAAAGAAAATGCTTCTGAGGGGAAATAAATGCAAAGTTAATTATACAAGTTTTAGTGTAAACTGTAGAGATCCACAATTTTAGAATGAGCTTCAAAGCAGTTGCTACTAAAACCCTGTATGATAAAGACCTTTTAAAACTATTGGATTGGTGTTATTTATATGTGAGGATCCTTGGGTTATTTTAGGATATTTGCATTGATTTAGGGTAGGATGATAATATATGCTGAAAATTATATATGTATTTGGTCCATGTTATCTAAAGTTTGAGTCCCCATTATAAGCTTTATATAATATTATGTTGGACCTTGTATTTGAGTTGATTTGTGATTTAAGAACTATTCCAAACTTCTTAAATCTTATTCTGATAATTAAACACACATAGAATAAGTAAACTAATTAAAGTAAATACATTATATAAATACAAATATATTAAACTATATTAACGTCCAGATGGTAAAATGGTCTGGTTGAGTAATGTAGGTTTGCCAGTTTTGTTGAGGTATATTTGATGTGGTCTGTTTCCACCAAAGACCTATACTTAGAACATATACTAACAAGGTTCTGTAAAAGGAGCATGTTGGATATATTCAGCCAGTGTCTTGATGCATCTCCATCATTTAGATCTTGGGGATATTCAGCCAGCAAGTGTTTTGCTGTTGTTTGTGTCATCAAAGCCACTGAAAGGACAGCATCACGGAAGCTGTCTCTGGTGGTGAGGGGAGGGGGGCTGATATTTATTTAGCCTTGAGAAACTTTGAAATCCACGTTCTGGGTTTTGGTGACAGATTTGATGAAACTGTCTGAATAGGCTACCGCCAGGTGTGATCAGTGCGATAACAGCCTCGATTGTGTGCTTATCTGCATTTGAAAAAAAGATCCACTCAAAACTGGGAACTGCCCCCCATCAGCATTTCAATGCACGCTGGATGTGATAGGTCACAGCCCAACGCTTACCCGTCCTGGATAAAGTAGCGGTGATTGTCCTGCAATCATCCCCTTTTATTTGAAAATGTAACTGCTCTTGTTTTCCCTTCACATCGCTGAAATGCCTTAAGTTTACTGACATTTAAAAAAAATGACAGAGGACACAAATAAAAGAAGACATTTTAAAGAATGTATGTTTTTCTGTGTTTGTGCGTCAAAACTCACAAACTCATCCACAGCTTCATGTTTATAGCGACTTGAAATATCGTGTGCCTCTTTAAGTCTCCTTATCAAAAATCCTACAGGAATTCCTTCAAAGTGCGTTTGAAAACATCTATCAAAGGAGGTGTTAGTCCCGCTGCGCTGATCTCTGGACAGGATGCTCCTTTGTGCGCCTCTAAGCTTTAACCGCACGAAGAAAAGCCCACACAAGACTAAGTAAATCAATTAAAGTTGAAATCAGATTAGATTTCATTAGAGGGGCATCTGTCTAAATGAAGATCAAACAGGTCAACAGGAAACTTGTTTTTTTAAAGGCGCTGTGAAGTGGATAAGAATACAACCTATAAATCAGATAGATTTGCTCAGAATGATGCCAGAGAGGACATGAAATTGAATTTTGTCCCAAAACAAATATCCCAAACTGTAGCATCGGAAAGTGTTTGACTAAACCTGCAGATCAGCAGTTGCTCCCGCCCGTGATGGTTTTCCCACATTAGGGAGAACACAATAAACACGCCGTTTGCCCTCCACAACAAAGCATTTGACGCTCGCAGGAGACACAAGTCAGAGCCACAAAATACAGCACATGATTTAATAGCAGGTAAACAGACAGTTTTTATTGTCTGAAATCAATAAAAAACAAAACAAAGCAAAGTATCTCTCTCGTGTAGACCGACTAAATACCCGAACGTTCAGCTGGTTTCGGTCCGTCAGTGGCTCGGCTCTGGCTGTGTTTAAAGCATATTGCACCTCCAGGTGTTAATGGGTCTGCTGGAGCACGCGCGCTGGAGATAACCGACTCGTGCACGAGGACACCTTCGTGTCGTAGTGCCAATTACCGCACGTCCTCGTGAGGTTAGCGTTAGCCAAATTAAGGATACTCACAGCAGATGTGAAACATTTTAATGCAAACCGGTGATGCAGGAGTTTGAGCCCGTAAATGCGCTCGGCTTCGGCTTTTACACATGTAGCCTACGCTGCAAAGCAGGGTTACAATTACACAGGTTAGCGGCGAAATTCAGCAAAGAAACCGATTTACGTGCGACTTTTATAACATAATTGGTATTTCTTCTGTATGAACCGTTTTTAAAAGCTCAAAATCCGCTGGCTTACAACAGTTTAGTCGCATTAATTTAGAGTATATGTTTTTCCTTTAAACCCTCAGACAGGCTTCACTTCTTGACTATTAGCGAACCCCTCCGCTGGTGGTAAATGGAGAGGAACGCACATTCATTGAGTTGAACAAAGCAGCACCGCTGTGCTTTTTTCTCTGCTGTGAGCTGTGGAAGAGGTCAGTGACTGGACAACATCTGCTCTGGTGGCAACCAGCATGCCCCAGTAATTAAGGCAAATGTTCACAGAAACAAACACAGAGTGCTGCACAGGCCTGGTGTGTAATTTGTCAGGATGCAGCACATGTCCTAAAGGTAAAATGCCCCCTAAAATGAAAACTAATGCAAAGGTGATGGTTCATGACAAAAAAAAATGTTTATTCGTATCAAGAGAAAAGTCACAGTAATAACACTGTAAAGAAATGCCAAGAAACAAGCAGAGTGTCGCAGGTTTACATGATATTAACTACTTTGTGTAAGTGTGCGTGCAGCTACATCACTCCATCAGACTTTGCCCACAGCGAGGCCCTGGGCTTTCTGAAACTCCTGTTGTAAACTTGACAACACTTCTCGATGCTGTTCGGATTTCTTTTCCATGTCTTTCAGTAGCGTCTCATACCTCTGACTGCAAAAGGACAAAAAAAGGAAACCACTGAGTTTTAAACACACACACAAATGAGGAATATTTAAATCCCATTCTTGTACACTGAACATCTGTAATTATTCAGGGTTATAACACTTTAACATTTAATATCTCAAACCATTCAAACACAAAAAGAACGCTACCTTAAATTAAGTATTACAAGCCCACACACCCACATTTTTGCATTTTGCATTTTGTTGCCTTGTACTTGTGACATGTGCAATGACAAAGTTGAATTCTATTCCATTTTTATCTATAATTGTACAAAAAAATGTAACCCGTTTAAAAAGTACAAAGTGGCAATAAAGCTGAATCAAGAAGTTAGTTTAGTACTTTTGCCTAAAGGACTCTGGTCTTTTTAAATCTTCTCCTGCTATTATGTAATCTCAGTGAGGAGAAAAGACTGACACAGATCAAGCTCATGACTGCCCTCTACCTATGAAGGAGCACAGTGACACAGCTAAAGTCTGTTCTCATATCTACAATGGAGTCATCTGTAAGCTGCCTGCACAGTTCATTTTTAATGGGCAGGCATTGTTTCTGATTTTATGAGGTTCCACTTGTCCCAAAACTACGTTCACATGTCAACTGTAGTGTTTACCAGAGTATTAGACATGTGGCTATAAAAAGGGTGGTCGCTATAGACACACACTTTGGAACAATACATATTGGAGCAATAATCAGCTGCCTCTCCAGTGAGTCCAGTGAAAAGACTCTGGTTTCACTGTCTTAAGGTGCAGACTGGAAAAGGACTTCAGTCCACAACAGGGGAAATGGAATCAATTTGACCATAACATGAGACTTTCTTTAGAGGCAGCTCGGTGATATTGAGGACAGCTACAAAACTGGCTTGGTGTGCACACCAGTGGGGACATGAGGCGGGAAGACCTGGGGCAACACAACAAGAGCAAGGGCACAGCAAGATGGATCTATTCTCCTGGACAGATTGCAAACAATGGAAAAAAAAACAAAAAACATGAAGTAATAAAATACTTTTTCAAACACTGTCCCATGTATGTCGACAAGGACAAGAAGAGCAAAAAGAGGAAAGAATTAATGTTGGAAGTTGAACTGAAACAGACAAATGTTTTCCCAGAGCTGGTTTAATTAGCTCTGTAAGTATAGCCTGGAGTTGAAGTTAAAATGCTTCATAAGAGTCTTCTGTTGCAGATTCAGGCCACAGTGGGACCAGAATATTGGCACAAAAGGAACCTCTGAGTCCACTGTATTTACTCTACAGCGAGGCAATAGTAATCCTAAACAGATTTGCTGACTCCCACCACATCCTGAACTCATCCTGAACAAAACTAATTTCCCACGTGTGGGACTGATAAAGGTTATCTTATCTTATCTTATCAGAAAAGAAAAGAACTTGGACTCTTATCAGTTATTCCTTGAGCTTAATATGACTAAACAACATGACAGCTGATTTCAGGAAGTCATGCACGTGTCCAAGACTGACTGCGAAGCAGCCTTTACAATAACACCAATAACACCTTGAATTACTGCTGCAGTTGGTGATGGCGCTGCTTGTCTTTTTACTTGTGTGCAATCACCAGTGAATCTGAGCTCTTGGACTTGACGGTAGTTTTTTTGTTTAAATTGAACTCTCTGAATGTCACAAATTCTGCAATACTGATGAGTCTCAGTTATAGACCAGAGGAGGCCAATTAATTTTCCCAAGAACCCGGGACTGTTGTGGAGGATGGCTCTAATAAGCTGAACTCAGATGTGCTAAATATGATTTCAATATTAATTTTAACTTCTTTATAAGCTTGTTGGGGCAGCCATTCAAAACCGCCCCAGCTTCTCATGTTCTCAAAAATCATTGCCCACCCCCAATATAGACGGTGTGTGCGCCTGCTCCACCTCTCCCCCATCATCACAACACCTACACTTAGTCAACTCACAGCGGGTGTTTTGAATCATAATTGATCCCCAGTGACCAAAACCTCATGTATTCCCATAGCACTGTGAAGGTGTCTTCACACATTGGTGTGGGTGAAATGGCTTACATTTCTCCATTGATGTACTCCAGCCTTTTGGCTACTGTGGCTTTGGCCTCATCTAGGTCCTGCTTCACTAATACAGGACCAATGAGCTTATAAACGGTGTTTGAGCAGTCCAGCAGATCAAGCTCCTGGAAAGACAAAATGAGATCTCGTGTTTACTACAGAACACAACACATACCGCAACATAGAAACAAGTGGTATGCCAATGGTGCTATCAGTGAATATAATAGCAAATAAGCGATCATAGTTACCTCTTTAACAATGTTGTTCTCTGTCAGCTGCGTCTCGAGCTTCTGTCTGGCTGACATGCTCTTGCTAACCTCTGAACAATACACAGTTAGCTAATCAGGGGAGGAACTGGTTACATTTTAATTACAGCGAAAGTATTGTTGCGACTATAATTCAAATGAATACGGCAGTTATAACGACACACTTTAATGTATATCTACCTTTCCTAATATGGTCAGTTAGCTCAATGCATCATGTCACACTAGGAGAAACCACGCAGGGCTAGCTAGCACCCACCTTTCTGCATCTGCGCGTATTTCTCCACTTCCACCTTCAGCTTCTTTTGAATGGCTTCTGCCATGTTTGTGTTTGTTTTAAATAGTACTGTCGAGTGAGTAAATGTTTCAAAGAGATATAATAAGTTATAGATGATATGGCATATGAAAGCTCTATGCGAGCTAACCGGAAAGGGCAGAGGCTAGAGCGGATATTAGCTCATCCCTTCAAAGTAAGAGCACAAATGGGTAAGGGCCGTGTATTCGCGACCAATAAAGTAGTCAAATTAAACCATTCAGTCTGTGTATATTCATGTATATTTATATATAACTTATTAATATGTGTTTCCCTTAATAATTAATTTCCCACTTATTAATAGGGTGTTTTTTTACACCGCCATGTGTGCGGCTGTTTACGACACCGTTTTACGACACCGTACGCGCAGTTCCTCTTCGCTTCGGTTCAAGATGGCTTCGTCGTTTTGGAAAGGTGTTGTCGGCATCGGACTTTTCTCCTTAGCTCATGCGGCTTTCTCAGCGGCACAACGTGAGTTTCATTACACAGAGCCAAAGACACGTCTCTGTAGCTATATTTAACGCACACTGTCTCCGGTATCACCGGGTAGCTCGACAAAACAGCAGCTCGGGCCTTTTGGCTAGCTAACATCATGCTAGGTGGGCTCTGCTCCGCTTTGAATGGGGCGCAGTGGTTGCGATTGAAATCTTTTCCTTGCAGTGCAGAGTCAGTGCTAGTGGTAGACAGCTATCTAGAGTAATGGCATTTCTTTTGGAGCCCTTTTGTTGGCTAATTAGCACTGTTTGTGTGAGGTGTTCATTTTATTAACTGCATTAGCTCAAACATGTTTCTCCCATCAGATCGATCATACATGCGACTTACAGAGAAGGAGCACGAGACGCTACCAATTGATGTGAGTAACTTTTATCCTTACTTTCAGCCTTTTTCCTGATTTCAAATACTTTTTTTTCTTTTTGTTTTACCAAGCGTTTTCCTTCTTTGTGTTTCCAGATTGTACTGCAGACTTTGTTGTCATTTATCATGACCTGTTACGGTATTGTCCACATCGCTGGAGAGTTCAAAGATATGGATGCTTCCTCAGAGCTGAAAAACAAGTAAGCTGACTTCACCTTGGCACACCTCCACTCCCTCGGCAGTGCAGTTGTTTTTTGTCCTCTGTCACAGGGGAAGCTCATGGCTCACCACCTCAGCGACATTTATAGTAATATTACTGTGAAGCTGTTCACCTCGAATCCCACAGATGCAGCTTTACATCACACAGCTAGTGTGTTGAAAGCCTCCTAAGACTGAAAACGTATTCAAAGCAAAGCCAAAGAATGGGGCCTATACGTGAAAGTAAATGAAAGGTTGCTGGGTTGACAGAAGAACTTTGGGTCACAGTGTGACATTATTATAACTACAGCTGCAGGTGACAAGATGGTGTTTTGGCTGGAGCTTCAGTCTGTTGTTCAGTGTTATGAACATTGACTACTTCAGCTGTTAGTGAAGGGAGGAGTTGTGTGCCTGTCTAGTATCATACTGTTGCAAATGACTAAAATTATTAATTCAATAATTTTTAGCAGTGATTAATATGAGTCTTTGTGCTTAAACTGTAAGAACTGTGTAACATTACAAACAAAACACACATTTCTGTAGTACATAGAAAAGTTCATGTGTTTCACTGTCATTTATTTGTTTATATATTCATTACTTTGGCATTGTATGTATGGCTGTAGGTAGGTGAGGTGTTTATCAATAGAAAAAGCTGTCAAATTCATGAAAATACTGTTAAGCCCAGGCTCTATACCCTTGTTTACATTTTTCAAAGGCATGGAGTGGGCCCGGTCTGAATCCTTGCCAGGCTGAATCTGGTACCTAGGCCTCATGTTTCCCATCCCTGCTTGATCACCTTTAATCCATCAGTGAGGTTTTATCAGATCAGATAAAAGAATGAATAAAGTGATTAGGACGCAACTGCAGCAGCAACATTGTATAAACTAAGCAGTCATACATAAGAATTAAAGAGATGTTTTAAAGAAGTAAGGTGGTAAGAAAGCCAAACATAAGTGACTTGTTCATGTTGTGATCTGCTAACTGGTTAGTTTGAGTGCTGAACCCAAAATATAGGCAAAGTTTTTACAGCGGGAGTGTAACCACTTCTAGATTTAATAAGTGAACCCTGTAGATGCAAATCGGCAAGCAAAGCATCCCACATGAGAAATCACAGCTTGAATGTTACACAGTTGATGCAATTCTCCCCTGAAACTTTCAATTTTACCTGAAAAAATGTCTCATCTGATGACTGGACACTGGGTTGTCCACACTGCAACACTAATGATTCCAGTGGGTGTTAACATTGGTTTGTTTCTTTATTCTAACTCTGTATTGGGATGTAAACACACTTTTCTGTCCCTTCTCTCCTACAGGAGTGGATTATATAATTTAACAGATGTAATCAATCTCCATAACTTCCTGCCTCTTGGTGCCAGTGTTTAAGACGTTTTTCTATTTTCTTTCTTTCCCCAGGACTTTTGACACTCTGAGGAACCACCCATCCTTCTACCTTTTCAATCACAGGGGTCGGGTGCTATTCCGCACACCAGAGGAGGAGCCCTCTTCTGTACGCAACCAACAAGCTCTGCCCAACCCCATACGGTTACGCAAGCTGGAGCATTTGCACTGAGACTGGCCTTTTCCTGTCTGTAATACGGTCATTGTCAGATAAGATTTGTTTTTGTTAGGCAGAAGGAGGGAGAACGTGTCAGAATTCATCTTTCTCCTATTTAACTTTTCTTTATTTTTTTTGTAAATAAACTAATAATGCTGTCTGAACATGCATCTCTGTCCATTACGTGGTTGCCACCATATTCAACACTGACTGTGCCAACCTCTCAGTTTTTGTTTTTATTATTTCCAAGCAGACTTGTTTGTATATACAGTATGTAAACGCTTTGGAGTCTTAAAATGCTGAGACATGTACCCCTTTGATCCCTTCTGAACTGAACTGGGATATTACTCTCCTTTGTATATCTTTTGTATGAAGGGAATAACAAAGCCTGCTTTGGTTGCTGTTTCGTTTCAAACACACGTCAGCAACTGAAAACTTTGTCAACTAAAATGAGATTAATCAGTGGACTCTAATATTTGCTTTATTATTTCCAGGAAGCATAAATGATCTGTACACTCTGTATGTGAGCAAAATGGTTTTTAAGTCACAGGAAATGAGGTGAACACTGGGATGGGCGATATTAGAGCGCTATTATAATGAGACTGTGAACACTATAAGGCAGACTAGCCAGTACTGGTACATTAGAGTGGATTTTTATTTCCCTTCATTTTACATTTCGTCAATATTCAACAGATTGTTTTTAATTTAATAAAAGGCATACTGATTTTACGAAGTGTCCAGATCTCCTTTTTTGTTGTACTTGGGCTGGAATATTGCTTTTGTGAGACAAAACTAAGTTGACTATTTATTTTCCAGGTAATCTATTTATGCAGGAAGAAGTTGGTACGCATGGCTTTAAAAAATTTAATTACTATAGTGACAGTCTGCAGAGCTGTGCTGTACCTGTGACCTTGGTGCAGGACTGCTGCGTCACAAAAAAACCCTCCTGATCCAAAAAACCTGCAGCTGCTTATGATGGACACTAGGTGGCAGTCAAGGCTAAAGTTCCAGTCTGGGTTAAAATGGAGCAAACTAACAAACCATGTAGAACAGAAATGGAGAAAAAGTACATATTAAATGCTTGTTTCACTAATGTGTCTTTAATATAAAAACACAAGAATCAAGTAATTTAAAAATTGAGACTTTAAAAGATTTCAGAGATGTACTGGTGCAATTTTCAAGAACAAGTGTGATGTGCAGAGCTGCACTAAGTACACAGGGATCAAGTTTATGAGCTGCATCATAAAGTAGGAGGTCATTTCGACCACGTCTACACGCTTAAATTCGCGGAGTTGCTGATGTGTGATTGGCTCGCAAGACACCTCCAATAACAAGCAGTTGAACAGGCGTGCCTAATAAAGTGGCTGCTGAGTGTAAATGCAATTCCAGTGTTTGCAGGTTTTTGTAAAATTACAATTTGTTGTAATCAATGACAAAGGGTCACCAAGAAAATAGGTCCAGCTGCTGTGCGTGTCGCAGAGCTCTGCTCCACAACTCCATCACTCTGTCAGACACACACTGAAAGTGTTGTGTCTGCAGCATTTGCTCAGTTTAAAAGTGAGGCTTTACAAAAGAAACACAGACTCTAGAGACTTTATGGAGGTTAAACCAAAACTGCTTGAATAAAAAAGATGAAAGTAAGCGAGCTGTGTGCTCATCAACCGTTTAAGTCTTTAAAAAAAACACCAACTTCAAGCTAGAACTACACAGTCTGACGCACAAAACACCGTTCTACCCGTGGCTTAATTTTTTATCATTTTTTTTATTTTTCTGTTTTGATGAAAAAAGAAGTAGGTTCATAAAACTTTCCACTTTTTATATGTATTTTAACAGTTTACAAAAATGGCTTTGAACATTTGTCTTTCAAAATATTTCTTAGACTCTGAAATAAGCAATTTCACAAAAATAATCTCTATTCCCTATGAACATTAAAAAGTAGTGTACATCTGTTGTAAAAACAAGGAGAAATCAGGAGGAGTGCTGACACCGGGTTCATCTGAAAAGCAGCAGAGGAGAAATGCAAAAGGTTCAACTTCAACAAAAAGGCGACTGCTGGATGCAAAACTGCGTTACGCTGGGGAACCACTGGAGCGTTTGAGGTGTGAGGATGACTCGGGCGTGAGTGTGCGCCTGTGGAGTTGCAGGAGTGACCCATGTTGTATTGCTGTGATGGCAGGTGAGAGGAAGAATGCTCCTCGGTCACTTAACCAGTAAACACTGCTGCTTCTGTGCAACTATCACAAAAAACACTGATTCGGCTACTTGGTGCTGTCCTTCAAAGTCACGCTTTAAAAGGTTGGAGCTGGTTGTGGGTTCAGGACATGTTGGGAGCTGCCATGAGTGAGGCATATGTGAATCTTATTTAATGCTGTTTGGGGTTGGGCAATATGGTCATATTCACACTATGAGTTTGCTATACTGACTCAAATCTATTACACACCAATACTGAACACAGTATTTTCCATAATGTGCATCCTGCTGACTGATTTAGCCATAAATACACATTTCTAATGCATTCCCAGAAAAGCAACGCTATATCGCTACTAAGGGTGGGTTTAAAAAACTCACTTTTCTGATTCAAATTGATTTTAGCTTTAATAACGCGTTATCGATTCATTATATCCTGAATTGATTTTTAAATACAAATGTATTTTACCAGCAATGTCAGAATCTCCGGTTAAAGCTCACAAAATTATTTCAGCAACCATCAAACAGCTAAAACAGCAAACGAGAGCAGGTAAACGGATTCTGCACGAAGCGCGGATTGTTCAGCCGATGGCACGGACACGGACACGCCGTCGGGCTGAAAGCCGACATCTCACAGATTCTGATGCTGAAGGTTTGGATGTCTCAAATCTCTGTTTTCTGTTACTTCTGCTACTATGGCACTCATAGTCCTATTCCCATATTGCCCACCTCTGATGCCAGTGCAACCAGTAATAATGGGGGCATATTGATCAACAGTAACATGGACAACAAAGTGCATCCTGTTGCCGATTTAACACAAAAAAATATGAGGGTTTGTCTTGCTTCTGGACAGTATTTCTCCTTCCATCCGTGAATTTCCATGAATGCACATTTTATTACCCATAAAACACTTTTCAGACCAGCTGAAGAAGGGCCTGTTTTGTTTTGTTTTTTATTTTTTAGCATAACTATCCCAATAAGCCAGTCTACCCACTGCTTTGCTGGCTTACTGTGTTATCTGTCTAATGGAGTGTATGTGTGGTTTCTGAGCAACATCCCCATACAGACAAAAGCCATATGGGTGTTTAAGGCATCTGTCAGAGGATTATTTTTAAAGTGTCTGTACTCATCCCCAGTGGAGCTGCTCCCCAAGGCCCCTCCTCTGAATAAGCCCTCTGCCTCTAACAGGATGTGACGTACAGCACAGGGACTATCAGTGCATTTGTTCCTCTCCCAAGCTGGTTTCCAAATCGGAATTTCTGAGGCTTGGTCTAGAGGGATGCCTCTCTTCGGGTTGCGATGTCCAGCCGGCAAGAAAATTTAAGCAAAAGTGGCTTTGTCACTACCTGCCATGGTCATTGGGAAGCTGTGGTGTTGTTTGCTTCTCCTCCAGCTCCGTGAGGGCGTTCTCCAGCTGCTGGATCAGTACTCGCTTCTTGAACCTGTTCGGGACATGTTTAGATGTTACTTTGGATCACAGCGACGACTTTTCAATAACAGGAAGAACAAGGAGTCGTGCGACATCAACCTCACATGAAATCAGTGTAAGAAGAGACAGAACAGATGAATCCACAGATGAACTGCGGCAAGGTGTTTGGAACAAGTGCAGTTGTAATGCTGGTGGGAGCTCACACTATCGATTTGATTTCCTTTTCCAGCTTACTGCAGTGGGAACCTCAAACTTTATCAGAGTGCTGCAGATGAATTTGATTCAAAGGGCTATGAAATGAATGCCATTGAAGCCGCAGTGCCTCAGAAACACTGAACTCACTGTATGTCAGTGCAGCGACGCGCTGTTTAACAGGCTTGTCCGGGGATTTCAAAAGATTCAAAGCCGCTCAGTTTCTTACCTCATTGCTTCTTTGATGGCGTGCTGGATGAAGTACCTCTGTACGTTTGGCGGGCCTTTCACCTGCTGCAGTAGTCTGAGTATTGCATCATAGTCTGAGAAAAGGCACAAGGTAAGGAAGCGGTTCAAATGTTCCCAGTACGCCCCCAAATTAGAAATAAAATGAATCAGTATTTTATATTTCTCTGCCACCTCTGACTGATTTAGCTGAGAAATCAAAAACAATTTGGGATTTATATGAAAAAAAGTTTTTAAAAATGTGTAAACATATTGTTAATGTTGTATTACTGGCCGCACAGCTGACAGATCCATTATGTTTTTTGTTTTTTTTTAAATACTGCAATGTTCCTCACTGGGTGCACATAGACTGTAAATGGGCTACAGCTACCTCTTCTCTGATGTAATGAAAAAAAGCTAAAATTCAGAAAACTAATCCAATTTTAAAACATGTGAAAGTGTGATATGATCAAGCATTAAGGACAATCAAGCTTCGACCTTTAACTTTACCCCCATAAAGACGACATCTGACAATAACTCTAACAGACGCCCAAGGAGAAAAGAGTTTTCATGTGTTTGAAGAGGTTTAACATCCGTTTCATCCGAACTTTGAACTAAAGGGAAACATTTTATCTTAAAAGAACATTTTAAAGGCACAGCAGCATAATTCCCCCACCAACAATGACCAAAGACTGTTTTAGAAAGTGCATCACTCAGTCTAATTACCTTTTTAGAGCATCTTCATCTGTGAGTTCACATGAAAAACTAAATGCATGGGGATGAAAATCAGGACCCTGAAATCTCATCAGATGACTAGAAATCAGCTTGTGCTGGAACTCATAATCAGATGATGAATACGAACTGTAGATTACCTTAGATTAATAAGTATTAAATGTAAACAGCTAAAGAAGTCTCACTGTGGCAAGATTTAAACATTATGGGACGAATGCTGCTGTTTTTGGCTACGATGCGCTCGCCTTTCAGTGTACCAACTTCCTGATAAAGTGAAGTATAATCCAAAGAAATTCGCTGTTGAAAGGACAATGTTTTCAAGTTCAATAAATCCACTGTGATCAGGCGCCGGTTTAGCTCAGTGATTTGCCACGTGTCTTCCCCTGCCTCTCTGTCTTTGCTGTCCCTTCCTGTTATTTCTTCACTGTATCTGTCAACAAAAGCTGAAAAAGACCCAAAAGATCAATAAAAATCAACTGTGATAATTTAAATCACAATATTGTCCAGAATGTCCGACCGTCCACTACAAACACTAACACAAATATTTTAAGCAAACAAAAAAATCTGAAAAGGTTTGAGGAACTCTTTTGAACTTTCTCCAACGTCGTCTGAATAAGTCCGTGTTTCATGCACTTGAAATTGATCATTTTTATTTGCAATTAAATATTTCTTTTTAAAACTTGCACTTTTTCCTAATAAACTATACAGACTGTCACGCATCAGTCTTAGTTCTGTGTTTTGCTTCTGCTTCTTTTCATATTGACAGTCTTTTTTGGCTATTATTAATATGAAGGCCTGGAAAAATATGTTTTAGAGACTCACCAATTCTTAATGTAGCCGTTCACACAGACCACATAATTTTGCTTGATAATTTTTGGCATTTTTTCCAATCAAGCTTGAATTTTCCAATTTTTTGCAAATAGATGATGAGAACAGATGTGACTAATCAGGCCACTGCCTTTGGTAACAAGTGACCTCGTAACACATATATACAACTACTAAAATAATATTATTATAAATCAGACACACAGCTAGATGCTGATTCAGGTCAGTTAGCTCTCTGAAATGATTTCACAGCTCCCAGCTCTGCTAACAAGAGATCAAACTGCCCACTGACGCCCTGAAATATGTACGTAAGCGGCCGTGATGCAGTTTCATCTCCTGGATCGAACCCTGAGGAATTGGATGAACTGAGAATCTGTTTCTTCCTTTTCTTGTTGTGAAACATCAGGACCAGCTCATCGTGGTTTGATGGAAACTTTTCATAAAATCGTAACGCTTACGTTACACGGCAATGCCAGAGCTGAAAAATTCTGAATTTTGTGTTGGTTTTTTTTGCAAAGCACTCTTTGTGTAAAGATCTTTAATTATGATATTGTTGAAAAACAAAAATGCACTCACTTCGTCCGGGTTTGCGGACCTCCTTGATGACCCGCGTCCGCAGCTCTGCCAGGTTGCCGTCTAGTGGAGCTATGAAAATGATCTCAGGCACTGCCGGCTCAGCGTCAGCGCCATCCAGCTGGCTCTGTGGACTCAGGCGTTCACAGTTGTGCTTCTCCTCCAGCGGCTGCTCGTTTAGATGATCTTCCACCAGCCTCTCCTCCATCGTGCCAAGGTCCTCCCCGCGAACTGCTGCTCCTGTCCCAACGTTCTCCTCTAAACTCGGTGAGGATGTATTCCCTGCCTCAGTTTCCATCTCTGCAGGCCAGATTTCCCCAGAGTCGAGCCCGAGAGCGCTGTCGCCATTACTCTCTGTGACCACCATGCTATCCACTCCTGATGATGCAACAATGAACAGCGTGAGCCTCATATTCACCACCTTCGAGCATACTTTGTTATTACCTTCGCATCTTACCTTTGTTCTGTGGACCCGGTTTGAGGAGGTTCTGCTGCCCCTGAATCCCTGCTAGGTTCTTCCCAATCACCACATGGTTGGTGTTCCCTGATGGGGTCTGCGGCCGCCGCAGCAACGGTGACATGTTCCGCCTTCTCTTCACAGTAGCTCCCGAATTGGAGTCACTGGAATTTCCTCTCTTCTTATTTTGAGGGCCTGCTACAAACTCATCCGCCTCATCGATCATCATCCCCTGGGAATAACAGACAGAGAGAGGAAACCGTTACACAATGTAAGGGCGCGATACGGAGTGAAGACATCTGTGTGCAGCTAAACTGCATTACCTTCTTATCCTGCTTGAAAGGATTCCCAAATGTGTGCAGCCGTTTAGGCTGATCGGGATCAATCTCTCTCAAAGGGGACGGCATCATTTTTAGGTACTCCTGATAGTTTCCCATCTGAGCCACTGGAATACTGTGCAGGGAATCTAACAACCACAAAACGATGATTTCATGAAATGTTGTAGTAACTACACCGGATTCCAGCTGAAGAAACGCATGATGCAAGCTCATTAAGTTGTTGCCTCCCACTAGCAACACACTGCGTATTGACTTACCTTCATCTTGCCCTCGGATCAGTTTTAGTGACGTCCGCAGCAAATTGGAGCGCATTCGTGTGAGCTGATCCAGGAGGTTCCGTCTTGGGATGTCGTAGGCATTCCGATAAGCTTGAGGCTTTACATCCTGCAAACACATCTAGTCAGAAAGAATCCTACCAAATACTGTACACGCTGTGTTTTCCCTCTCCGCTGACAGAAAGTATGCCACACACTGCACAAAGTGTCCGACTGTCCTAAACCTACCTTGTTGAGCAGGACGATCTGGAAACCGGCAAACTCTTTGAAATTAATGTCCGGCAGGCGAAGGGGCCCCTCCCCCGTGATTCCCTGCAGCAGCTGCTTAAAGTCTCGCCGGTGGGCTAGAGAAAGCGAGCTGGAGTGGTTCTTCACCTTTATGCCAGTTTCCTGCGGAGCCTTTTTCCCCACCGACACAATCAGACGATCCGACTCCATTTTTGCCTTCGAGCCAACAAAACAACATCTCGGTATGAGGATAACAAGCAAAGTGAAATGAGTGAAATATAATTTGGAAGACATCTCTCCACTCCATTTCTTGGCAGTCTTTCATGCAGATAATTTCAGCCACAGATAATCATATTAAAAAATAAGACAAGTATTTATAAAGACTTTATATCCTCATGTAGAAACTCTTTTAGCTCCACACTTGATAGTTAAATTATGGCAGCACAGGACTCATAGCTGTATAGTCAGCACCTGTATCTGCAGCAGATGGTGAGACTGTCACTCCTGAAAATATCCAGTCAGCGTGCATGAGTTTCCAAACTATGACTTGAATAATACTTCCACTTAGACGCCGCTGCTTGATGCTTAACATACTCTTCAAACTAACAGAAGAAATAAGATAAGAAGCCTTTGATGGAACCGGAGGCCTCACACAGCATCAGTGCTCGTTGTCTTTGACAAGTTTATAGTTTCAGTTCAGTCTCCTCAGCGCTTGTGTCGTTTAGTCTGATCTCTACATTTCATCACGATCAATAAGCACCACAAAACCTCTTTTACAGCCTGGAAGTGACTTACCTGCTGGCTGAGCTTCTTCAGGTAAGAAATGACGCTGTAACTCAGTCCGCAGTCCATGGTGTCCGCGATAAGGTTAGGTGCACCCATCATCCTCAGTGCCTTTTTCAAGGGCTGTCAGAATTTAAGATGTTAGTTACAAGAAAAACACCATAAATCCATTTAAGCTAAAGGCAGCATTAAAGATGTTGCATTCATTTACCAAGAGGTAGTATGGAGGCATCGTCTTCAGGTACATCTCAAAGGCCTGTCGCCACTTAAGGTTTGGTTTTAGTTTGTGCACTTTGAAAAAATCGTCTGCAGGGAGAAGGAGAAAATGAGCAGTGGGTTAGTCTGAGAGATTATAGCATCTGCATCAGTGTCCAGCTGCAGCAGACCCACTGATCCACATGCATCAGTACTGAGGATGATGATGGTAAGTCTACAACAAGCTTTGAAACACACATAAAGACCCAGACAATATTCATGTCTTGCACAGAATTGTTAAAGATAAACCTTTTAATGATGTTCTGTGTTGTTAGACTGATACTTGTCATGACTGGAGATGATGAGGTGTCCCAGAAAAGGAGAGCTTTTAAATATGATGTCAGCTCAGGCCTACTGACCCAGAAGTTGTGGTTTTGGTTTTTTTTAGGCCACCCTAAAGACAAATTTACTACAATATGTCTCACCGAGGAGTGGGAGAAGGACTGGGTAGTTGTACGGCATAACAAACAGATTAACACAGGTGAGAGTGGTGCTGGCTTTAAGGTAGCCAAAAGGATGCCCCAGGTCATTCTGCTTCCCGCTGCTGCTGACAAACACCTGAGGACAGCAAGAGAAAACATGAAGGTAAAGCAGAGCTGCTAAAAATGAAGCCAAGCTGTATTCACAGAGCTTTAATGGCGTGACCAACAACTACTTCATAACAGCCCAAAAAAGGTGAAACGCTATGATGAATTTAGCAAGTAACCTCATTATGTCTGGGTTTCTAGAAAGTCCCCGAGGCAACACCTGTGACTTTGTAAACAAGGCGAAGAGCGTTAGTGGAAGCATTTACTCTACCTGCCAGCACATGTGTGGGGACTTCCTTTCCAGGATGTACTGGGTGAGCGGAGAGGGCTCCAGTTCATACTTGTCGAAGGGAAGCTTGTCGATCACCATGGGTTCACAGTCCACGCAAGAGAAACGCACCACGGGGTGAGCAGTTCGAGGTGGCTGTGAGCAGCAGATGGAAATGAGCAAACTGTTAGGTGTGTTTGTCTTTGATACACAATCCTCTGACGTCCTTATGACAGCAGTATATAACAAAGCATTAAAGTTTTACAGGTAATCGCAATTATACTGGACGGTTACTAAAAGGTGTTACAGAAAAAAACTGGTGCCAATAAAAGAGAAAGGAAGTAAGAGAGTTTGCGTGTCCATAAAGCTACACAATACAAATATTGACATATAATCAAACACTATAAGATGTAATCTGAAAGACAGACTAAGAAGGCTGCTGAGGTATTTTGAAGCTTCTCTGCTCACTAGGGTTGGAGAGTTCTGGTCCGGCCAGAAGGACTCTGGTATGGGCCAATGCCCGACTGGCACCCCAGTCTTTGGGTTTGGTCGCACATAGATGAGTTTGTGGCAGCTGTGCCATGGCTGTGGGCCGAAGGATGACACAGGCCGATTTGAGTCCACAGAATTATCTGGAAAACAAAAAAAAAAAGAAAACAATAAGCGGGCTGATACTAACTGTTCTACTTGGCAGGATCACGCCACGTTGACTGATATGAGCTAAGAGGCAAATAAGAATACGTTTGCACGAACGGGGGAAAAAAATAACAAAATATGCAAATGGGAAAGAACAGAATTTGATTTTAGTTGATCACATTCATCCAAACTACATTCAACAAGGAATCTCTAGTTTCTCTTTCACTCAAAAAATTATTCTTTGCCCTCTTAAACATGAAGCGATAATTTTAAATAAAATGCAACTTAAACATATCAAATCAAAGGTTTATTTATCCAAATAACTAATCATTAAGTACTTGGCCAAACTAAAGAATGCACTCAGTTCTCCTTTAATTTCATTTACTGTGTTTAAAGTTTAAACAGGTGAAAAACTTCATCCTGGGATTTGAACTTTTAATGGTCACTGTGTTCTGATCACTCACCTTCCCCAATTGGAGGCGGATCTGGCCCGTTTTTTTCAAAATTAATGACAACACCACTTTGAACCTTTTGGACCAGAGACTCCAGACACTGGTTCAACATCCTCTGTGTTCGCACGCAATATGATCGCCCTGAGCGGAAAAAGCAAGACACACGCCAATCAGGCATAAGAGAATTTATTGTGGACTCTACCCCAAAGACTGCAGACACACAGTGAATGAATGAAAATAGGAAAACATGACAAACCTCCAGTAACTTCACACATCTGGGTGATTGCAGACTCATCCGTGGGGACACTACCAAGTTGCTCATTATCTGGTGTAGCTGCTCCTGGCAGCCTCAGTACCAATGCAAACAGACGCTGGTCCCAGCGAAAAGGCTCTTTGGTCAGCTCGCTGCCAGCCAAGGGAGAATTCAGAGGCAGGTGCAGCTACACAGCAGACAAGAATGAAGTAGGAGAGCAAGTTAATAAGTGGAAATGCAAAAGGTCGCTCGTTTTACAGAGCTTAACCTTCAGATGGCTTCAGCGACTCAAAGTATGACATGTGTGTACAACAGGCCCAGCTGGAATCACTGTATAAATACTACATGGTAGTGCCACTGCATTTGTTTGTGCTCTCACCTCATCTGGCACTCCCGAGCTGTGCGTGAGCTTGTTCCCATCAGTGATGGTGATGATCACAGATGGCTCAAGGAAGAATGGGTTGCGGCCCTGAGAGGGAAACGATAACATTCAGCAATTAATTCCAAGTTCAATACTAAATGGAAAAAAACACTGAGGCCATTTATTTTCACTACTCTGACTTCTTTTTTTTCTTTGCATTCCAACTCACTGTTCAGGGCTCTGTGGATGAAAAGGATCATAAAATTGGTAACACATGTGAACCTAATAGCACAACCGTTACACGTTGCACGCTTCACCTAATTGCAAAATGCTGGTAAACCGTTTAAACACACATCTACTAAGATGCAGGAATCATTATGGAATTACCATCCCACAGAAACTACATGTAATCTTTTTCTTTGTGTGTGGGTGAATCTGTAAGGTGCAAAGCGTCCGTGTGTTCCTTGTTAATAAGGACAGAGGCCTTTAGTACTGCGCTGCAGAGGTCAGCCTCATCTAATTCAAACACACAGAGAATGCTTAAGTAGATTTAAACGCTCCTGATGCACAGAACTCGGGTCACTGCCCGAGCGTAGTAATCCATCTGTGCCTTAGAGCAGGGGTTTAGAAAAAAGATGTACTTGACGAGAAGATGACTGGGTTAACTGAAGCGAGGTCGAGTGGATTAGGCAAAAGTCTCTATTCTCCATGTTGTCTCCAGGTACATGATGTCTTCCTCTTATTACTTCAGTTACATTTACTCCAACTTAAGTCTTAATTTGGGTTTAGCCATAAAATGTCTCGGTTATAAACACATATCAGACTCCGCTATTCATTTTTGTACTTTTCTTTAAAAGTTAAAATGAGTAAAATCCACTTCTCCTTTCACATTATTCTGGTAGACCTGCCCTTGGTCACCTGATTAGTACATGAGCAGCTTAAACAAGCAAACCTAAATTAAAACATCAAAAAACATACAGGGTAAAATCAATTCAAAACTACATCAGTGTGTTAAAAGCACTATTGTGTCCCATAATTTCTTTTTAAGACAATGCATTTATATCACTGACTAACAGTTTAAAGCAAACACACAAGGGCAGAATGTGTGAATCCATTTTTCCACCTTCAACTCCACAAAAGCTGTGAACTGCATGCAGATGCATTAAACAGTAGGAATGCACAAGATTAAGACTGTGCATGCCTCTGGTGCTTAATCAATTAGGTTCGAGAGTGCATCTCTGCTCTTGCTCTTG
>NW_005187402.1:4527165-4528332 GCF_000239375.1 Pundamilia nyererei | reverse complement strand
CACATTTAAATCTTACAAATATAGTTATTTGGCTTATATCGTGATAGATATCGTTATCGACTGAAATGAAAAAAACATATCGTGATATGAAAAAAATCTTATATCGCCTAGCTCTAGTTTAGACTGTTCCTTCCCATTCCATGCAAGGCCACCTGGGTTGGCTGGAAGACTGTTTACTTAGCCTAGCAGGGCGAAGGACACTGTCTCAGCTTAACTCTGGACACGCACACACATACATATACTGATATGCACACACTCATCCCCCCTCCCTTTCCAAACGCCTTCGACGCTTATTCCCTTCCGATGCTGACGGTGGATCAAGGAGACCAGCGCACGCAGGCCCGGATGTACTGTCTAAATTGGCTGTCTCTCACCCTTTACCCACCCCTGTTGCTTGTCATGTGTTTCTTTGGTGTATTAAGAGTTTTTTTTCATGTGCTATGTGCAGAGGTGTTTTTTTCTGTTCTCAAACTGATCTCCCTGTTGGCGCTCAGTCTGGGGGGAGTTATTTTTTTTTCTCCTTATCTTTCCTCATGTTGTGCTTTTCCATGTTATACCCCTCTGACCTGTCTTCCCCATGTGATGTTTTGTGTCCTGTATGTATGGTCAGAGGGTAAGATGGCGCCGCCATTGCGTGCAATAGGTCGGCAGCCTTATGAAATTATGAAATTTCCCCTTGTGGGACTAATAAAGGTATATCAAATCAAATCAAATCAATAGGTTTAAAACATTTCCTACATGATAATATGAGGCATGGTGTAAAATGAGACTGTCGAGCACACCGACACTGTCACTAAAACCTGCCATAAATGCTGCCATAAGACAGAGTCAAGGTGTTGAATACATCCAGTATGTTTCTGATAATACAACCATTACCTGTAATAAAGTGTCATAAATCCCACATATGTTCGTTTCTAAACAGACAGAAATTCATTTATACAATTTGCACTCTGAAACTTTCCTGTTCTTTTTGAAGATAACCAGAATACAGCCAGTTGAGTCGAGTCCCCTCAAATTGTGCTCATTTACCAAGATTCAATCCGACTAATGACCAGAGATGGGCAGTAACGCGTTACTTGTAACGCATTACTTGTAACGCGTTACTGTAATCTGATTACTTTTTTCAAGTAACGAGTAAAGTAAGGAATTACTATTGCAAAACGGTAA
>NW_005187402.1:4525562-4526537 GCF_000239375.1 Pundamilia nyererei | reverse complement strand
GCTTTATCACCTACTCAGGTTGTAAATCGTGTTTGTAAAAGTAACTAAGTAACTAAGTAATTAATTACTTTTGAAAATAAGTAATCAGTTAAGTAATGGGATTACTTTTTGGGGAAGTAATCAGTAATTAGTTACTGATTACTTTTTTCAAGTAACTTGACCAACACTGCTAATGACAACGTGTTATCTCACTGCATTTATAAACTAGACAGCAATTATTTGCAAACCTATGACAGTGTCTCTGAGAGCGACTGCAATCAGTCAGCCTGTAACTGTTTGCAGAAAAGTTGCCTCCTATTAGGCAAATATTGATATTCCATGGTATGATATCTACTATATATCAAAAATATCACATTTTACTTAATAAAATATCAATATTTGGTGTCTAGTATTGTTACAATATTGCCACGCAAAATATTGATTATGACTATGACATAGACTACTGACTATGTTGTCCTGATTTTTTCTCCCCTAGCAAACAGTAACAGATTCCAGTGTGATCTGGTCACAGTCCTGTGTTTCTGGTTTCATTTATAGGCTGATATTCAGTGGGAACCAGTATGTGAGCAGGTGACAGAGAGGATGAGAAGAAAGAGAGACGATTTTTTTGATGAATGTCTGTGCAGATGTAGAGTCGGAGCACAGGATGGTGGAAATGTGATATACAGTAAATGGCTTCACTCAGTCAGATTTCATCCCAAACTCCAAGACGTCATGCACTAATGGGCAACTTTAACTGCATCAGTCAGCCTCACTACACAAGATTCCTGTGGTGAGACACTCAGTACTGTTGAGTGAGGTAATTTCAGACTCATTATTAACGGCTCATTCACATGAAAGTAAAAGTAGGACAGCAACCTCCTTGTGAATAGGAAAAAAACAGTTGGTTGCCTGATGATTGCACTCAACATTTTTGCTTTTGAAAAAACTGCAAGTAGTTGTAGCAACTTTTATCACAAGTAAATTGCATAAGTC
>NW_005187402.1:4522935-4524845 GCF_000239375.1 Pundamilia nyererei | reverse complement strand
AAAAATAACTATGCAGTGTTGTGTTAACATCCATAACAAACAATGAAACAAGTTCTGTTTCAATAACTCTGAAACCTTTCACACCTGCCCGTAGTTGTCGATTCCCGAGATGAGGCGGTTGAGGTTAAGCAGGTCGAAGGCGGTGCGAAGAGCGTGTCCTAATGTTGTGAGCCCGGACGCCTGCAGATTCTTCAGCTCGCACATGAAAGTGGCATGGTTCTCCTTCCAGCCGGCCTGAAACACAAGCAGTGCAGAGACATGTGTTAAAGGCACAAGCAGTAGCGAAGGAGGTCTGAAGTCACTGTTCTGCAAAAAAGACTCACACCCACACATAGTTAGATCAAGTCATTATAAGAAAAAAAACAAAAAAAACAAATTGTGTTCACTGAAAAGCTCAAACTGACCCTTTGGTAAGAGGAGTTTCCGTTTCACTGACTCTTTGCACCGTGGCGTAATTGTAACTATAAAATTTGATCAGGTAATGTGAAGTTCTGGAAATAGAAGATAACATTGTTGAAACTCACACCCACGTTTGAGCTGCAAGTTGCCTTTCAGAAAAGGTCTAATTTCATACATGACAAGCATCCAAAAATACACTTCCCAGCGCTGCCTGTCCTCCGTGACAGAGAGATACTGCTAAGAGAGGATGTGAGTGTGTAACTGCACTTGGACTTTTCTCCAGCGGGGTCAAGTGCTTTACCGCTGCAGATTCATGCTTAATCTAAGGATGACCTGCAAGCTTACCACTTCCTTTGCTAGGAGAGGGAGGGGAAGAGACAGAGAGAGAATAAAAAAAAGAAGCTTGAATTGCTGGGGTGAACACGAATGCTTCGAATCAAGCCAGTGGGTAGATTTTTGGATTAACATGAGATATGACTCCAAAGCCACGATTTAGATGGAATTTCTACACAGCACACTGTTATGTGAATGACATTAGATGAATATTGGGCAGTTATACAAGAAAACCTCACTAAAAACACTCAAGAGGGTTAGCAGCAAAGTAACCCAGACACCGATCATCCCTGACAGAAGTGTAAGGCTTAGTGTGCACTCAATAATTCAGACTACAGAATATTTCTATTTTCTTCCCACCCAACCTCATCTCTCTCTCCCTCTGCATCAACAATTTATTGCTTCTGTAACTGTGCGATCAGACTAGCTCCGTTCACTATAACCTTGTCCTTTATCGTAATCCTCGGCACACAAAGAAAGCAATAAAAGAGGGGACAGCAACAAAGACAAAGAGAGGAAGAGCAGGATGAAGCTGAGGGTAGACTTTAGAATGAGGAAAAAGCACTTCAGCACCTGGGTGCTTCTGAGTGGTGGGGGGGTGAGAATCATGTTTTGGATTGTTTTAATCTATAACTGGTGGTGAATAGGGATGAGTACCGGTATCCGGTGCGTAACCAAACCAAAAAGCAGCGCACATTTCGGTGCTTTATTTCGGTGCTTTTTTTTCCTGAGCTGTGATACACTTTAGATTCTAGCCAATCATTTTACGTTTCCGAGGATAGTAGGCGGGTCCAGGTACGTACGTTCTGTTAGAGCAGAGCTACAGATTAAAATGCCCAAGGCAAAGCGGTCAAAAGTCTGGTTGTACTTCACAGCAAAATATACAAACTCAGCAGCCTGCAACAAGTGCTTTAAGCTGATACTGTGATACTGTGCAAAGGAGGTAGCACCCCAAATCCGATGAAACACGTGGCGACGCATAACGTTTTTTTAAAAGCCGAGAAATGCGCCGTATTTGATAGCTTGCCTGCGAGACCTCACACCGAGCACGTCTACTGCGGGTGCGGTGCCTGTTATCGGACCCGGAGTTAGCAACATCCCCCAAAAACCCGAAGAGGAGAGTCCTGGCCCCTAGCCCTGCCAGTGTAGCAGAAATGATGACGGATGATGATGCAGCA
>NW_005187402.1:4520274-4521359 GCF_000239375.1 Pundamilia nyererei | reverse complement strand
AGATCTCAATTTCAGTGAAAATAATCGTGATTATCATTTTTGCCAGGGGATTTGCCACACGGAGCAGCGCGAGAGTAAAGTACGAGGGAGGAGCTAATAATCGGCTCAGTCATTTTTAATGATCGCTGAAAGCCCAGATTGTAATCGTGATTACAATTTGATTAATTGAGCAGCCCTACATCCAGGCATCCATGAAAACAGAATTTATTCAATTTAACAGATTTAGAAGTTAGCAGGAAGTTAGCTCGCTAGTTTCCACCTAAACATGGTATAGCATGTTCTGACTGAGAGATTTCTGAAACAAATTAAAACGTAGAGCTCTGCTATCACTTCCAACATAAATGAAGAGAGAAAACTAAACAGCAGTGACGTTTGTAGGGTTACTGAAGTTGGACTAGCTGGTATATAATAATGTGCTACGTGGTGTCTAGCTACACAGCTATGTTAGCATAATATAAACACAATGAAGCTGGAGGATGAACGCTAACTTTTTTCCACTCGATAAAAGTTAATGTGAGGGTTCCTGATGGTTAGAGACAAATGCAGTCGCATGGCAGGATACTGTAAACGGACCAAACTTCAGTCAGGAGAACAACTGAGATAATCCATCCACAATATGAGGTTAGTCATTAATATACTGCTGTGTGAGCTGGGCTGTAGTGACATCGTAAGGATTTAAAAACTGAGCTTTAAAATAAACAGTGGTAATAAAACTGAGAGAGGCCGACAGTGATCACTGCCTTTTTTCACGGGCTTGTTCAGATTAAATAGAACAAGATAAAAAGCATTAAAACATGTTAAAAACACAACAGCCTTAATAAACGCAGAGTAGTTTGGAAAGAAGCAGGTTTCATACGTCATCACTTAAAGACTGGATTGGAGATATGAGCTCACTGACATCATACAGAGCCGCTGTTAGTGCCACCTTTACCATCACACTTGGTTATTAATTGTTCAGTTAATTTTGATTACTGATTGTGAGAGCTTTAAATTGACATACAACTTTTATATTGTTTTTAAAAAATTGTAGTTTCTTTTTAATTTTATCAAAAGTATAAAATTCACATCATCCTGGAGTCTGAAGC
>NW_005187402.1:4488356-4519610 GCF_000239375.1 Pundamilia nyererei | reverse complement strand
AACATATCAGGTCCCCATAAGGAGAATCATGTGCTAACGGCTGTCTAAATGACTCGGGTAAAGTTTGTAGCATGTTTGTCAGAAAAATTATGTAGTTCATAACTTAAGTGATGCAACAGCAAATGCAAAAAATCCTTTACCATATTAAAAAAAAATTTTCTTCTATATATTTCATGCATATAGTATGCATGAAATATGTGTAGGGTGTAGCATCAGTAACAGCAAATGGCATACATCGCATCGCTTATACATGACACATTAATATGCATGAATGAGAAATTGTAGCCGTATGCTTTACTCAAATAAATGCCATTTTTAAAAATGCATGATTTTATAAGTACAAATAAACTGATATTGTGTAAACTTGCACTTTGTACTTGCTTCCATTATCCCATCCAAACTGTTGCTGTGTTACTTAACACATATTGCTTGTATATGAATTTTTTATTTTTTTAAACCTCTAAATATGCCAATAGAAAAGACGTTTACTGGGTTAAACCAAACAGCTGCTAATTGTAACAGACATTTTGTAACAGGAAAACAAAAAATTCCGAGCTGCCCATCTTCACTACATTTTACAACCAATTTAATAGTAGTGAGTTGAATGTTTTAAATTTAAAATAAGCTTTTTTGAAACCTTGAATTAGTTTGAATAATAAATAATGATTTTAAGTATATTATCCAAATGACTGGGCATATGAAGATGGAGCATAAAATACTGTGTCACATAGTTTGCATTTAATTATCATGAGATATGATTTCAGAATCTCACTTCTGGTTTCAGTGTCTTTAAAAACACCGCTGCTGTTTGAACAGTTCAGAGTAAACAGTAACTAGCTTTTGAGAGGATTATAAAGAACTGAAATGTGGAAGTAATTTGTCATCACACTGTGAGCTGAGCGATGCTTTCTAACATATGCTTTTGTACATTTATTAACTCTTCAGCTTTGAGCATTTTGCTTCTTGGTAGTGAGGCATGCAAACTATTCTGTTTTCTCCAGGCAGTGATGGCACAAGACGGAGTAAGCTCCCTGCATGCTGTGTTGAGTAGTAGAGTGTGGTTTGTAGACAGAGTTATGGAAGCCTGGAGAGACCTAATATAGTGTAGAGAGCAGCCACTGAAGCACACCAGGGACCTTAGGGGTTCATGTGGATTGTATTTTATTGGGAATGAAAAGATCAGATGGAGATATGTGTCTGGTCATAAAACATGTCAATAGATTATAGTCAGGAAACCTTTGTTGATATTAACCCCGTGAAATTATCGCAGTGATTCCCACGCTGTATTTATTTGTTCCTGTGTGTCTGTGCATGTATGAAGACTACTGCTCCTATGCAAGGACATGACGATCACTCGTATCGGGATGACAAATAATTATATTATGAATAATGAGAACATGAGCAAACTCATAAAAATACAAAAAAAAGAGATCTCATGATGAAGAGGGCTTATCAACTTTCAGCCCAGATTGGCCAATGGCGATGCGTGACTGATGCAAGGGGCGGGGTAAAAAGTGATCGGCGGGCTCTTTGACCAGTCTACACGTTGTTATATTAAAAAAAGAGCGACGTCATAGCTGATAATAAATCTCCACGCCTCCATCTCAACGCCCGAGACTTTTCTCAACACAAAAGCAAAATGTCTGCTGGATGTTCGGAGGCAGTGCAGCTCCGCGTTTGTCAGTATTTGGAGCACTAATTTGCCGTTTTTTGCCACCGGGAAGCCGCCCAACACTGACTACAAACCAGAAGGACAATAAAATCTCACTGACAGAAAAATACGAACGGCTTGTAAAATGTAAAAATGGCATCAGTTGCTAATTACCTTCACTCCGTATGGTGGATCATCGAATGTAACTAGCATGTACCTGTCGCCTCTACTAGCCGGGTCTCGGGCACGCAGCTGTCAAAAAAGAAAACCAAAACAACATATATTAATTTTGACCTATCTTCCCCAAGGAACCCTAAGCTAACCAAAGGTGCATACGTGCTGAAAAAGGTCGGGGTAAAATCATTATTTACCTTCATAAAGACCTCAACCGCGCCTTTAGCAACGTCCAGATACGTCGTACCCAAATAAGTGCGCTGATTCATAGAGGCGGACGTGTCTAACAGGAAAAGTAAAATAGGCATTTTAAATGTAAAGCCGCGGTTATATGCTTTTCTAAAATAACTATTATCCACATATGACCTATCGTGCAGCCCAACAGTTCACACATGTGTGTATATATTTGTTATAATAAGCCCCCCCCTCCAGTAGAGGGCCGTTGCCTCTGCCCTCTCCCTATCTGCCTTTCTAGAGCTCTGTCTCGGCTCGCGCTGTTCAACTTCTGCTCCTAACCGAATGGAACGCCCAACTCCTTTCAGTGCGACGCCATTGGCTGAGTCCGATGGAAATGACCACGCCCCCTCAAGCACAGATATAACGAAGTCGAAATGGCTCGTGAGTACAGTTTGTCAGTGTCCTGGTGTTGGGGGTGGTTATTCAAAAGCGTGGTATAATGCCCTCGTATCTGTGGTCCCTTGAGGCTAGTTTGAAGCCACATAACTGTTTGTTGCAGTGTGAGAATTATATTCTTAGACCTGAAATTTCTTGCCGCTTGCACCGTATCCCTCCCGCCCCATCACAACCTCACACGCGCGCCCACAGATGTGATTCTTTTGCTGCGTTCAAGGCGTCTCAAAGGCTCCGTCCTTCTGACTAACGTAATAACAACGCATGTAGTTACATGACCTTGTTAACTAAAACAACAAAAACTGGGGAAGAAACTTACCACATGCATGTTTGAGTTTGCAAATACCACAGCGGGAAAATAATTCTCGCTACCGAACCGTGTTTTTTGTATCGTTTGGCCGTAATGGTGGTAACTCCGACAATACTGAAGTCACGATAGTGTGCTTCGATGCTACCATGATATTAAGAAATAACGGAAAAATCAAATTACAGTAAGTTTTAAAACTTTATACCAGCAGTTTAGAAAAATACCTCATGCCTGGTGGAAGTTTAAAACAGGCTATTTCTTGTTTTCAGTTGGCCTATTTATACGTTATATGCTAAAGAAAACAATTTATTGCACTAGGAAAGTGTGAGTATACTTTACATCTGAGCACATTTTTTTCACAGCAGTTATGTTGTCAAAGCATTCTGCAAATATAATTAAATTATGCCAGGGGGATAAAGTTTTCTGTGCTCCGATCCAAACGTTGTGAAATAGTAATAAACACGTTAGCCCGCGTGCTGGGAGAACATTTACGTTCTCACGTACTCGTCTTCTGCCATCCCAGCATGCACCGCGAGGTCTGCAGTACAATTATTCACAAAGAAAAAAAGGCTTGAGGAGCAACAACAACAGGGTGGGAGCAGAAGCACAGATCTCGTTTACAGCTCCAACGTTTCACGAACCCGTGTGCTGGCAACAAGGTAAAGTTTCACTCTGACTTGCTATTGAAATTAAATAAATCTGCGCTTTGCTTTCTGAAATGACACTGCGTGTAGACAACGTTTAAGAGGCAATTTGCTATCAGCTGGGTTTTCTTAGCCGGCTAACGCTAGCCATCAGTATTGAACACCGTTAGCATTACAGTGAAAATATGTGTTATTACACGAGCAGATAAAGAACATGTTATACCATCGGTATTACTTAATAATAGGCACCGTATTAATTTAAAATCACAGTTGTTATAGATTTATGTCAAATATTCAACGAAAAACCTATTTCTGGTGTTTGTTTACGTTGTTACCTGTGCTTTAAAGACAGTTTTGAGTTTATATGCACTAACGAAATGCTAAAGAAATCTAGATAACTTAATAACATATCATATCTCATATACTGAAAGCATCGTGCTTCAAATGTAGTGATTTTATTGTGTTTTTCTGACGTGGAGCAAACTATACGTAGAAAATAAAAAGTGTTACGACACCACAGGTCTCGCTCCTCGAGTTCTTCCGTTACCATGTAAACACAAAGGGCCACGTGACCAGGCACATGGAGTTCACTTTAACTTTGTTTGCCTTTAATAAAAAGTTGTACCAATGAAATTGCCTTAGCTTTCTCGCTTATCATTAAGGTCTGAGTTTTGTTTCAAGTATTTGCCTTTAAAAATACACGTCGCGTTAAAATATAGCACGTGTAGGATTATCAGTATATAACAAAACCTTGCTGTGCTCAAGTTTTAAAGACATGGGTTTAGGTGGTTTAGAAAAGGTTTATCAATGTAAATATCTTATTACACTGTTAAATTTTAAAAAACAGACTAAACTAAAACATTTAGATGAGTCTAACATTTTCATTTTTTTAATCACGTAAGTGATATAATAATATTTTTTGCTTTAAATACAGAGTATTTAAAAACAGAGTAAATCTAGAATCTAATTAAGTTATAAGTGTTTAAATGTACTTTTAAATATACTAGAATATCATAATAAAATTAAGGCTATGGGGGTGGGTTAACATTTGTTGGCGGGGGATGGCTTCACTCTTTGTTATGCAGTGGGGGTGTGGAAACAGAGGGTGTGAACCCACAGAGGTGGGGGAGAAGCTAAACAGACAAAGCATCTAAGAGGTGGGCAGAAACTTGCCTTTGAGTCACTAAAGTAAACAAACTGGCACAGTAAAGTGTAAGGTAACTAGAAGCTATAGGAGATATATGAAAAAATGAAAGAAATGTATTACCACTACACTATTACTAACCTATTAGAGTTTCATAAAATGTAAAAGAGTGACAGGCTGTTGCCTCTTGGCGTATTTTGCGTTTCATCACTTGTGTTTCTTCACAGTATCATGTCATGGCCCTAAGGAGCTGAGAGTGGGAAGTGCTGTTCACCTGAAGGGAGCTCACAAAGCTTGAGAGTTGCTAGAGAAGAGTTGGCGGGGCCTGGGCAGAGGGTAGAGCTCAGCGGGAGCCAATGCAGCAGCAGCAGCATCGACCGCCAGAGCTGGTGGGAGGAAGCCTTCCCGTGTTCGTGTTCCCCAATGAGCTCGTCTTCTATGCCGATGATCAGTCGTCTCACAAACAGGTGCTCACGCTCTACAATCCCTATGAGTTCGCCCTCAAGTTTAAAGGTCAGTGAGCAGATCGAAACAACATCTCTGTGTTTACGTATAATTGTTATGTTCATTTTTCATCTCCAATCAAATGGCTACGTCGTGTATTGTTTTCTTCGTTGTCAGTGCTGTGCACAGCGCCAAACAAGTACACCGTGGTGGATGCAACTGGAGCCGTCAAGCCTCAGTGTTGCGTTGATATGTGAGTTAGTTCACGCTTTGGTGAACCTAAACTAGCAGATTGATTAATTTATTGCTGTCTGTACAGCTAACTTTCTGCATCCACGCAGAGTAATCCGACACCGAGATGTGCGCGCGTGCCATTATGGGGTCTACGACAAGTTCCGGCTGCAGGTGTCAGAGCAGAGTCAGCGGAAAGCTCTGGGCCGCAAAGAGGTGACGGCCACTCTCCGTCCCTCTGCCTCACAGGACCCGCCTAGCCCCCGGCCCCAAGATGAGGAACGCCGAATTGCTGACAGCGAGTTTTTTGAACAGACTGCATTCCAGACAGGTAGGAAAAAGAGGGGAAATCGCTGCTGTGTGAAACTGCCTCTAGATGGAGCCAAATTATCACAAAATTCAATTGGTGAGCATTTCAAACGATATCGCTTATTCTAATTTTATTATTGTTCTTCCAACCCTGTGTTGCTTTGTTTTAAATAATATTCTTAATTATACCCACATTAATTTAGTGCCATATAATCTGCTGTATATTGCTATTGGGTTCCCCTTCAGACTTAAATGGAAGCAGTTTAAGTTAGTTTGGTAAATTACCAGGCTTTTTCTGAGTTACACATGTGATTGCACTCAATCTAAGTGTGTTTATTTGTGTGTATGTGACACTTGCAGAGAGCCGTCCTGTTGCTGGAGGACCCAGTCTGTTGACAGTACTGCTTGGGCTGGTGTGTATGGCCGCCCTGATGCTCCCGACACTTGGGGAGCAAGAATCTACTGTGCCTGTCTACCTCCACTTAAGTGTTAACAAGAAACTTGTAGCTGCTTATGTTCTCGGTGAGTAAAAACAGAAGGAAGTTGCATGTTCCATTCTGAAGTGAGAACCAGGCTGTTTGTTTTGATGAAATTTATAATACCCGGTGTTATTTCTTGTCATATTTTAGGGCTTCTTACAATGGTCATTCTACGCACATGAAGTGCCGTGAGCCGAAAGGAGGGAAGAAAAGAAACAGAAACATGAAGAGAATGTTCTCCCACCAGAGGCACTACTACGAGTAAAAAAAAAGTAGAGCTGACAGCAGGGGAACAGGGGTACTTATTCGATTACCTCATCCTCTGAAAAATACATTTTAGCATACTTGTTTTCAAATCTACACATTTGTGTTAATACATACACGGAACTAAAGTGACGTAAATGGGAAGAGCTGTCGTGTGTAAGGTCAGAGTGAGGGGAGCTGTCCCTGAGATAAAGGGCCTGTGAAGAAGCGTGAGGCCATTTGCTGTTGTTTGGCCTCACATATTGTCTGTAACTCTGTTGCCATTATGTGAAAGAAAGTGGTCATTTCAGTGTGAAGGAATCAACATGCAAACGCGGTACTTGTATATAAAGCCATTAAAGTTTTGTTACCTGTTACCATTATTAAATTGATGTTTTTTTAAAGCTTTTTAGAGTAGACTGAAGACTAAATGCCGTTCCTTGCATGTGTGGATACTTTGTATGAGTGGGCTTTAAGTTTGTTAGCAGTAAGATACTTCTACCTGTCACCAAAGGAGGGATCTCCTCTTGAAAGAAGAATGGTTCGCTTGCCATGCTTTATCAAATGTTTAATAAAGTCTCAATACAGCTGTAGTGTGTCATGTTCAAAGATAGATTCTGTTTTATTTTTTACACATTACATGTTGTGTCAGGAAAGCACACGGCACAGAACAGGACAATAAAGCTCCTGTTAGTTTTGCAATGATGGTGCCTGAAAATAATCCAGCGGTCTCCCTCGGGGAAGGGGTGTCATCTCAAAGCAACATGATGTGCAGCTGCTTGGGAACCAGTTGCCTCTAAAGCTGTGAATAAGGCAGAGAAATAACACTGAAGAAATTATACAGAGAGGGACGTGACACTCAAGAGAATGCTGAACTGAAATCTGTGGAAGCATTTTCCAGCAGCGAAGATGGAGGATACGCATGCACAGGGTTGTCTGATGGCATGCAAGACATTATGCACACATTGTTCTATGAAGTATTAAGATATTAATAAAAGTAAAGTACTATGAAATTACATAACAAAACACAGCTAAATACAACCAGGAGTGAGAACGGTGTAAAGGACTATTATAAAGTTGGTGCATCCAGTAACCTACGTTTTTTTCTAGTACAGTCATTTCTCCACAGTCATCATCCCCAGGTGGACACATGTTAACGGCACAAATACTTATTTCAACTTGTGTTTTTAATCACATCTAAGGAAGAATATTTTAAGCCACCCAAAGCGTCTGTGAATATTTCAGCTTGGACACCACTATCTAAAGTGTCCCGACAAAAACGAAAAGAACAAAAATGAAATATGATTGACTGATTATTGAGGGACTGTCTTGAAAACAAAGTTCACTCCAACTTGATCCACCAAAGCAAAAGTCTCAGGTGTAATTAGGGAGCATGCAAACTTTCACTGTTACATCGACAGTTTTAATGAGCAGCACCTGTGCAAAGTTTGCTGTGTGTGTACATCTCTCTGATTCCTGTCAGGATGACCTGGACCACGTGATCTCTGATGGAGCGGGACACAATGGCCTGGCTTTATGTTGCTGTGTGAGTGGCAGGGATTCAATTCAAAGTGGCCTTTCTAACATCAGTGGAAAGTTTATTCAAAATCTGAGATGCAGTGATCAGAAGGACTCTGAGAACTCTCACCACTTCCTGCAGAGCCAGCAGCGTGGAGCCCTGTGTTTTATCATTTTTACTTCAAGCTATTCAAACAAAACTGAGATACCGAAACATAGTTTAACTGGTACAAACTCCTTCTCAAAACGGACTCACTGAAACTTCAAGTATATCTGGGCTTGAAACATAACATAACGTAATAAACATAATTTGAAAGAAAATCTGCAAATTACTACAGGATATGGATGGACCTTGGATGTTTTGTTTCAGCTTCTTATTTCATCAAAATTTTGCAGTTTGAACTCTCAAAACCTTTGAAGAGAAACAAAACAGATTTTATCTCAGCATTTATGCTTCCCTTTAAAAAGCCTGGAGGGGAATCCCAGCATGTATCCTGTAAACAACACAGCACAATCATAATGCCTCAAATAATAAATAGATTAATTACTAGGAAATTACCTGTTGCCATCTTTTCTTAGTTAATAATTTTCAGAGAGTTCGATCTTATTCTAATAAACAAACATTTACATATGATAATAACAATATATTAATCATGATACTATTATCACAACTGCAGATATTGACTTTAGGTTGTGCACATTGTTACCATGTGGTACAACAAGCATCAGCATGAAAAAAACTGAAGTGCATTAAAATAAAATGAGAGATCCCATCCTGCAGAGGTCAGGCTCCTGCTGTCCTTTTCTCTGCCCACACTCACACAGGCTCTGCCCCCTCTAGCCTGCAGATGTCACTGTTGAGGCATTTTGAGCTCAATTTTGATAAATGTCCCTGCAACTATTAGGCTACATAATTATAGGTTGGCTAAAAACAGTTGGGCAATGTTTTTGGCACACTTTGGGCCCCTTACTACCAACTAACTATCGTTACAACTATGAACTCCTTTGTATACCAAAGTATTCTAGAGTCAATCTGTCTGTCAGGTAAAGCTTGGCTGAAAGTGGGTCATGCACCAGGAAAATGATCCTAAGTATAGCAGCAGTGAGACTTGGACTACATTCCCAAAAGTATTCACTCACCCATCCAAATCACTGAATTGTGAGTGAATTCAGGGTTCCAATCACTTCCATGGACATTTCCATGACTGTTCCACAGTCAACTGTCAGTGGTATAAGTGGAAGCAACTGGGAACAACAGCAACAGTAGAATCACAGAGTGGTGTCAGTGGATGCTGAGGCACACAGCCTCCTCGTCCAACATCAGTGTCCTCAAAAACGCGAAGCACTTTGAACTCTGTTTTGAAAAGTGCTATATAAATAGTTTATTTTTAAATGTGCTTCTGGGAGAATGGTAAAACATTTCCATAAACTCAGTCCTAAAGAGTTGAAGCTGTTATCACTATATCATTAAATCCTATGGATTAAGAATCAGATGTCACTCAAGTTCATATGTGAAGGTAGACGAGTGAATACTTTTAGCAATATTGTTTACTTCTAGAAGAACTGGTAACACTGTCGTGCTCCTTGATGCATCCGCATTTAATTTGTATGTTTTGGTTTATGAAGTACTAAAACTGAGAAAAATCAATAATTGACTCAAAAAAAAAAAAAGTAGTAAAAATAAATGCACGAAATGTCCTATAAAAATACTGGTACCGTAATTGATGAAATGTGAAACTTGCTATTCAGATTAAACTTTTCCATTTCCATATAATGTTTGTTTTCCTATATTTATCGTTTCCCATTTTCCCCATGCATTATTTTTATATGGATTTTTAAATATATCCAGTGCATTTGATTGGATATTTCTTTAATTCATTCATTATTTTTTCTGGATTTTTGGCAGTCATAAACTGAGAAAAACCCCACAAACTCCAATTTCCGTTGGACTAATATTTCGGGAATTTCTTTTTATTTTGGTAGTTTTGGTCTTCCATATACGAGCGCTAATACAGAAGAAAACACTGATACAAAAGCATAATGAAATAATTTATTTACTCCTGATGTCCGCTACAATAGCAGTCACAAAAGACGAGCAGATTACAGCCTCTATTACAGACATACAGTATAGCATATCATTTGCTAAGTTCATGCCCTGAACACTTCATAAAATGAGCAGAAGGGAAAACAAAACAAAAAAAAAAAAAAAAAAAAAACACGCATCGTGAAGGGAACAAAAACAAAGCAGAAACCCCCAACATTTTCCTATTTGTATTTAAAAAAAAAACAAAAAAAAAAAAAAACATTCAGTAAGCGAACTGCAACCACACTTGTTTAAATTAAAAGGGCACACTTCCATAAAATGATTTACAATCACTTCCTTTTTGTACCGGTACATAAACATTTAAGGTTACAGAGCCACAGAGGGGTTCGGAAGTATCGAGTTATACGGATGGATATGAACACTGGGGTCAGGACAAATGAAACCAAATTTAGGTGCAAATATCACAGTGCAGGCTTTAACCTCTACATATTGTAGTCAGACTTTTTTCTTATTCAAATTTAGTTGTTTCCTGCTTAAGACTCACACAGGCTGAAACACTACAGGACCAAGCATCCTGTGCAATATGTGTTGGAGAAAAAAAAAGAAAAAAGTGTAACCACAGCAGAAAGAGCAGTCTCTTTACTCACAATGTGATGGTGCTGTTTTTTTGCCTCGTGTTCCAGCAGTCACTTGATTTGGTGTAAATGACAGCACAGATGGCTTACTGCAGATAGAACGAATCCAATTTTATAACAAATGTGTTGTCCATAAATAAGAACACTTTGCCAGAAGGAACAAGGGGAAAAAAGAAGTCAGATTTTCATACTTTTATCTACAAAAATCATCCTGGTAAGAACACAGGAACTTTTAGTGTTGAGACTACCAGGAATGATCATGATTTACCACTTGCTCAGAATTACCAATTAAAGTAGCAGCAAATCATTTTTTTGGAGCTGAAGGGAAGAAAAAAAAAAAAAAAAAAAAAAAAAAAAAAAAAAAAAAAAAGGCAAACACCACGGTTCACAGCCTATACCATAAAAATATTTAGAATATCTGCTCAGGCAGCAGGAAAACAATAAGTTAAATCTTTTCTTACAAAATCTGCAGACTGTGCGCACACCAAGGCCAGTGGGCCAGACATTTTCCAGCACAAAAACAGGGAAATGCACACATCCAAGTAGTCTTTATATGTCCAGTGCTCAATGTCTCTCTGGTGAGGGGAACTGGCAGGACAGATTTATACAACAGCCACTTATTAGTATCCCTACGAAGGCTGGCACCATCCAAGATCAATTAGCAGCTGGTGCGCGCAGCGACTTCCCTCAGTCCTAGTTTTACTAGGATTACCTCTTACACAAATACATCCATGGCTGTAGTCTCCTTAAAATCGAGACCCTCCATAAAAGATAGCCATAAAAACAGCCAGTCAGAAGAAAGTGTGGGGGAAAACTCCACTTGAAGGAAATGTAGTTGGCGATGTGAAGGGTCTGAAAAGGAAACCAGTTCCCTGGAGAGAAGTCTTTTCCACTCTTTCCCCCCCCCCATAGTCTTAGATATCCCATGCTCATTTGGGAGACAAATCCTGGAGAGAAGCAAAGGGTGAGTTGCTGGACGAGGAAGGAGACACTCCCTCCATTTTGCCTGGCGAGTCGGTGGAGGAGCCCACGCTGCTGAGGCTTCCATCCAGTAAATCTGGAGAGTGACTGAGAGGGAAGAAAAAGGTAGTCTTCAGAAAAGTTTGCATAACTAATTCACCCTGAATGAATGCACTGCTCAAAATCTCAAATGTCAGCACTCACACTGACTCAACTTTGAGACAGAATCGCCCCAGAATCAATATACTTCGATTTCTATGGAAGTAAATAGTTCTTAAATAAAACTGTAAAACTGCTGCCAGTGAGGTGACTGACATTTGATTCCGATCAGAATCAACAAGGCTCAATAAAATCCCCTATTAATTACTCAAATCCTCTTCATGTAGGGGTTTCCTTGTTTTTCCATTTACGAGATGGTGACTAGTAATCAAGCTTGGCTTTTACAGCCAGTGTGTCTGCCTACTTGCCTCAGCACTCAAAAGCTCATCCTTATCTAAGCAGCTTCTTATTTGTTGATGGGCCTGAGAGTTACTTACCAGGAGCTGAGATCTGACAGGTTGGAGACATCCGAGGACAGCATGGTGGTGGTGCCCTGGAAGAGCCTCTTGGGTTGACTCTCCGTTTCCATCTCACCTGCAGAGTAAAAGGCGTCCAACATTTAGAAATTGACACATGAGCTGTGCGACTATTCACAAAAGAGCCAGGCAGATGAACAGGCAAAGTTTACACTTGGTGAACTTTTACCTAGTCACGTCCATACTGATTAACAGCACGTTCAATCTGCAGCGTGGCAGTGTTTTGTCAACAGAGGACCACAAAGTACACATGCACACACCAACACACCCAAAATCAAAACAAATGTCATGTTTAATGATTAAGGATTCAAATGTGAACCTCTCAGAATTTGCATATTGCAATAGGTTTACTCTACTTTACATTAACATTTAGTGTCCAGATCACAAGTCAAATGTTTTTCTTCCAAGAATCTTTATTTCCATGAACCATTATAGATACTGTTTAACCACAGATATGGCACAAGCACAGCATCATCAAGTCTGTTTGGAAAATATTTTGAATCTCATGTATAACATCGGCTGGCATGTCTAGCCCTATTGGGCTGTTCGCTACAACTAGATACATCAGACGAACCATCTATCGTTTCATGTTACGCTATTGTTTGTTTCGTGGTATCGCAAAATATACTGTTGACAGCAAAGTTTTTTCATTGTTTTGATGGTAACTGTAGAGTTTCTTGAAGTTCTCTCTTTCTCTTATATTTAATATAACCACACTACAGATGGACAAGTGGCTGTTTTTAAGCGTTGTCATTAGCAACAACAACAACAACAACAACGGTAAAATCATTGCGTGGCTCCGCCGTCCGCTTGTTTATTTCCCCACATAAACCTTTCATAATTAAGTTGAAGATCCTGTTCAGATTTTTCAAAATAAACTGAATCACACAAAAGAGCCGTCAGGTACTAAAAAATAAACCTTAGAACAGGCGTTTCCCTGCTGCACGCCGTGTAATAAATACTCAATGAAAATTGCGGCCGTGCCTCGACTCCAGGTACACCGCGCTCAGCTGAAAACACTTTAACCAAGCCGAGTTGCCCGAGATTCACAGAATTTACAGAAAATGTAAAAATTTATTTAGTTGTCAGGAGGATGATAAATGTCTCATATCGGGATATGAGATTTTGGTCATATCGCACAGCCCTACCAGCCTAACAAGCATTTCCTGCACCACAGCGCTTAATAAATTAACTTCATCAATATAAAGACCACCGAAGACTCATTTCCACAACATTTGTCCTGTAGTCTAAGAACAGTGATGATTAACAGAAATATGCATGTCATACCATTTAAAATGTATAAAATTCTTAGATGTCCGACATTTCTTTACAAATATATTCTTCATTAGAATCAAAGCTTCAAGGCCGACATGTTGAACAGATGGCTTCTGACTACGGTCGTGCTGATGGACGATAACATCAGAGCTCACCAATCAAGACGACTTTCACCTCATTTCCCCTTTGATGCATTAAATTAAATATTATCCGATTCAAGTTTTAAGTTGCATGTTCACATCCACATCCCTCCCATATCCAACACTTTCGACACATATGTCCGAGGGCACATAGGTTCATGCCCAGACTTTCAAATTGATCATCATTATATGACAGAAGACTAACAGGATACTTCTGACTGCATGGTGGTTTAGAAACTGGAACTTAATGAGCCCACTCACCAGTTTTTTGCTTTTTGGGGAATTTTTTGGCACATTGTGCTTTATAAAGGGTGGATAGTGCTGCCATAATGGAGGGACTATAGATCAAATCATCCAACCCTAGTTCCAACCATAAAAGAAATCTACATCATGATCAGAAAACCTTTTTAACCCTTCGCTGTGACCTTTCAGAGTAATCTCACGTAGACTGAATGGTGTGGAAGGTCACAGCCTATTGAGTTAAAACCAGTTTCTGGTTATGATGTAGATTTCCTAAATAAGTCTAAATCAGGCATTAATCACTGGATGTGAGCACCAGTCTCTCAAGTCAAAACAGATGAACACCTTGGCCATGATTAACTCCTCCCTCAGCAAGGTGTTGTAAAATAAAGTGGCCCCTGATCCCACAGCGAGAACAATGTGCAGAGGTTACACCAGACAAGTCAGAGGACTGACGCCTAAACCCTAAAAACATAAAGTAAAATATGCTTAAGGTAGCTAAAGTTTGTTTTAGGACGCCACCAGCAAACTGATGCGATTATAGCTCATCTCTTTTGAGTGGGAGGTCAATCTCATAATCTCCGTGTAAACACAGAGGGTCAGAGGTTACAAATGCCAGGATGTACATGCACTCAAATCGGCTACCAAAACAGAGAGCAGAGGTAGGTCTGATTGCAACACACTCAGAGGGAGTGTGCCTGTTTGCTGCTGCGTTAATGTGCAAAGCCTCCCTTACACAGAGCATTGAAAGCATGTCTAAAGCACGACTCACCTTTGCGTTTTATTGGACCGAGTATGCTGGCTCTGATGCAGTTGATCGGACTTTGACTCCGTCGACTGAACAAGACAGAAAACAGGAACAATTAAAATCAAAACATTTGGAAATACAGCAACAAACTGTGGGCATGAGCTGAAGTTGCAAACATAATTGTGCAAAGTTTGTAACTGACAGATTTTAACTCTTTAACTTTAAACTGTGACAGCTCAAAAGAATTTGTACTCACCCAAATCGCCGTGTTGGGCTGGGTATTGGGCTGGGAGTGAGACCATTGCTGCTCACCAGAATTTGTAGTGAAGGAGAGAAACACTGCTGCTTGTAGGAGGGGGAGAGCAGAAAACATAGATAACGCATTAGATAAATCTGCAACTGATAACATTCAAGTGGTGAAAAATTACTGCTTAATCGTCATCTTTTTGTTCTAATATTTTAGAGTTCCTTATATGTTAATTGTCAAAAGAAGGGGTAAATAAACCTCTCAAAAACATCTGACTTCATTGTACCAAAAGAATTTAGACGAAAATAAAAACAAATAAATATTGGCTTCTATATACAAAATCTAACATGAAACAATAATTAAAGTGGGCCCATTATGAAGTAAGACATACCACTTTGCAACTATCATTGGAGTACTTGTTTGGTCAGTAAGACACTGATAGTTTTAAGACTTTGCCTCAAAATAAGGATTTAAAAACCCTGAAAATTAAACTTCTATCGTCATCTTTGCTGTTGTAGAATTCTCTCTCAGATGTTAATAATCCTTATGAGACAAACACCAACTTCAGACTGCTCCAAATACTCAGTTTTAGATGGTTTTACATGGTCACCTCAGGAGGGGGACAAATGAAGGAAGAGGAGCAAGAATTGTTTGTTTCAGACCACGGAGACATTAAAGTGTAGTGCTAATATAAAAATCTGAATTGTTTTGTGGAGCTGGAAAAAAAAGCCGAATGAATAAAATGTTGCATCTTGGAGCTGCAGCAAACTAGAAGCCTTTTTTCACTAGTACCTAATTTGGCTCGACTTTGGTTGGTTTCCACTACAAGCCGGTAACACCTGATGTGCATGAGGATGTTAAAGCAATGCAGCCCAAAGTCCCGTGAAGTCATGTGTATGAGACATGAACACCACAGCATGTTGAGGCGATGGTATATCTGCCGCTCGGTCTACAGCTTTTTGCCAGACTCTGGGATCACGGTGTTTTTTTCTGGCCATCACGCTCCTTGCTGGGTTTAAAAGAGGGACGTTTTGATTTTCACGAAGGAGACCCTCTCATGACTCATCAAGTGATGCCACTGACTAGCCAATCTGTGAATGCAGTCTGCTGGCGTCACATTTCCAGATCGCATCGGCTCTTTTTACCAGGCACTACCGCATAATGGAAAACCTACAAACGGAGTTGAGCTGTGCTGAGCCAAACAGGTACTAGTGGAAAAAGGCTAAAGGCCTAAGAAGCTCCTGCTTCACTGCAGCCAACTGTTCCCTGTAGGCTGCACATAATTAAATTATTAGTCAACTGGGTTATAGTAAGTAACTAGATCTAGTTAATGAAACTATAATGCGATAACTGTGTGACTCTAACCACAGTTAATGTCAGATGTACCTTTTTTCCTATTCCTCTTGTTGGGGACGGGGCTGGAGACACAGGCACAAAGTCGATTCGCTTTGGAGATGAAGATACAGGCTTTTCCAAATCATTGTCACTCTAAAAAACATTAAAGATTTCACAGTTCACCGTGTGTTTACAGCATCCTTTAGTCCAATAGTAACATCACTGCAAGTGTGGGAGTATTATACTACCAACTCAGCCTGACCTTTAGAGACTGGTGGCCCTGTTAACTCCCAGTTATTTCAGCGTTACTCTAGCATGTTTCTACTTGTCCTCTCTATAGTAACAAAGAGAGACCAAGAAAGGCCAGGGGCCAAAACATGCAAAACTGCCCGTCAGCAGAACATAATCAGCAACATATATGGGACAGAGTTTTTACCAGACTAAGGCTTTCCTCCCAAGAATGGCTCATCTGCATAGCAGCTTGAACTTCCCTGAGTGCACAACAACAATCAGAACATGGAGTCATCAGCCTGTCACCAACAACACAGCAGATCTCCTCATTCAAACACTGTGTATAAATGGATAGCTTACCGTTCATGTGCAGTTTCTCTGTTCATCACATCTATGCCCTCTTCCTGCAAGAGAACAAAAGAGACCCAAAGGTTTAAAAAATAAATAAATAAATATAATAAAAAAAATCACATTAGCTACCATCACATCATTTGAACTTTTCTGAGTTATGTTCTTTAAAGTGGACCCATTACATTTTCCCCCTGGATAAAAATGATATGTACTCTTATTAAAATATTATTAAATATGGCAGAGAGAAAGAAAGACATCTTTTTTTGATGGGGGTCAAGAAGAAGCGTTCAGTTCACAGTACAAGATTAACAAGCCCATTTCAGGCTCAGTCTTATCTCAGATGCTACAACTGAACCACTCCCCACCACCAACATCCATGTGTTTTCTTATGGAAATCAAGACTTGCTCTGCAGGAGTGTGATACTAAGAGTTGATTGGCTTGTTAAGATCAAGGACCCTGTGAATGCCTAAAGAGGTTGCTCTTGCATGTCTCTTACTACAGCCAACGTAGACATTGGTCTGAAGAGCTCAACTTCCACAGGAATTACTTTTACTGCAACCACCTCAATTCCTTACTTGTTTAATTTGATGAAGTCTGGTACTCGGGACCCGAATGGGCGATGAAGGAACCTGTAAGAGGAGGACATGGCTGGTAATGAGTAAACACTCATTACAGTAACTCAGGCATCTCAATCAAGTCAGAATATGTTTATGAACCACTATACCATGTTGGGCCTGTTCACAACTGTAGTGCTATTTCTCCGGCACCGTAGGACCTCCTTCTGGAACACCTGGGAGTTATCACTGCAAAGACGAATTATGAACGCCTTTAACCATCATGGCAATGCAAATGAACTTATTTCAATGTGTGAATAAGGAAAGAGTTTTAACTTTGCAGTAAATTAAAGTCAGATTGCCCTACCTTAATCCATTTATCATGGGTGCACTGTTGGATCTTCTCAGGTGTCCATCACTTGGAAGTATGGAAGCTGGGATTTCCAGATCCAGTTCCATCTTTTCTTGTGGCATGACTCCTGAGCTGTTCATTTCGCTAAACAACGCTTCACCACCACCCCTCACCGATTCAGCAACTTAAAATGGCGAACCGACTCAGTAAAGTTACATTACTGATCTTCAACCTGTGCAAACTTTACATGTTCTTGAAGCAATATGAGTAAACAGGCAGTTGAGCTCACCTAAGACAAGCCAACACAGTGTAGGTAACTCTCGGCAATCTGCAAGGCCCCGTGCCCAGGGTGACTCCGGTGCTGAAGCAAACTAACGCTGTATATGTACCATAACGGCGTCCAGTCCACAAAGCAGCCGTGTGTTCACCGAAGCTGCCCCTCATCAACCCTGTCTGTAACCGGTCACCAACTTTCCTGATGGATTGTTAGAGAGCCATGGCTATACACACCGCACAATGCCTACTAACAGTTGGTCTGCTGGTGCAAGGCAGCAGTTTGTGACGAGTGGATCCAAACTACCGCTGCATGTTAGCGCCTTAAATGAGCTAGCCGTAGTTAAACTAGCCAAATGGTCGCTCTGTCCACCAAGTGAACGCTCGTCTTTCAGTCTACTACAAACGACATTAAAATAGCAGAGCTACATGTAGTGATGCTCATCAGCATACCCTGTAGCTAACACCGCACAGCTAGCTAATGGAAGCCAGTTGGCTCAGCGACAACAAGAGTCCAGCTACCTAGCCCGATAAGCTAACTAGCTAAGTTAACCACAATGCCATTTTCAGAAAGAGAGAGGCCGGGTCACAGTCTCACTTCACGTTTTGTCCATCAGCCCGACAGCTACAACTGCACGCAAGACTAATTAATCCGTGTCAGCTTGAAATATTGTCCACAGACTATCAAAAAAAGAAACGCTTCTGCTGGGCACCGCCAAGAATGAACCAGATCCCCCAGATGATCACACAAGAGCGAAAAGCTAGCAGCGAAGTTCACGCCCCTTTTTTTTTAGCGTTAGCAGGCCTGTCCAATAAAAGCGCTCCATTAGCCGGCGTGCTCAGGCGGAAAGTATTATGCTCCATCCGTGCGTTTGTTCCCCTCCAATTTCCATACATGCAAACGGTTTCACGGCAAGCCCCGGTATTCACCAGTTCCACAAAGAAATCAATATTTACTCTGGCACACAAAGACGGCTAACGACGCGATAGTTTGTTAGAGACAGCTATGTTTGTCTTATTCCGGATATTGTTTATATCCTTCCTTGCGATCAATAAAGATTAATTGAAAAAGAAAGGCATAGAATTTATGAAGTATAGTCTCAATGTTTTCTGTAAGGACACTTTTTTTCAGATCTATAAAATAATTATGGCTAAAAGATTTCAGTAAGGTTTTACGGCAGTAAAATTTTACTGGAAAACAAACACCTCAACAGGTCTTGAGACAACGACAAGAGGCCCTGTACAGGATGGACTGGCCTTACTGTTTTCACGGGTTGCTTACTACCTGCAGATAACCATGTTTATTATGGTGCCAGTTTTGTGGTCATAAATGAAGTGAAGCTTGCAGTGAGGAGGCGAACTAGGCAGAGAAAAGTGGTTAATTTAAGGCTGGGTCTTGATAAGCATCATGAAACACAGCTGGTTATGGTTAAGATTAGTCTCAGTTTGAGGTAAGAGGAAACACACAGTTTCCATTAGACTTGACACATGAAATTGGAATATAATCTAGTGCCTAGAGTTAAAATAACATCCAGTCAGTATGAAAACAAATGTGAGCGGTGCATCTGCAAACATGAGTGGCTTTTCATCAACAGCACAAATTAAAAACCACAGTAATTATTAATTAGTGGTTGGCACTCTTGCCTCAGAGCAAGAAGGTTGCTGGTTAGCTGGAGCCTTCCTGTGTAGGCTTCCCCCCACAGTCTAAAGACACCGAGGTGTAATGTCCAGGGGGGTTATGACCCCCCCCCAATAATCAGACCCAACCAATATAACCCCCTCAATAAAATTATGAATTATCTTGCATAAATAGGCTGTTGATTTTTTTTACTCATTTCAGGTATTACCAGCAAAATAGTTGCATGTTTAATGATCTGGGAATTTACCCAGATTTATTTATTTACTTAGGCTGAGATCTTGACCTCCCACAGTGTTCAGCACAAAGTTACGTCGATGTAAAGACATGCATGTTTGCTCTAGGTAAAATGTCTTTCTCTTCGTCCTTAGCGCACTGGATACATTTTCAGAGCATACCCCATCTCTTGCCCCATGACAGCTATGATGGGACCTTTCATTTTAACGGCGAGAGACAGAATATGAACAAACAACAAGTTATGAATTCAGTTGCATGTCACTCAGTGTCACAAATAAGTATTTGATGTTCTCCAACCAAGCAAGAATTCTGCCTCCTAAAGATTGATCGTTTCTCTCCACTACCATGGGCAAGACTGTCAAAGGACGTCAGGGAAAAGATTGTAGACCTGTACAAGGCTGGAATGGGCTACAACACAATAAAGTCTTGGTGAGAAGGTGATAACTGTTGGTGAGATTATTTGAGAATTGAATAAGTATCACATGACCATATATCGCTCTTCGTCTGGGGCTCCCAAGGTCAAGATGATCATGTGAAGGGTGGTGAATCGGCCCAAAACTACACAGGAAGAGCTTCTTAATGATCTGAAGGCAGTTGGGACCACAGACACCAAGAGCACCGTTGGTAACACACTACGCAGTAATGTGCTGAAATCTTGCAGTGCCCACACAGTTCCCTTGCTCAAGAAGACACATGTAAGAGATAAGATAAAAGATAAGATAAAACTTTATTAATCCCTCGGGTGGGTTCCTCTGGGAAATTCGTCGGTTTTAAACTTTCTAGTGAACATTTAAATGATTCAGAGTTTTGGAACAAAGTGCTGCATTTAGATGAAACCATAATCAAGCTCTTTGGCATCAACTTGGCCCACCGTGTTTTGGAGTAAGAGAAATGCTGAGTTTGACCCAAAGAACACCATCCTCACAGTCAAGCACGGAGGTGGGAACATGATGCTTTGGGGTTATTTTTCTAGTAAGAGTACAAGAGGGGCCAGTGGACAGAGACATGTACCGTTAAATCGTGGACCAAGTCCTCCTTCCCTCAGCCACAACACCTGAAGATGGGTTGTGGATGGGTCTTCCAGTGTAACACAAAAACAAGCCAGAGGCAACAAAGACGTAGCTAAAGAAGCACATTATGGTCATGAAGTGGCCTATCCAGTCTCCAGAGCTCAGTCTAATGAAAATCTGCAGAGGGAGCTGAAGCTTCAAGTTGCCAGGCAGCAGCCAAGAAATATAGAGGATTTAGAGTTTCTGTAAAGAGGAGTGGACCAAAATCCCTCCTGTGTGCAAACGTCTTACTGCTGCGCTTGGCAACAAGGGTTTCTCCACCAAATACTGAGTCATCAAATGCTTATTTCAGTCAGTGACATGGAAACAGTGTATGACTTTTAGGTAACGTGTTGGGCTTTTTCTGGATATTTGGTTAATATTCTGTCTCTCTCCATTAAAATGCAACTGCTATAAAATTACAGATTTTTTGCAAGAGAGCAAACTTAAAAATCTTACAAATCATCAGGGGACCAAATAATTATCCCCCAATGTTAGCTTCAATTTCCAAATGACGATCAGACAACAGGAGCTCAAATGTTCATGATCTTAATGAGCAAAGATGGAAGACCAAATCTTGGCAGCATCATTCTGTCTCTGTCACTATTTATATTTTTTGGCACTTCGTGTTTCAATATATCAACAACTTGCTGTAATAGTAAAATGAAAAACTTTCTTTCAGGTTTGGTGTGGAAAATTTTAATGGCTGGTGCTGCAACACTGACGATTACAGAACATTTAATTTAGCGAAACTGCAAACAAAAAGGATATTTTTTAAAAAGGGGCCTTTAATTAAATTATGTGTGAATAAAACATGTAGATACAGATTAGGAATTTCAAATATTCAAATGAAAGATTCTTAACCATTAACAGTTTGTGATTGAATATCTGCAGCGTTAAAAGGATCACCTTTTATGTTACACAAAGGAAGTGCATGTCTAAAGCTTTGATTTCATTCATTTTCATAAATTTCTTCTCAGGTTTACCAATGTCTACATAATTTAATCAGGGACAGCAGCAATTTACTTTTCTACCTAATGTTTCTTCAGCGTTACAAAACAGTACCGTAGAAAAGTGAAGTATTCTTCCAAAATATACACACACTTCAATAAAATTTTACTTCCTCTTAAGGTGTCCCATAAAACAAAAAAACAAGCACATTTTAATAGTTTCAGGTAGAATTACACAAACACAAAATAATAATATTAATAATAATAACAATAATCATTTTACACAAAATACAAAATATGAAAGAGGAGGTTGTAAATCTTAAGGCAGCACAACAATTACGCGACTGCACTTGAAGCTAGCAGCATTTCCCTAAAATGCTCTCAATTAAAAAATAAAAAAGGAATAAAAGTGGGGACCATAAAAGCAATATTCTAATTCAAGGTGAAGCTGGGATCCATTCTATTAAACCCAGACGTGATTCTTTCTCAAGCAATCGAATGCAAAAAATTGAAACCTTTACGTGTCCATGCGTGGTGATTCAAACACGGGATTATCACGTTGGGTGTATCCTCAGGGACCCTGAGCAAGCCGATTATATTCTCATGACACAATACAAAGCAATGAAATATAACATCAATGCTAAATGGAAATGAAATAACCAAATGTTGAAAACTGTTACGAGGTGCTCTTCATGCTTTGTACTTCTCCTTCCCTGTTTCACTAATGACGCAGATATGCTGGAACAGAAAAGAAAAAACACACTTAATTCTGTCAGAGATGTATAAAGAGAAAAATAGTTTTAAAATATGAGTTACAGTACTAGGAAAAAGTCTTGAGCTACTTCTTATATTTTGCTAGGAAATTAGGAAACGGCTGTAGCGATTGACAGAAACGAAAACAGAAAAAACAGAGTTTGTACAAATGCAACAAACTTGAAAGTCAATATTTGTTATGACCACGTTTGTTCTTCCACACAGCCTGAATTCTTATGCTGAAAAGTTAAGCCATTCTTGGTATTGTATACTGGATCAAAATCTGACTTTTCTAGGTTCATAATAATGTCCATTAGTTTCCCATCCCCCTGAGCCATGGATTGCATTTATATAGCGCTTTTCAAGGCACCCAAAGCGCTTTACAATTCCACTTCATTCACACACTAGTGGAGAAAGCTACAGTTGTAGCCACAGCTGCCCTGGGGCAGACTGACAGAAGCGAGGCTGCCATATCACGCCATCGGCCCCTCTGGCCAACACCAGTAGGCGGTAGGGTAAAGTGTCTTGCCCAAGGACACAACGACCAGGACAGAGAGCCGGGGATCGAACCGTTGACCTTCCGGTTACAGGTTCCCATCCCCCTGAGCCACGGGGCGACCTTTTCAATATACAGATTAACTGCCTGGGAACTGGGCAGCACGGTGGTTAGCACTGTTGCCGCACAGCAAGAAGGTCCTGAGTTCAATTCCACCATCAGGCCGGGATCTTTCTGTGTGGAGTTTGTTCTCCCCGTGTTTGCGTGGGTTCCCTCCGGGCACTCCGGCTTCCTCCCACCGTCCAAAGACATGCAGTTTGTGGGGATAGGTTAATTGATTAGTCTAAATTGCCCACAGGTGTGAATGTGAGCGCTAATGGTTGTCTGTCTCTCTGTGTTAGCCCTGCAACAGACTGGCGACCTGCCCAGGGTGTACCCTGCCTCTCGCCCTATGACAGCTGGGATAGGCTCCAACACGCCCGGCGACCCTGAAAAGGACAAGCGGAAGCGGATAGATGGATGAACTGCCTGGGAAATGGAATCAGTTCTTGACCCTGACAGGCCGGTCAGCTCTGACTACCAGATGATCTGTTTCGTGTATGTACAATGCACACGCACACAGTGGTGCTGGGAAATAGTTGTGCAAAATCTTACTGCCACATGCTAATATGTTGCTTAAGCTCTTCACTGTGAGATCAATTGAAACAAAAGCATCAATAGAATTCATAACAAATCCAATAATACACTTAAAATCACCCAGCTGAACGTGGACATTTTAAAGAATCTGACAAAGTCAAAGTGCCTAAAGCTCAAACCATCCAGAACTCAGAGCCAGCCACAAGCCAGCGGCCTCAGTATGAGCACAGGGCCGAGGCAGTTATGAAGAAAATTATAAAGACAAGTGGAAAAGACAAAGACTTGAAACTGATATAAGAACAAAACTGATATTTGTTTTGTTCCCGTTTTGTTTGGTAAGGTAAAATGTGTCAGGTGTTTCTGCGACAGGTTCCCATAAAGATATAATTTAAAATCAGTTCTTTGCCAAGTCGCCTGCAATGTGAAGAGTCAGCACTGGTTCATCCCTTGAGTTGGGTGCGTTTTTATGCTTGATTTATTCATAGGTTAGTGTTAAATGGCTGGTTAAACTGGGTCAAACTGTTAATGAATACCTTTTGAGACAGGCTGCTAGTAACAAAGTGTCTAAAGACAACCTCTGGAATGAAAATGAGTGAAAAAGAAGCCAATGTCTAAAGAAAATCTTTGAGAGACCTTCAGAAAACCTGGAGAACTATGGCCCAAGACCATTTTAAAAACTTACAATAAAGTCTAAAAGGCTTGCAAGCAAAGGAAATGAAATATTAGAGGGCTCAAGACTTTTACACGATACTGTTTATCTCTTTCAAATACTTACGTTTAGATCTCTAAAGTACTCGTTGTAGTCTAGTGCATAACCCACCACAAATTTGTCAGGGACCTCAAACCCTACATCTGGGAGAAAAAGAAAAAGAACACGTGAAGCTTTTCTTACATCTTCATTGTTGCAGTTTAACAAACTGTTCTATGAGCTGAACTTCAACCAAAGTCTGTTAGGAATTCACAAGTTACAAATAATCAACTCACAATCCGGTCGGTAGCCAACACTTCTTGGTGTTCTCTTCACCAGCAAACTGAAGACACAAACCGAAATGACGATAAAAATCTGCTCTAGCTGCTTAAAACCCCTCAGCCTGAAACATACCAGTCTGAAGCAGCTTTCCAGTAAAACTCCAGCAGTTCAGTGAAGCCATGAATTACCTCGCTACTTTGACCATTTTAGGATTGTACTGTTTGAGGAGCTGCAATAGCGTCTTCATCGTCTTCCCTGTGTCGATAATATCCTAGAAGCACAAAAGAGGAGCACAGATAAGCACTACTGGAAATAACAGCTGCCTACTTTAATACAGATGAAAAACAGTACGTACCTCCACAATCAAGACATTCTGTGTGCAAGAAAAAAGAAAAAGCCATTAATCAAGTGAAAAACAAGTCATCTTAAAATGCAACTGAGCTGAGTAGGAGAGCTGTGGTCTCCTGATTACACAGGGAATGCTTGCAACAGTGCAAAAGGCTGTAACTATGTGGGAGCTGTTTTACTTACAACCACATAAACAGGCCTGTTTTAAATTAATGTAAGATATTTGGGAAATGATTACATGAAAACAATAGCTTTGCTTAAAGGTGCATATATTTCTTTCAAATATCTGCTCATCCTGACTGCTAGCAACTTTAGATTGGAGAAAAAACAAGGGGGTAAAAACCAGCCTTTAATATTTTTAATCATGTCAGTAGAGTTTTAGCTAGCTGTCTTTACCTTGCCTGTCAGAGTAGACAGGTCGTCTCCACCGATTACTTTGATTTCACCCGTCGACTGGTCATTCTGTGCAGACAAAAATAGGAAAAGAATGAAGGAAACCTTCAGACTGGCAAGAAAGAGTCTTTCACAGGGCGGCACAGAGTCGTGCAAAAGACCAGACAAAAGCCTGTTCTAACGTTTGAGTCTAAGGTTTATTTTTTAGCATCTGGCGGCTCTTTTTTACTTCTCATCCGTAAATAATCTGCTCTTTCACGTGGTTCAGTTTATTTTGAAAAGTCTAAACAGGATCTTGAGCTTTATTGTGTAAGGTTTATGTTCCACATAAACCAGTGGACACACAATGGTGTTACCGTCGTTGTTAACCACAACGCATAAAAACAGGCGCTTGTCTGTCCGTAGTGTGGTTATATAAACTATAAGAGAAATAGAGAACTTTAAGAAATTAATATAGCCACTACAGTGACCATCAAAACGGTGAAAAAATATTGTCATAAACAGTTTATTTTGCGACACCACGAAACAAACGATAGCGTAAAATGAAACGATAGACGTTTTTATATCGTCATCCGATATATATCGTTATATCGAACAGTATTCTGGAGTCAAATATGAGCCCAACTGTATGACAGCTAAAGCTTGCATGATGCAATGGGACAATGATTCCAAGCACAGCAGCAAAACTACAACAGAATGGCTGAAAAAGAAAAATCAACGGCTCAGTCAAAGTGCAGACCTCAACCTGACTGCAATGCTGTGGCAGGAGCCTAAGAGAGCTGTGCATAAACAAATGGACTGATGCAACAAGAAGGTCAAAGACAGAAAGTCCAACCATGAAGTCTGAGGCTGAAAATGATTAGAAACAACATTTATGGGTTGTTTTGCGTTCATGCAGTTTCTTCATTGCTCTAGACAGACTTCATACTTTTTTATTTATTTTATTTTAATAATTTAATTGATGTTCAGGCTTTATATTTCCAGGCATCCCCAGTGGGCTGACTGAAAGACACCAGCATGGCCTCATACGACCATCATTTATTTGCCGAATCCTTTCCCTACTGTGCTGTTTTGCATTTTACTTTTATAATTTAAGCAACTTTTAATCATCAGCCAAACTTTTTAGTTTATTTCCACTTTTTTTAAGTGTATACTCTAAAAAGTTCCAAGAGGCTTTGGTGATTTAAAGAAAAACTATAAGACAGATCAATTACATAGTAGCTCTTGAGGCGTATGAAGTCGACCGTCATTGGGATGGAGCGGTCGCTGTTCCTGTTCAGAGCCTTGATGTAGTCGAGCAGGTCTGCGAAAAACTTGTAGCCCCCTTTCAGCACACAGAGAGCCACGATGTGGTGTCCACCCATTTCCTTCATGATCTCTCTGGCCAGCCTCTCAGTCCTGATATCACACGGTTTGGGGAGCAAGAAATAGAGGATAGTGACCTCAGTGTTCTGCAACAGTCAGCAGAAGTTGTCATTTCTTTTCAGTTTGTGTCAGCAAGCAAATGTTTCTGAAAGATTTCTGATTGCTGTAAGTTTGTCTGCATTAATCAGTGAATCCAGGTTTAACAGAGCACTTTCATCCACCACTTGCAGGAAATCTCTGGCAAGTCATAGCTGTATGAATGGGACCACCCACCTGTCCAAAATGAGTCCATGTGGGATATAGACCCTCTCCAGGTCAGCAGCATAATGCTTTGGTATGCAGAAAAGGTCCAAGTCATAACCCTGCTCCTCATCACTGATCTGAAAATAATAATAAGAAAAAACATTAGCACAAAAGAATTGAAAGAAAAATCTCAGGGGGGGGATTACCAAACAAGGAGCATGGGGGGGGGGCTCACCTGACACAGGGCAACCAAGGTGAAAGAGATCAGGTTAATGGAAGTCTACTTTCCCACGAATTTTGCTGCCACACTAGTTTATCTGCCTCATTTTACCACCTAGGGCCACACTGAGCCGTCTCAAGAAAAAAAACCTGGATTCTCAGAAAGAGGAAGTTTTCCAATTTGGACATCATTAAAGCGTCAAAGCGTCAATGAATCATTCCTTTGTTGCTGCTGAAGGTCTCCTCACAAACATTTTGTCCAGCAAGATACTGCCATCTGATCTCCTTCCAGAAGTGTATGCCTCTTCCTAAGGAGGTACTTGGTAATTTGTAAAATTACATTTTATGCTGCAGGTCAAACAGCAGACCACAGGAAACCAAACAACATGACTGGCATCATGTGACAGCTGCAGCACAGAGTTCGAGGAGTCGTGGGAGGGATGAGAAAAACTGAGAAAGGGACGGTGCAGAATTTGAATCAAATACAGGAATGAACGCACCAAAACTCTGGATAACACGGTTCCCATTCTCGTGCCACATGCAGCTACACTGAAATAAAGCCTTTCCCTTTAGTCCTGCTGACATGTGGGTCAGTTTGTGAACTCTTGATAAAGGCTGATACAAAGCAGATGTCATCACAGTCACATGATTAGAAAGAGTATGTTCCACTGTTACTCACAGACTTGCTGTTTGTTTTAAAGACGTATTCGGTTCATTTTCTGCTTCGTATTTATATTCAAGAACTCAGAAATCTATCATACCAAACAAAAACAATGGAACAAGGAAAAACAAATCAAGAAAACATAGTTGTATTTGCTTTATTTGTGGGCATTTTACCCTTTATTGGACTGGGCGGTGGAGAGAAGAGACAGGAAAGTATGGAGAGAGGAATGGGGATGAAATGCAGGAAATAAGTCAGCAGCAGGCTTGAAACCAGTACTCTAAAAGTACTCTAGCCTTCAGTAGGAGTCTCCTAGTCAACCATAATTTCCCTCTTGATTAGAAATGGCAGCTATTTTAAAACCCATATACATTTAAAGCCCAAAAATAATTCAGAAAATGACAGCAGACAGCACAATTATGTGCAACAAATAGTATTATCAGATATTCTAAAACAGTCATAGAAACACCTTAATAAATACGTACCCCTGTAAACACACAATGATTTGGAAATGTGCTTACAGACTAGCCCTGGTCAGGAACAAAGGTAATACAACTAGCAAAATGTCACTCTGCTGGTGCAACATCCTTTATCTATAGAGGACAAGGAGCAGATAACAGTGAAAAGAAACAAACTTCTTTCACATACATTTACCTAATATTTTAAACTTAAGCTATGTCTCATATAACTGCTGTTATAAAGCATCAACATTTATCAAAACGCAGAAAAACAAATCCAGTGATCCAGACTGTGGTCAAAGGAATGATGACCTTTGTGCTTGCATATTGGTCTATGTTTGACAACTTGCCAATTTTTCTTTCAATGTGATTAAGACAACAGCACAGTAAAAAGATACATTTTAGCCGAATGGACACTTTGCTTTATTATCTGTGTCTGCAAATGTTTTGGGAAATCTGTTTCCCAGAAAGGATCACAAGTACACTGGGCTTAAAATGCTGGCAACAGCCTGAAAAACAGCACACCGGTTATCTATTTACTGATCCTAGTGTAGGGGCCAGGGTAGCCTGTAGTACAGTGCACAACACAAAACACACACCAACAGATCCAGTGAGGTAGGACCTTGTATTTTGACTCAGAATGATGTAAGAAAAAGTAAATGTTACTTATCTTTTGTTAACGGCTATTTCAGTCCATCTGTGTGTCTTTTCTTTAATCTTAAAAAAGCTTAAAATTCAGTACAGCTTGGGACTTTTTCCAGAAGCAGAAGAGAACTTTTTCCATCTGTGACATCAGCTCTGCAGCGCAGACATCCACACCAACATATTTGATGTAATGTCACACATACTGGTGGTGAAATCGAATTTATTTCATTGCTGGGCCAATTTAATTTTCCACAATGCAATCACTGTACACCACCAAGCAGCTCTTCTACAGTTAGCTACTTTATATTTCAGACTGAAGTGGGCAAATCAAGCCAAATATCAGTAGCAATACTAGTACTGGTATGGGCTCAATACTAGCACAAAAGGATCTATACTTTGACTTGTGCTAAATTCATTGTTTATTTGGAAATGGGTATGAAATATTTATTTATAGCCTATAATACATTTAAACAACAGAACTACTTATGACGTTGATTACTTATGATGGAAGGTAAAAATCACAGTGATTTGGTTGTCATTAAAATGTATTTAGAATTGTCAAATTAATGATGGCATCTCCACTACTCTCCTCTCCATCAGCTGCCTTTACGAGTGAAAAGTATCGGTATGTGTACTGGCCCTGTATCTACTTGGTGTCGGACCGATACCAAACTGCACGCACACTCGGGATCCTAAAGGGTTTAAAGACACCACATTCTCATACAAGTGTGGAAGCAAGATTTATACAGAGGTCTAAAGCCGCCCCAACATATTCGTATATTACATAAATACCACAATAGACCCATTTCTGTAATATACTTACATATCTATATTATTGCTAATATATATATTGTAATATATCTATATCATGGCTAAAGCACTTCTGGATGGATGCAAACTGCATTTCGTTGCCCTGTACCTGTGACATGTGCAATGACAATAAAGTTGAATTCTATTCTATTCTATTCTACACCAACATAAACACAGTGCCGTGCACCGTTACTTAGGAGCCACACTTAAAGGGCGCGTGCTCTAACACGCCCCCTTCTTTACCCCCTCGTTCGTTTCGAGCACTTTGTTATTTTGTATAATGGTTCTGCTGACAGACGCATACACCCACACGTTAGTGGGTCCACCGCTTGCGTCACGTACGTAAGGCATATGTGGAGCGCGTGTCTATAGAGCGCCACAGGCCAAGCTGTATTGAATACAATATCCATGCAAAATAAATAAAGTAAAATACAACAAAAAGTTACCGATGTGTGAGTGGTGAAGAGTACTCAGTCCACACAGGTAGCTATCATCTAATAACTGCGGCTAACAGCCCGTCCACACACAGCGTGTTTGGCTGCATGCAGAGGTAACCTCCAACCACCTTCTGTCTCTTATTTCACTTGGGAAGAACTTACCACCACACAGGAGCTGGAAGTCGCCATGTCCGTGTCAGTCCCTGCCGTTAACAACGTGTGTACTCCAAGGTGCGGACTTCAGACAGAAAACGCTACAGCGTATCCTCAGCTTGATCTCGCGGACTCTTCACCCTCGCGACAGCGTACACATGGAGCAGATAGCTCCGCTGCTATCAGAGGTGTCTGTCTTCTTCCGGGTTCGCGCCTCTGCTGCTGTCCCGTTGCAAGCACGTGATCGTACGCACAAGGGCGGCGGGCAAATCGAAAAATGAGGGGAGGGGTCAACTCCTCCCATCGTACATAGGCTGTTGGAGAGCTGCCAATCAAAGAACAAAGCTCCGTCGAAATCCAACGAACCCGAGTTTAAGAAGATTCTATTGGTCATAGATACACAATGTTGCACACACCCACCCAACACTTCAACCAATGACCTCGCTTAAAGTTGCACTAATGAAAGAGGCTACCTTTTTAGGCGAAGCTGATCATCATTCAGGACAGGGTGTTAACCGTTAACTTCTTCATCATCTTCTTTCGGCTGCTCCCCTTCTTCCATCTCACTCCATCTCTAGCATCCTCATACCAGCCCTCTGCAAGTTCTCCTCCACTACATAATCTTCTCTGTGGTCTTCCTCTTTTCCTCCTGCCTGTCAGCTCCATCTTCAGCATCCTTTGTACAGTGTATCCACTATCTCTCCTCTGCACATGTCCAAACTGCCTCAGTTTTTCCTCTCTAACTTTGTCTCCAACCTAAGCTGTGCCTCTGATGTACTAAATTCTAATCCTGTGCATTCTGGTCACTCTCAATGAAAGTCTTAACACCTACAGCTTACTCTCCTGTCTTTAAGTCGGTGCCACCTTCTCCAAACCATAATTCAATTTTCAATTCAATTTTATTTATATAGCACCAAATCACAACAAAAGTCACCTCAAGGCGCTTCATAGGTACAGAGACAAACCCAACAATCATATGACCCCCTATGAGCAAGCACTTTGGCGACAGTGGGAAGGAAAAACTCCCTTTTAACAGGAAGAAACCTCCGGCAGAACCAGG
>NW_005187402.1:4402448-4487521 GCF_000239375.1 Pundamilia nyererei | reverse complement strand
ACTCCAAGGTTCCTCACAGCATTACTGGAGGCCAAGGTAATGCCATCCAGAGTAAGAATCTGGTTAGATACCATATTTCTAAGATTTTCAGGGCCGAGTACAATAACCTCAGTTTGATCTGAATTAAGAAGCAGGTTTCACAAATCACCTCTAACACTCGACTCCACCCACTCCTACCCTGCATGCACTCTGTTCTTCACCTCTTCTCTGCATGAGTGGGAGGCAGGTATAAACACGTGCATTGCTTTGACTTACGTTCATTCTTCTCCTCTCCAGTACAAACCTGCACCTCTTCAGGCTCTCCTCCACCCACCTTCTACTCTCACTATGGATTTGTATTCTCTGTGAAAATCATAGTCCGTGCAGACTCCTGCCTGACTGCATCTGTCTTCAGTACAAACAAGTAGGGGTCAGAGCTGATAATTGATTTAATCTCACCTCCCCACCTTGAACCCATCTGTCCTACTGCACATCTCACAACCGTCTTACTGTCCTCATACATGCCCTGCACCAGCCCTACATACTTCTCTGCCACTCTGGAATTCCTCACTGCACGCAGCAGTTCTATACTAAGAAAAAATGCAGTTTTATGCTGCAACTCCCCAAATGCACCCCCTGAAAGACATCTTTACCTAAGAATTATTTATTGGTGGCACTGCACTTAGTTGTTTTAGGTCTTATTTGTCAAATAGAACTTTCTCTGTCAGCCTTCTCGGTTACGAATCGTCTTCTGCTCCTCTGTCATGCGGTGTCCCACAGGGCTCAATTTTAGGGCCACTGCTCTTTTTACTGTACCTATTGCCTCTGGGTTCTATCCTTAGAAGGCATGGGATCTCATTTCATTGTTATGCCGATGACTACCAAATTTATTTGCCATTAAAGTACAAGGATGGCATCTCCATAAAACCTCTTTTGACATGTCTAGATGACATTAAAGCTTGGTTGGCTCTAAACTTTTTAAATTTTAATTAAAAGAAAACAGAAGTGTTGGTGTTTGGACCCAGTGGTCCTTGCGAGTCGTCCTCTGTAGATTTGGGACTCCTGGAAGTCTATTTTAAACCTTACTGACCTTGGTTTTAAGTTGGACAGTGATTTTAAATTGGACAACCAAATCAGAGCAGTGGTGAAGTCCAGTTTTTATCATTTAAGGCGACTGGCAAGAGTAAAATCTTTCCTTTCGAGGCAGCACCTTGAAACAGTGATCCATGCTTTTATTTCTTCCTGCCTGGACTACTGTAACTCACTTTATGTGGGGGTCAGTCAGTCATTGCTCTCATGTCTGCAGCTTGTTCAAAATGCGGCTGCATGACTCCTAACAGGAACTCGAAAAAGAGAGCATATAACCCCTGTGCTAGCCTCTCTGCACTGGCTTCCTGTGTCTTTTAGAGTTAATTTTAAAATTCTTATGTTTGTTTTTAAATGCCTGCACAGTCTTGCCCCGCCTTACCTCTCTGAGCTTCTTCATCCCCACATACCCTGTCGGTCTCTCAGGTCAGCTGACCAGCTGCTCCTGGAGGTACCGAGATCCAGGAGGAAGCTCAGAGGGGACAGGGCCTTCTCTATTGTGGCTCCAAAATTATGGAATAATTTGCCCATGCACGTCAGAGAGGCCCCTTCACTGTCCACTTTTAAATCACGTCTTAAAACCCACTTTTATTCCTTGGCTTTTAACCTCAGTGAGACTTAGTTTCTCTTTTAATTGAAGTAGTTATTTAATTAACGATTTCACTCTTCTTTTATTTGGTTTTTATTTATATCTCATGTAATTTTATTTTACAGTTCCAATGTACAACACTTTGTGTCAGCTGTGGTTGTTTTAAAGTGCTTTATAAATAAAGTTGATGATGATGATGAAGAAGGTTTGAAAAAAATGTTTTAACTCTCTGATTCCTGTATGGATTACGTTTATTTAAATTTGTTATGAAAATTATTTTTCCTAAAAAAAAGAAAAGTTGTTCTGGGATTTAGAGAGAACTTTGAGGTCTTCACAATTCTGCATTTAAAGAAATAGAAATTTAAAACACTATAGCCTATGGATATGGTTACTAATCTTATACCCAGGTTGGATTTAAAATGACATCCACAAGCTCATTTGAATGTTAGTTGTTTTCTTTTTTACATTGTGTAAATATAGACTAGGGAAAATAAGCACCTGCATTAGCCTCATGACAAGTAAAATGATGTCTATTTCTTGCTCCAGCGTTTGCATAATATTATAATCCATGCAGTATAGTAATGCCAAGACAGTTTGAAGTCTCTAGTCTGCTTGCAGGCAGTGACACTCTGGAAGTGCTGTTTGATGTCCTTTCACTACACAAAGACAAAGTCCAGTCATTTCTTTTGAATAGTAGCTGCAAAAACAGTAGCCCTATATACCTGATATATGTCACATAGACTTTGGCACTGTCCCACAATAAGCACATGAAATGAAACAGGCTGAATTCAGTGAACTGAAGTCACAGTATTGTGCACTAAGCCCCACTGGTGTACTGTTGTGATTTATGGTGACAACCGAACAAAACACCCATTGTTGTGTTACATTATTGTGAAACCTGTTTTTATGTGTAAGTCACAATGTCTGCACACCCTAAATTTCTGTATATAAGGATATAATGACAGTTCAAAATGTAAGTGGGAAGTAGTTGAGAATTACAGACATATTAAAACCGTTTCTTTCCGTGGTCATTTTGTCACAATGATGGAGGAAATCCTATAGTCACTTGTTGACTTTCACTATAATACTACAACTCAGTTTATTAAAGACCCATCAATGATTTTCTTAGGAACAAGTGTACATGACTGTTCTTCTGAATTAATTAGATCTTATAGTAAAGTAGTACAGCCACAAACTGAGAGAATACAACTGTGTTCATTTTTCATACAGTTATGTCTGATGGTATGGAGGGTGACGTGACTTTGGCTCTGTACGCGAACGTAATAGATTTTCCAATGAAGGAACTGAGATGCATTGGAAACATAGCCTTTGGCTAAAACGTATTACATTTACCACAGTCCTCAATCAGCAGTGTCTGGAAATTATGACCACCATCAAAGAACGTGTGCAGCCTTCACTGAAGCTGTGTTCAGTTGTTTGTTTCAGCGTTTAGTTTCAAGTGAACTACAGCTGGATTGGGCTGAGATTCATTGCAGAAATTCTTGTGTTGCTTTTTCATGATATTTTAAGTCACTGTCCATCTTTTCTGCAAACTACTGCCCAATAACCTTTGCTGAATTTGTCTATATTTGAGCAGACAGCTCAGAACTGATCAGGCTGCTTCTAACTTCTGTCAGATCATCAATAAACACCACAGACCCAATCCTTTAGAAGCCATCATGCTCATTCCTCACACTGCCATCATTTCTCTGTCCATTCCCTTACAGGCTGATTTGAGTTTCATTTGTGCTGTTTCAGAGCTGTTTGGGCGTCTTTAGTTGTTGTTTTTTTAGCCAAGTTTAATCTGGCTTTTCTAATCCTCAGACTGATGATTTGTTTGTAACTTGTGGCGAACACTGTGGATTTCCACTCATGGCAGTCTCTCTTTATGATACACTTTCCTCGTAGACACCGTTCTTTACTTGGCTTCCTATCAGGGGTTTTTATTTTCCATGGAAATGATCTTGTAATCACTCATTACTGGGTTCTTCAACAAGATTCAACAAGCTGCTGGAAACATTTCTTGAGAGATTTTGGTCCATGTTGACATGACGACAACACTGCTGCTGTAAATTTGTCAGTGGTGAATCTCTGAATGGTGTGAATCTCTGTTCCATCACACCCCAAAGGTGCTCTACTGGATTGATATCTGACTGCTATGGAGGCCATTTGCCTACAGTGAGCTCATTTTCATGTTCAAGAAACCAGTTAAAGCTTTGAGTTTTGTGACACGGTGTAATATCCTGCTGGAAACAGCCATCAGAAAAAGGCTACACTGTGCTCATAAAGAGATGCACAAGGTCTGCAATAATAGTAAGGTGGGCTGTGGCATTTAAATGATGCTCAGTTGGTACTAAGATGCCCACATTGTTACACCCCTACCCTGAACCGCTGTTACAAGGCAGGATGAATTCATGTTGGTTACACTAAACTCGGACCCTTCCAACAGATCGTCACAGCAGAAATCAACTCATCAGATCAGGCAACATTTTTCCAAACTTCAGTCCAATTTTGGCGAGTCCATGTGAAGTGTAACGTCAGATTTGTGTTCTTAGCTGGTGTGGGCTTCTGCTGCTGTAGCACATCTGCAATCAGCTCAAAGTAGTCTGACCTCTTGCATCAACACAGCATTTTTGCCAAGAGAACTGACTTTTTTCTTCTTCCCCTTTTATGTCCTATTCACTGTAAACCTGAGAGATGCTTGTGTGAGAAAGTCCCAATAAATGAGCAGATTTTGAAAATACTCGGATCAGCCTGTCTGGCACTGAGAACCACACCATGTTTCAAGTCACTTTAATCACTTTTCTTCTGATTAGTTTGAACATCAGCAGATTGTCTCAACCACGTTGGCATGCCTAAATACACTGGCAAAGTTACTGCCTGTGATTGGTGATTTAGATATTTATGTTGAGCAGTCGAACAGGTGTACCTGTTGGCCTGTGAGTAATAGGCTATTGTAGCATAATGATGGCTATATTTCACTTGTACTGATGACTTTTTCAGCTCATGTTGATCCCAGAAACAACTCCAAATACAACAGCCCTTTCAGCAGCCTAACCTATGTAATCAGGGGACAGTCTGTGGAACAGCTTTGAATCAACAGTACAATAACTTTTGGCCTTTTGAAAAAGAGTGCACATCAATACAGCGTTTTTGGCAAATAGCTAAAGCAACAAATGTTGCATCACTCTGTAACAACATACAGGCCTGACTGTACCTGCATGTTCTCACAGCTAGCGTGTCACATTTAAACTTTTAAAACTCACTTTTGTATTTCTCTTGCCTCCTTTCTGGGTTGTTTTTGTTTTTTTCCTTTCTTCTCGTTGCTTGTTTGGTAAATAATAAGAGAGGAAAACCCTCACTTTTAATACTCTAACAGGCCACGTGTAGGGCTTCTAGTCTCTACTACCCTTAAGACTCACTTTTAAAACAAAAACTCGATTCACTCAGTAAAAGTGTAAAATAAAAATATTTTCTATTCCAATCATTCATGGATACATTTGTAGAGATACAAGTAACAGTACATCAAACAAAGTCAAGCCAACTCCTCTAAAGGGCTCTACTTGGCCCTTTAGCAGCTAAATAAAAAAATGCCACCTTTAACAGTGGGAAAATCCAAGTGCATGCTGGCAAAACTTGTAATTGTGACTGTCTGAAATCCAGATATTCAAAAGTACTCATGATGATAATACAGTAGCAAAATATTACATATCAAGAAAGAAAGGCTAACATGAAAAGAGTATTCTTAAGACGCGATTACAGAAACAAGGTAATCAAACTGCACAACGTCATCGACACTAGTAACAAACAGACCCCTCTTAAAAGTGAGTCCTTTAGAAGCTAGGGAAGAGGAAACAACGCTTTGACGTTCAACAAGTGTGGGTCATGTCATTTGTGGCAACATGGGCAGTGAGTGACAATCAGAAGATCAGTTCATCATCTCTTTTCCCCGACATTAACATGTAGTTTTCAAAATTGGTTCAATAGCTGAAACTTGGGGAAGTCTTGGCTTGTTATGATGCTTTTGCAGTCCAGTGCACTGCCGAGTACCACCGGTCATCCTGTTCAACTCTTAAAAAAAGGGTTTCATGAAGAAGACATCTGGTGCACACTGGGGGCATCCTGTCCACGTGAAACACTTTGGGAGCTTGTAGACCACAACTTTGTGAGTAGGCTAAGGTTTAGTATAAAGAAAGGAAAAAAAAGAAAAGAAAAAGAATCTCTCTCCGAGGTCTTGCGCTCTTCGGGTTTTCTCCCTACGTCACACCGACTGGGCCAAACCTGTTAAAACTGAACCCACCCTAAAAAGCAAAAATCATAAGGAAAGTTTGGTTAATGATGGCAATCGGACATTTTTACACTAATTCTTTGTGCACAACCAGAGGAGCAGTTACGTACTTAGTTGCCATTCACTTGTGTTGGTGTTCCTGCGTGGTGGATTGCTGCCCTCTCTCTACTGCGATTCTCTCGTTCCTCATCCTCTTCATCTCTCTCCTCATTGCCACTGTGGTTCTTACAGTACAGCCTTAAAAAACAAAAAACACAAACAGTGTTTGTAAGTTATGGAAATGTGTTTGTTTTTTTAAGTGATGAATAACTCAGGAAAGTGGAAAACCACAGAGTGAGTGCTGAACACGCCGCCAACACTATGCTGATTTCATTACTGCAGAGCTCCAAACTTCCTCTCGCATTAACATCATCACAAACACTGTGGACACAAACACTGGGAGCTTCATAGCAGCTCCTGTAGGTGTAATGTGTAGATAGAGCAGTGCTTTGGTCCGTATAATGTAGCAATCTCAGCTGCAAACCATGCACACCATTTATCAAACCTTAAAAAAGGACCATGTTGCTGTATTTTAGCCTTAAGTCTTTAGTGTTTAATGGTTTGCAACCTCCGTCATGCTAACACTGCACTCTTCACCTCTGCTGGAGAGGAGAAAAATGAGGAGTCATTCAAAACAGCATGTGAATGGTGTTTATCAGAACAACCTGCATGAGCTCCAAAAAAACTGTAATGAATCATATTAACATTTTGTTTTCCAGGCTGACTGATAACAAACTCAGAAATTAGCCACCTGGCAACAGCCGCTTTGCTAACTGCATTGCAGAACCGGGGCAGCCTGCCAGCAGCTGACTGTCGTGGCTTGTTGCTCCTCAAATCGACCCTAACACAACTATCAAGGCACTCCGTCTGGCAGACCATCGGGTATGTACTGAACATCGTGAAAGAGGTGACTGTGTGCATCCTGCTGGATCAAAAGATGCATCTTCCTGAAACACACACACTTGTACTGAACGAGCAACAAAAACACTTTAAGGAGAAATAAGCAAGGAAGGAATTCTCCTTTCACGATACACTCGATGCTTTGTGACAACACTAAAAAATTAATAAAAAGTCTTAAGAGCACAATTTTTCTACCTCACTTCCATAGTCGTGATCACAAAATTGGGGCCGGGATTACGATAAACATAATATATACCAGAAGGTGTTCTTATTCAAATCCCTGCACATCACTGAGACAACCATTAATTATCTTTGTGATCCAGTATTCACGTCAGTAACTGAGTTACAAAATAATTGCAATGCTCTTGATGATCACACATAAAAACAAGTAATTGTGTGTTAACAATTACTGTCACTATAATGAGACCACAACTGTGTAATAAATATATAATTAAGCAGTTTAGGACACAAAAACAGAAGATAAAATAGAGAAGTTTTGCTCACTTGTAAATGCCACGCGCCATGTTTTCAATATACTTGGCTTTGTCCTGCAGGCCGCAGTGGTAGTGGTAGGTCTTCACACATGCTTTGATTTCACACCCAATGGTAGCACCCAACTGAGTACACAGCGTGCATTTCTGGGGGGGAAAAACCCAACACAATCCACAACTCTGTCAGAACGAATTTTAGATGCAAAACTTTAAACTGCTATTTGTTTCGTGTCCCCACCATTCTTTTGCCTCTTTTGATTTCCTGGATGACAGTTTTCACATCAAAGTTTCCAAATTCGGCCCGTGACGTGGTGGTCAGCTGTACCGTCCCCGATGAAAAAAGCTGAAACAGATCAGAGATTAAATGCAGGCCGGCGGTACTTTAAAAGCACATCCACAGATTACCCTCTGAACGGGAATTCTCACCATGCACTTGTAGTGTGCGGCCACTTTTTTGGAGTTATCCGTATGAAGCATGCCTCTTGTTTCATTCTCTTCCTCACCAGCATGGCAAAAGCCGCAGCGCTGGCCGCTGTCTCCAGGGCTGGTCCGGAGAGGTGACCTGTCCCGCTAAATAAACAAAAAGGGCACATCAGCTAAAATTCACACCCAGCACAGACACCATTCAAGGGAATCTCGTATTGTTTTATGGACTCTGAGCGCTGCCGTACGTGAGAGGAGCTCTCCTCATCTGCAGCCTGTGACGAGGTAGAGCGTGTGTCTTCTGACTGGCCGCGAGATCCCGCCTTGGCTCTCCCCTTCTCGAACCTTCCCCTGCCCCTGCTTTGTGGAGGCGACGAGTCTGAATCCTCGGCCACAGCTCCCTCTTCATCTAATGACAAAGAAATGAATCGGGTTTCACAAATTTCAGCTTCACAACAACACAAAGACACATGGCAAGTGGAAGTGTTTTGACAATAAAACAGATTACAGTTTTAAATCAGAATACTGCTAACAATGGCTGTTGTTGCACAGGTTCAATGATAAATGTCACAGGCTTGTGGTTAAGTAGTAGCAGTGTAACTGATGTTAAAGTAAACTTTACCTTGAATGCCATCCTGGGAAGCATCCCTGTGTTTGCGGCAGTAAACGCTACAATCAGAAATAAAAGAGTTCAGTTAAAAGACGCCAGGACTGAATATGAGTGACAAATGGTTGAGATTAATGACCAGCTGTGCAGCTATAGTTAATAAATGCCTGGGTGTATGACTGTTTATTGTACAGTAATGCTCAGCAGAATCCAAATGTAAGAGTCTTACAGGTAAATCCCTTGCGAGGGATTCTCTTTGATCTGGGCTTTGTCCTTAACAGCACAGTAATAGTGATACGTCCTCCGGCACGTCTTCACATCGCAGCCGATGGTCGCACCCGGTCGGTGACAAGAAGAACACATCTACAACAACAGCAGATGCAGCGACATTATTTTGTACGCCGATTCAAAACAGTCATCCATTAGTAACGCATTCATACGTGGATCTGAGAAATGATCGCTCCAAGTATTATGGGTCTGGTGTGTCATATGAAAATATTAAAAACATGTCCCAGTGGGACACCGCTGATTGATTCAAGAGAAGAACAAATTAAAATCAGCAGGGAAGGTTAAACCAAAAGGAAAACAATGTGATACAATTTAAAAGAAAACCAGCACAGGAAGCTTAGAGCGGCTGATAACATACCGTCTGTAGATGAACACTGAACTGATCAGAGAGCGTTATTTTTAAAAACTGCTGAATATTTTTAATTATTTTTTCCCCAAAATGTAAGGATGCTTTGTTGTTTATGATCATACACCAAACGTGTAGTTACTGGTCAAATAGGACCTGCCTTTTAAAGGAAGGGATTTAACGTTTTATAGGCAGAAATATGAGCCGATTCATCAACATAATATCCAAAAGATGAATCAGTGACAATCTGCAGAAAGGTTTGGGAAACAAATTAAAATGTTTGCAAACGCACAACTTTAAAGGCTACATTTTTTACTCTTTACTAAGTGATGATGTAACAAAAACAATTATTAAATAAGTCAAATACAACATGTGCAACTTATTAATGCACAGCTCTGCAGATCAATTCTCATTTTGAAATAAGCTGCATTTCAGTGTGACACCCCTCTCACACTTAGATACAGGAAATACAGAATAGTGCAAGCACACACTTACAGACCACTGCAGTGCATCCCATTAGCATTCAGTGGCACACTGACACACACACAACCAGTTTTGAAAGCATCCTGGAAAAGCCATCTTTTTATTTAACAGTGTGTCAGATTGAGGCAAGAAGAACCAGCAGCTTTAGATCTTTTATTGGATGAGAACAGCTGACATTTCCCACTTAAAGATGCCAAGAAAGAGGATATAATGTAATAATAGTAGCTGGTATCAACCCCAGTCCTCTGTAGCAAACTTGCATAGTTACATAAACACACACACACAGCTTCAAAGGTGAGACACCATTATTATAATGATGATGATGATTATAGCAAAAGCAGTAAAAACTATGAGTACATTTTGGCATTAGTGACTATTACTTAGAAGCAGGCATTGTACAGCCGCAGATGTGCAATTTCCTCAAAGAGAAATGCGCTCAGGGTCATTCCCTTGAATGATTCCACGACTGCTTTCAGATGCTAAACAGTCTCTGAACTGACAATTTGGGCCTTTAACACTAATTTGGCAGCGGTGCTAACCCATGGATGCAGCCTGTCTGCTGACCTGAGCACAACAGTAGGTACTCACCAGTTTATTTCCCCTCTTGATCTCTTTTTTCACATCCTCAATGGAAAATCCTCCGATGTTTTCACTGTCTGAATGTGATGTGACGAGGGCTGAAGAGAAAAGCTGAAGAGGACAGAAAAAGAAGAAATAAAATAATGAGAAATTTATTTACGTAGCATTAATATAAGAATGAATTTGATATACAGAACATCTCTGGGATTATTTCTCTTAACTATTGCTGATGTACAGTTTTCCACAAAGGCATTAGATCATTTATGGGAGAAGAATCATTTCATTTCACAACTGCATGAAGAAATAAAAACAAAAACAGACGTGAGCTGTTCACTATTCTGCTCATGTGGCAGAGGGCTGCAAAGTAGGCAGCTTGGATGACGGATCCCGGGCTGAAAAACTGAGAACAACACGGCTTCCTCACCATGCACTTATGGTGGGCTGCCACCTTCTGGCTGTCAGACATCAGCAGCTGCCCACACTCCTTGTCCCGGTTGGTTCTGCAGAAGGCACATTTGGGTAGCCGTGCTGCTGCTGCTGCGGCTCCTTTCCTCTGTCCTGACATGGCCAAAGGCTTTTTTGTTTGTGAATCTAATTTAGAAAAGGAAAAAAAAAAAAAAAAGTAAGAAAAACAAGATAAATTTCACTTGCAAAAGCTTGTAGACTCTTTTAGCAGGGATGGCATCAAAGGAAATGTTCACTATGATGCATTGGTCTACATGGAGTTTAATCACCGCTCATAAACTAGAAACTACAAGACAGTAGATACTCACCGCCAACGTAGGCAAAGAGTGAGTGATGAATAGAAACATCACTTACAGTTTGGATATTCAAGCATAAACCACGTTCTTGGACTCACACACCCCCAACCCCACGCCCTCACTTAAGTGAAATAACACGTAAGTTGCTTTGGAAAGGAGCCACGAGAAACTCTTTTCCAGAAACAGCAGGAAACAAAAACTTTCAACTACTCGCAGACAAGTAACTTCAAAACAGAGGGGGAAAGTCACAACAGAGCAGCTCGTGCCTGCTTTAAGTGCTGCTTGGCAAAGCCAGGAATGGATCACACATGGAGGGGGGGGGGATTTCCAATTTCACTTCAGTTTTTCCAACTTCAGAATCTCATAAAGTTTATTCTAACAGAGCATGTGGGTTTTTTTCTAGATGCTGAATGGAGAGGGGAAAAAAGTAACAACCACCTACAGTTTTTGTGTGAAGAAGGCAGTCAAATATAAAATCCTGTTGTAAAGTGTCATGGCTGAAGGCCATATTGTGAGGATACAGGGAACCTTTACCAGTCATCCAAAGCCTAGATAAGATTAAAAAGGAAGGGAAATCAGCAGAAGCTGGTGGAGCACATCTGATGCAACCCGGAGTACTTTTAATTATAATGTCCTCCATAGCAGTTTTATTTGTGATGACTAGTTAGTACACAGGCATTACCTGGAGTTTGAATGATTTCAAGTTTCATATTGTTTTTGATTCAATGCCAGCTAAATTTTAAATGCACATCTTATTTATGTATTAATCTAAATTTTATTAAAATTCAAACAAATCCGTTAGTGTATTCTTCAGAGTGCATAGGTGGATCAAACCCCCAAACGCGTGCTGTTATTCTCACATAGTCCGCTGTCATAGTGCTCTGCACACATTCTTTAAAGGAAAATAACCCAAAAAGCAAAGGAAAACTTAAAAGATATAATCAATCCACAAACGAAACTGGGTGATTTTATGTAGATATTAGAGAAAGAAAGAAAAAGAATCACAATAGCAGTGCGCTGCGACGCCTTGATAGAGCCATTACAGCCATGACAGCAGGGCCAGGATTTCACTGCGGCGGCTCCAGCAACAGAGCTCAGCGTGCAAACACACAATACTGGCCGAGCAAATAACACCAAAAAGACTATATTTCAACATCTGCTGCTCTCTGAATCGCTCTCACATCACAATCTTGCACTACAAGACGATAGTTGTGGGGGATTTTTGACGAGAAGGGGCGAAACATAAGAAGCGACTGAAATTGCTCCCACAAACTTTTGAATTAAAGGGGGTGTGTGACTCTTTCTCCACCAAACTAGTTATAACTGAAAACATTTTTACTACGAACATCTCAGCGCCGCGAAATGTTCCTCCCAAGGCCTTTTCATGCAGAGAAATAAAGGTCGGTTGCAGGAAAATGTGACTCTTCGACATTATGATTTCACTGGAAGTCGAAAAACTGCGAATATTTCCCTTTAAATGTGGGAAATTATCATGACAGGCGCGGGTCTTTGCGAACCGTTTCGAAGTATAGAGCGCCATACGTGATGTATCCCTGTGAAAAGCGAGCAGCTCGGCTTGTACGCAAGCAATACGGCCTGAAACGACAACAGGCCATAAAACACAGCGGGTATCATCCAGCCGTGGATTCGCAGCTCGTAGCTTACCTGTTAATGTAATCTTATCGCGCCGAAACGCTACAAAAGAAGGAAAAGTGCTCCGGCCAGCGGCTGTGTTTCTTTCCGTCCTTCAGAAGTGATCGTGTGCTTTTCGCAATAGCACCAAGCTAGCTAAAATGTCCACGGCGCTAGGACTTCCGGGTCTGGCTTTCACAATAAAAGTCATGACGACAAACTTACGTGTCAGGCGTAAAAAAAAAAAGCAAAACTGTTTTTAAAAAAAGACCTAAATGAAATGGCTTTAATGAAGTGTATCTTTCCTAAAAGCAGAGCAGAACAATGGCCGGACATGCAGGTTTAGTAAAAGCTAGTACTGATTTTAATTTAAATATAAGTTGTTGCTGCTGTTATAGCTAAAATCAGCCCATGTTGTCATGTTTTGGGGATTTTTGTTTTAAATTATCAAAAATAAAGGTCTCTTCTAAGAAAAAATCCATTTGATTTAATTTATTTTCTTTCATGTTGTAATATTGCTACAAAGATAAGTGTGTCTAAACCTTGTACGTTATCACATTTTTATCACATATCATCGGGCCACATGAGACCATCAAAGAAGGACTTGTAAATAAATGCCATTTACACTGTGTAATGTAATGTAATTACAGATGGATCTAAGTTTGTCCCCGTGACACACATTAAAAGATAGATAGATAGATCAACCTCCTCATCATACAAAACAGTTGTCTTAATAATACTGTCTGTTTTGTGGCCCGTTTGAGTTTGCTGGGTATATGCAGAGTCAGGTATTTGACTATGGTCACCACAGCTTTTCCTCTAATGAGGAGGGATTGAAGGATGTGAGGTCTCCTCCTACCACCACAATCTCTTTTATGTTCCCCAAATTTCCCACAAATTGTTTGCATCACACCAGCCAACAAGTTCTTCCACGTCTCTCCTCTACATTGACTCATCATTAATTGCAACAGCTGCATCATCTGTAAAAGTCACAATATGATTGCCCGGATACTTTGCTGAGCAATCACGTGTGAGTAGTGTGCACAGTAAGGGGCTCAATACAAGCTTAATCACAGCTGAGTTTTTATGCACTGGGACAATAATGGACCTCTAAGGCACCACAGTCTGGGATATGTTAAAAAAAATGCATGTCAACACCATGGTGGGGCCCTGAGTAGGAAAAGTTTAAACCAGTGATGTCAAACTTATTTTATGTCATGAGACACGTGCATCCTACTTTGATCTTAAGCCGGGCGGTCCTGTAAAACACCCCTTTCTGTCACTCTAAAGAAATGTAACTTGCATTTAAACCCTGAGATATCTTAATATAAAAAAGTACAATTTCAAGAGAATGCCTCAGTTTTTCTACATGACCTGAACGGTAATAAACAAAATAATGAAGTAATAAATGTGTAAAATTACAGAAAAAGTTCTATAAAAAATCCCAGAAATTTCCACAGTATTTCATTTAATTACTTACGTATTACTTTATTATTTTAGTGTGATATGAATGTCAAGGACACCCTTATCAGTAGGAAAAGTAAAACTTACACTTGCATGGTCTAAATTTATGCCCTTCATTTACTGTTTTCAAAGCCATCCAGTGGGCTGAATTTGGAGTCTTTGCCAGCTCAATTCTGGATCCCCTCATGTTTGACACCTGTGTTTTAAACTATTCTAAAAACATACAGCATTGTGCAAAAGTCTTGAGCTGCCACTCCGTTCTTTGTATTTTGCTTCCAAGGAGCCAGACTTTCTTTTAGTAATAGTTTTGCATGCTTTCATCTTTCTCTTTCAGCTAATTCCCTTGTGGATCTCTTCCATTATCCCACCCTATACCTAGAATCCACCTCTCTCACTCCAACCATCTTTCCTTTTTCTCTCTCTCCTCTGTTCGTGTGTGTGGGTTCCTGCGTGTTTCAAAGGTGGAGTGTTTCCTGGGTGTCGGCCCTCGTTGCCCACACACCTGAAATTCAGAAGCAGTTGTGTTGATTATTACATGGACTGTTAATCCAGTCATGAATTGGCCTCCGCAAAGCCTGGACGTCAACAATATTATTATATAACATTACTAAGACAATGTGGGATCACCCCGGCAGAGCATGGAGCAAAACGCAGCCACCTCCCGAAGAAGAGCTTTGACGGTGAAGTGTCCATATGTTCCCTTAAATGACATTCAAAGTTTCACTAATGCAAGTAAAAAGCTTATATGCAGGGTTTGTTAATGTAGTGTGGTTATTATCGCAAATTTGGACAACATGTAGTTGGAGAATACAGAGGAGAGTCAACTCATTATGCCTGTCATCCGTTATTACGTGATGGTAAGTGGACATACATTAAAGAAAGACTTTGGTAACTATTCACGTTGAGGAACTTTTTGTGGTCCATATGTGTTCTAGAAATTGCTTGCTTTGATAATATCTAGTGAAATGTGTTTTATAGATGTTGCTATTGGATACTGAATTTTCTTGTGACTCAACAAAGAAATCACCAAAAGGCGATTAGATGAAAGAAAGAAAAAAAAACAACTAATCCTGTTTCTTATTCTGGCCGATTTTTACAACGTTTAGATTTCATAACCACAGATAAAACACGAACTATTTCTCAACTAATGGCTCATCTCTTCCCGAGAATTTAGATGCACTTGATTTCTATTAACGGGATGTCCGGTAGAGTGGCTTCCTCTGCAAAATACTCCCCCTCATTAGTATGTAACTTTGTGAAACATGCGCTCCCATAGTGGGGTAGAGGGCGTGCCCACATCACGCAAAAGTGATAGGATAAAATTGGTGTCAGTCATATTACATAGCAAAACATGACCGCCCATTGTCCCCGGGATGAGAAGAGGACGGGTGTTTCGGCAGAAAAGAACAGGGAAATGAAGTTGACAGACGGGCAAGCCCAGCAGCAAGTCACTCTGTAATAACTAGGAAGCTAGCAAGTTCGATGACAGGGGTCACTAGAAGTGAAATTTACGTCAAATATCACTGCTATGAATGTCTCTAGTTTGAGGAAGTTGTAGCTACAGTTAGGGGACGTTAGGTAGCTACAGCTGTCAGACAACGTTACAGACTTTTTCAAAGTAACGTTACAGTGGATATTGAAAGTGGAGACGACTCGCTAGCCCGCTAGCTCACCTTTGGTCACCGAGCGTCTTTGAAGTTCAAAGCTACCCTTCATTCGGTGAGTGTACACAGCCTGAAGTAAATATTTCAGCAGGGTGTTTTGTGCGTGTGTGCTTCCCCACAACCGTCCTTCTCTAACTGCGTCCTGTTGGTAGTTGCCTTGTTTCTAGCTATAGCTAACTAGGTCACAAGCTAGCTCAACTTTTCCGATGAGCATGCTGCAACGTTGACATTTTGACGTCCTGTTCTCCGTTACATCCTTGTTTTGGTTTGAAAGCTTGGCTTCTACTGTTCAGCTGATCCCGCTTAGTTTGAAAGTGGACTAATATAGACTAATATAATGAATACACCCTATACTCGACGTAAGAAACGTTAAGTACGAAAAGTTGCTAGCCTTTTTTCGACTAACGTGAAGTAGCTTGTGAGTTACTTTAAACTTTAGTCTCTTCCTTATGAGCTTCTGTCTTTAGCCAAACGCCATAACTCACTCATGTCTAGCTCATCAGGTGAAGTTTTTTTTGTTGTTTTGTTGTTTTTTTGTTAGCGATTTCCTGATGCAAAGAGGTGCAGGAAGTCGAATAGGTTTATTTGCACAATTTAAAAACCCGTGTTATGTTTCATCAGCGATCTGGTCTTAGATTACCTGTCTTCAGCCATGCCTTTTCCTTTTGGAAAGTCTCAGAAGAACCCAGCTGAGATAGTGAAGAGTCTGAAGGACCATGTTGCATACATGGAAAAGCTGGATGCTGGTGACAGCAAGAAGTGTGAAAAGGTCAGCTGTGGATTTCTCTGAGGATGGCATGAATGTTAAAACTTACAGTAACGCTGAGCAGCAGCTGATCATACTCTTTTTACCCCCTCATGTTATTAAGGTTGCAGAGGAGGTGTCCAAAAATCTTGCCTCACTGAAGGAAGTACTTTGTGGAACAGGTGACAAGGAGCCCCAAACTGAAGCAGTGGCTCAGCTTGCACAAGAGCTGTACAACACCAACCTTCTAATTTCTCTCATTGCAAACCTACAGAAGATTGATTTTGAGGTAGGAGAAAAAATGCCTTCTTTCTGCACTGACTTTATGAGTTTAAAGTATTGATTGCTTGGTGCACACATTGAATGATCAGGGGGAGTGCGTGTTAGCATGCCTGATTTGAACGTCTATGCCCAAAGCAAAAAAACCCTGTGTATATCAGCACCCAGTCTGAGTGGTTGTTACTGTGCAGGGGAAGAAGGATGTGGTCCATTTGTTCAGCAATATCGTGAGACGTCAGATTGGCACCCGCACGCCCACGGTAGAATACATTTCTACACACCCACAGATCCTCTTCATGCTTCTCAAAGGGTAAGTTCATATTTTCAGTGTACAGAAACTCAGTGTTTGGTCGTTTGATCTTCAATCTGACTGCTCGTTGTCCATTTATATGCATTAACAACAAATCCACCCTCAGAGCCTCATAAACAAACAAACAAATCCTTAGCATGAAATAAAAAGCATTTGGTTTTTGCTTTTTAGGTACAAATACCTTCCTTTAACATGCCTTGCAGTTTTCTGCATTAGCCAGTATGAGTTTGAACAACTCCCAAAGTAACAAGCATGAACTTGCTCACATGTGGGCTACACATGTAGATGATGGATAAAGCAAAAAGTACAGTGCTAGTTTTACAGCTCTGAAAAACTGAGTCATCCTGCTCACTCACTCGGAGACCAGCTGCATGCTCCGGCTGCTGTTTGGTGGATCGAATGCCATCTTATCCGGTTAAATGTCACAACTATAAAGTGGAAGATTTGGTTTGTTTATGAGAGGCAGACATCAAAACCTGACATTTAACGTTGATGTCTCGGTTTGTTACTCTGCTAATGAACTCCCTTGTTGTGCGTGGGGAAATTGTGTACTTTTTTGCACAGGAAAAAAATACCTCTCTGTGGAAAATGAGATCTAGAAATGGCACGTTCAACCCAAAATTATACCAAACAACTTCATTGATCCCACTAGGAGCGATTTGTTGTACACAAAACACAGGAACATTCATACAAACGGATGGGCAATAATGTGGAAGGAGATGGATTAAAATAGAAATGTATATGAATTAAAAAAATACTAATAGAATATAAACTACACAGAGCATTTTGTACTATGATTGCAGAGGGAAAGATTGTCCAAAGAGGTAAAACATTACGACACCCTGATGGCTGCAGAGGCAGCTCACTTACAAGACCACGTTCAGCCAAAACACTTCCTGCTTTCATTTAAAAAAATAATAAATCTTTTTTTGGTTCACTGTTGAGCTTGTGAACAACTTTTATTAATAACGCTGTTCAGGCTGTTTCTGCTATTTACCATTAAACCAATAGATAAAAGGAAAAAACTGTGTAGACTCACAAAAAGTGGACAGTGGGTAACAGGACTGGCAAACAAAAAAATTAGGCTGTGGAGAAACAGATTTTTTTTGTTGTTGTTGCCCTCTGTGGTCATAATAAACCTGGGGATCATGAAAAATGCCACCAAAATATTTGTATAACGGTTCCCACACATCACCTTTTCAAAGCCTCTTTCAGACGTCCAGTCCTCTCTGCTCATCAGAGACATCTGAATATGTCAGCTGAATGGCCCCCCGGCTACTTTTCCATGGAAAAAGTCACAGCTTTTAATACTGCAAGAATCTGAATGCAGATAGGCTCGCATGTCTCGTGCCAGTATCTTGCGTTGCCCTGCTTTTGTTAAGAAACATCAGAATGCTTTAAAGAGCAACAACATGAGGGGGCGAAGAAAAAGAAGTTTGTATGAGACACCTGCTTTCCTTCTGTTTCACAGTCTTGCGCTGCCCAAGCTCATTAAGACCTCAAAACAGATTGTTCTTTAAATAAATTGTTGTACATGTCACAGAGGACAAAGCATGAACATCTAGGTTGTTCCACATTTTAGCACAAAATTCAAAAGGCACATTTTGTGTACATTTAATGGCCCGATGAGTGCACAGACCTCTCGAAAATCACAAAATGCCTTTCACATCTGTGTTAACGTTGTTCACTTTGCGTCATTTGTATCATTTCACATCTATTACAGATTGAAATGTTTATAAAATCCAAGTTTACGTAAATTTCTGCCAGGTCTCTGTCTGAAGAAGTCTGCGACAGGTTGGATTAATCAAAGTCAGCAGTGACGGTAGTTTGTGTTCCAGCTGTTTGTACAAGTCTTCTGAGTTCATAACTAACCTGCAGCAGCAGAGAGCAGTGCGATAACATATGCTATTACAGGGTCCATCGTGATCGAACTACAAAATCCTTACCTTCAGACTGGTAGGTGTTTTTTATAAACTGGACTTTAACGTTTTCTCAGCTCCATATGGGACGTTGCGTTTCTAATTATCAAGGCGACCAGAAGCTTTTGACGTTTCTTGATGTGCTGTCAAATATCTGGCAGAGCTTAAGGGACACTGTCTAGCATAAGAGGGTTATGGCTCATTCTGTCATAGTTGTGAGGATATAGGGATGAAACCTGGATGGGCATTAACTTAAGTGACCTTTATCTGAATACTGTCTCTTTAAAAGATTGATGAGAGGGCTTATAATGCATTCTTTGCAGCTCCTTGATTTAAGCCAAAGAATATATCACACTAAGAAATAGTACAGCGTCCACTACTGTAAATAATAAAGACTGAGAGTGTTAATGAGACCCTTTGAAAGCAAACGGCAGCCTTTTTATTAAAAGTTACTATTGTGACATTGTATAAACAGTTCTCAAACAAAAGCTTGGTGTACTCCTTGCCATTTTTCTACCTGCTTAAATGAGTATAACAAGCTTTGCATCCTGTGCTCCTCTCCCTGCCAAGTAAGCAAATTGCATTGGTTCAGACTTTCCATTCACACTTAACAAAACATAGTTTTCTCCCAAAGTTTTTCATAATTAATGAGCACAACTGATCTAAAATCACTGCTTATTGGTCATCTTTAGATGAGTACATAAGTGCTCCAAAATGCGAAGATCTGGTTTCAGGGTAGTGACCTATGGAGGATGCTGCCATTCAGCAGACTTGTTTTGGACCAGATGTAACACTTTTTATTTATGTATTTGTTTTAAGGATCACTTACACATTCTTCAGGCTCTTTTAAAAATATAAAAAATATTTTGGCGATTTACAGAATCTGTTCCATAAGTTTTACCCTAGTTAAAATTCTCAGCGTCACTGAGTGATTGACGACTTCTCTGCGTGTAGATGCTGCTGTACTCACGTTCTGCCTTAGTTTAATCCATTTGTTTATTTTTTGCGAGGATCTCGTTCCTTCGTCATTGGAAACACAGAGTTGATGTCAAACTAACGGTGACAGTGTTTAGGATGTGATTATACATCTCGAGTGAAAATTGTATAACTTGTGATGAGTTCACCATCACTTGGACCTGACATGTATGAACCTGTGCAGATACGAGGCTCCAGAAGTGGCTCTTAACTGTGGGATGATGCTGAGAGAGTGCCTGCGTCACGAGCCTTTGGCCAGGATAGTGCTCTTCTCTGAAGACTTCTTCTGCTTCTTCCATTATGTGGAGCTCTCAACCTTTGACATCGCCTCAGATGCTTTTGCCTCGTTCAAGGTACACTAATATATATATATTTTTTTAATGGCAAGATTAACATCCTGACTGTTCCTAGTTGATATCTTGACCTCTTCTATTCCCCATCAGGATCTTCTCACGAGACACAAGATTATGTGTGCAGACTTCCTGGAGAATAATTATGACAGGGTGAGCTTTCTTGAGTGGTTTTGATATTTAATTGGGAAAAACTGCTCATTCTTTACCCAATTTACTTTTGACATTTTTATCAGGTGTTTACAGAGTATGAAAAACTTCTGCACTCTGAGAACTACGTCACAAAACGGCAGTCTTTGAAGGTACATCCTCCTGCTCAGTCTTAAGTTTAACTGACAATTTTGTGGACTGATTCTGTAAACTCATGTATATTTATTTGTTAGCTGCTAGGTGAACTTCTCCTGGATAGGCACAACTTCACTGTCATGACGAGGTACATCAGTCGGGCAGAGAACTTGAAGCTGATGATGAACCTGCTGAGAGATAACAGCCGAAACATCCAGTTTGAAGCATTCCACGTCTTCAAGGTGCGCAAAAAAAATTCTCAAAATCCACTCTTAAATCTGAATTGTGTCATGAAAACCCCACATACCTGCTACCTTAAGTTGGTCTAATATTGAATGTGGGTTTTTGTTTAGTCAGGCTGAGTCATTGTGATTTCTCTTATTTAAAAGTTTGGTTGCTGCTAACTGCTTCACCTCTCGTTTTTACTGCTAGCTGGATATTTGTCCAGCTTTCTGTTATGCCAGTCTTTAGTATCATTCAGCTGCTTCTCCTTGGAGTCCTCCTGTCTAGCAGTTGGTCAGTCAGGAGGACTCCAACTCCGTCGTGTTGGACTACAGCTGGCGAAGGTGTCCTTGATCTGCTCTGAAGATGGGATCACTGAACCTAATCAGAACCTGCAGCAGGAAGAGAACTGGTTCATGATCAGAGCAGAACAAGAACTACCATCACAGCTGCAGTGCAAGACTTTGGCTAAAAGTTGATTCACTGGACTCTGTGCATTGCATCCACAAATGGTACTTAAACTTTTTACATAATCTTTCCAAAGGTATTTGTTGCAAACCCCAACAAGACTCAGCCCGTGATGGACATCCTTCTGAAGAACCAGACCAAGCTCGTGGAGTTCCTTGGCAACTTCCAGACGGATAGATCTGAGGACGAGCAGTTCTGCGATGAGAAAAACTATCTGATCAAGCAAATCAAAGACCTGAAGAGACCCACAGCGTCCGAGGAAGCTTAATGCAGTGGGACGACTGCTCTGTCAGGTGGTAGATTTTAGAGGTGGTGGTTCAAGAGGAAAAAACAAAACAAAATAAAAACACACATAATTAAAAGTTCATACTAAGTATAAAAAATAGGAAACGTTAAGTTTACTTCCTTCACTTTCTGGCTTAGTGTGGATGTGGAGGTTCTTTCCATCCAGCAACCTGAGTGGGCCAAGAACTGTTATTTAAACCGCAGTGCTTCTTAGTTAGTTATAACCAAATGCCTTTTGGTTCCTTCTTCTAATGTTGGACCTTACGCTGTTACTTTTCCATATACATGGAAATTCGCAACCAGCTCGAGCACTGAGGTCATTTTCCAGAACTTGTACATGCTTTAGAGATTGAAAGGTTGAGAGGTAAATATATTATTTTTCTAATGTATCTTTTATGCTAAAACATTTAAAGCCTCCAGTAACTCTTCTTTCTGAATGATGCTTATTCTCATTGCTTAGGTTTGGTTTGTTGCCTCTTTTGTTTTTTGGAAAGCTGTTCTTTGTACAGGGACTGTCTTTAGAAATCCAGCTTTAGAAGAGTGGCACGTCGGCTCATATTGGGCAGGTCAGCTCGTAGTAGTAACATTTGGCAATTATTGCGCAGTTTTCAGGCTTTCGTTGGAGTGCACGCGATTATGCTGGTCAGAAACGACTCCGCAGTGCTGCACTAGCCAATGCATTAGCTGTCACAGGAAGAGAAAATCAAAACTATAGAGGAATCAATTAATTGTACTGTGATTTTTCAGGCTGTGCTCAGCGATGCTTACATGACTGAAATAGAAACAAGGCATCAGATAACGCTGCAGGCAGGCTACCAGCCCATCCGTTCACAGCTAACGCGGACAGCCAGGATACACCGATTGATCTCGCTGGAAGCGCTTCATTTCTTCTTCACGTTCTAAAACTGATGGCAACAAATTAACAAAAAATCATAAAAATGTTACACTGTTATATTCATATCGGAGCACGGTGTGTTATTGAACCACAGACTTTTATAATAATTTTAATCAGGGTCGTGTTTTTCCCCTGATTAATTTCACTGCTACACTGGACTTGATTAGTCTGAAGACTGAAATATTACTAAAACAAAATGACATTTCACCTCAGAAACCACACAAATGCAAACTCCTAACCACACCATCATTCACTTTAATACAGAAGAGACAAACTGCTTAAGGAAAAGGTAAATTGTTAGGTTGGCTCTCTTTTCTGATATGATTATAACAGTGACACAGTGCAACAACATGCCTGCAAAGCATCAGAACAGTAGGTCCCATCTCATGTCACAATATTGTCAGGATAACCACATGCACTGTTCCACATGAGATTTTTGGATGATGAGCACTGACTTTACTCCTCACGTGCATCACCAGAGCTCAGTTGAAATAATTACCCTATTTCTGCTGTTGTTGTTGTTATAGTGGCTGAAATTACAGCGTTTCAGAATGCGTTGTCTGTGCAGACTGTTAGTGTATATACCTCATGGGATTTGAGTTTGCGGATGCTGGTTTTTATTTTTTTTTATTTTATTTCCTTGACAAGATATTTAATTTGACATTTGACCAAAACAAAAGCACACAGCAGTGGTTTGAATGGATGCCGACATGTGATACATTTGTTCCGACTTGAGCAGGGACTGCAGCCTGGTTTTCACAATGGAAAACTGGATCCTTTTTTAAAACTTAAACTTTTCATTGTGTGGTACCTCATAAATGTTAATTCATAATGAATTGCAGTGTGGTACCTTGTAATGAATTTTTGCCTTATTTAAAGACATTTCATGGATCATGATTGATCCTTTCAATTTCTAATTTGTTTTAAACCAAAGCTGATATGAAAAAAGGGTTTAAAAATGTAAAAAATTAATTAAAAAAATGTTAATTTCAGGGCCCAAATACATTAGCAGTTAATTTCTCATGTTCATGCGGAGACCAGGTTTATTACTAACTGCGATACTTGCTTATATGTAAACCCTGGGAGTGTAACTATATTTTAAGAGATCTGTAGTAGGCATCACACAGTGTAGTTTTCAGTTGGGTTGATTTGGCTTGATCATTCTTTGGTCCACTTCATGAGACCGTCACAAAGAGTGAGGACTTTCAGGAGCCATTAAATAATTTGATAAACTTGCTGTGAATGTGGTACACGATGCATAGATAAACTGAAGTCCTACACACGGTGCATTGTCATGTCATCAGTTTAGAAACTATAAAACAAATTAAAACTGTGAGAATACGTTGGGAATAATCCGTATACACAGTGGTCATTACTGATGTCTCCATGCAGCTGACTATAGATTTACTGAGGACAAAAAGTCTGTTATCAGTAATAATTAATGGAAGGAGGAAAAAAAATTATTGCCCGTATGAATTTGTATGCAGACTTTGAAATTTGGCCCCAGTCTTGACATGCATTTTTAGAAGGATGTGTTGTGTGCAGCCATCCCACTAGGGGGTGCTGTTAGCAACAGTGTTAGCACTTGTGTTAGTTGTACAAACAAAGCATTTCAAGTTTCTTTAACCCTACCTCCTGTTATGAATATACGAGTCACTGGCAATATGTAGTCACAAATTTAAATTCCTTAAAATCAATAATATGTATGAAATGAATTTAACTTTTCTGGGTTATTGTGCTTTATGTTTTTTGACTCTGTTGCCTTCTTTTCTTTCTTTACCTTTCCACACTGGATATTTTATTTTCTTCGGGAGGAAATTATGTGTACATAACTTTATAAAGGATAAGTGAAGTGTGAGAGCATTCATGAAAATAAAATGTCATTGCAATGTTTTGTTTTGCATTGTTTTTGTTGCCTAAACAATTATTACACATGAACGTGTAGGGTGATACAGAGTGTGGTAGTCACTTATTAGTTTCTCTCACAGCAAAGCTTTAATCATCTTAGTAAATAAATAAATAAAACTCGTGAAATTACGCCAGACTTTTAGGAAACTACCACAAATGAATGTATGATATTTATAATAAGGGTGCAAATCAATAAAACCTCAGAACTAATAACTTTGTAGCAAACAGTTAATTATTTATGCATAAAGTTAAGGAGCAGCCTCATAATAAGTTTTTGCTGATGTCTCAGAACACAGAGAATGCTTGAGTGATATGGCCTCCAGTTTTGTGATAATGTTTGAAGGACACAAATTTCTAATCACCCAATCACATGAGAGCAACTCATTAGCATATTGACATGGTCAAGACAACCTGCTGAAGTTCAAAGTGGGAAAGGAACTTTGAACATGGCAATGTTGTGGTACCAAACAGGGTGGTCTGAGTATTTCAGAAATTGGTGATCTGCTGGAATCTTCCTACAAACTGTTAGGGTTCAGAGAGAATGTCCTGAAAAAGAGGAAATATCCAGTGGGCAGCAGTTCTCTGTGTGAAAATGTCTTGTTGACACCAGAGGTCAGCAGAGATTGGACAGGCTGCTCTGAGCTGATTGGAGGGCAACAGTAACTAAACCAATGGATCATTACATACCAACATATGCAGAAGAGCATCTCTAAATGCGCAAAGCAAGCAGATGGGCTACAGCAGCAGACCGCACTGGGTGTCACTCCTCTCAGCTCCTAGGACAAAAGAGGGCAGCTTCCACCCAGAGCTTGTTGCCTGTTTTGTATTAGTATTTCTCAAGTGCTGCTACACAGAGCAAATTTTTAACACAGCTTTTCAAAACATCGTATCCTGAACAATTCCAGCTCATTCTCCTTCAAAGAATCTCTCAAGCTCCTCCAGATTTCATGATCTTCCAGCATAGATCCTGGTCTTCAGTTCAACGCATGAGATTTTCAGTGGGATTCAAGTCAGGGATTTGTGCCGGCCAGTCAGGAATTTTACTTTGGTCTTCTGGAGGTAGTTCTTCACCAGGAGCGACAAATTTTGGGTCGTTGTTGTGTTTGAAAATAAAGAGACGACCCAGACCCAGGAGTGTTTCTGACTCCTTGAGGTTTTCTTTTAAAATCTTCACATAAACCTTCTTTGTTTGTGATTCCTTCCACCTTGATGAGATAAAGAAAAGAAAACTAGTTTGTTTCAAAATGCTATTTTCTGTTTTTCTGTTCTTTGATAAAAACTTTAAAATTCATAGCAGGGCTAATAATTTTGTCCACGTCTGCATGCGTTCTTCAAGCTGGCTCTAAGTAAAAGAGCAGGGTGTATCGCAAGCGGAGTGGGCAGTAGTATCGTGATTTATGAGATGAATCATCATCAGTTTGCAAATTCTGATTCAGAATGACTGACACTGATTCTGAGGATAGAAACAAAGTATGTATCCGATACCAATACCATCGTTGGTATCAATACTATCGATATTTTGATTGATCCGCTCATGTGTAGCAGGCAGTGCGACGGCAGGAGGAGCAACTTGATCTGTGCTGGAGTTGGGCGCAGTTTCGATGGCGGGGGTAACCCCGAGCCACCTACAGGCACCAATGTAAACCACTGAGCCACCCTGCTGCCGCCACCAATGCACACAATGGACTCTGCATTTTTTTTCTGTGTTTCTATGATGATCCCTTTTCTTGTGTCTGTGCAGACATCAATCACGTATTGCAGATGAGTTAAATAAAATGGCAGCTGGGGGCCTTCTTTCTCTTTACGCAGCCAATCACAGGCTTTCTAACACACATACAGCCTGGGAAACTAGGTCAAAGTTCAACCAGAGAAGACGGAAAGTAAGGCAACACTGCAGCTCGGCTCCACGGTGGAGAGGGGAGTGCCGCCGTGCTTTGGAAAGGCCGTGCATCCCTCTGCTTGACAGCTGAAAACAGAGTCTTATTAAATAGTGTTTTGTGTGGGACTGCAGAGGAGGGACATCCTGGCTGCGGACAGCACAGAAGGCTATGTGGGGGCAGGGTTTTTACTGGGGTTATAGGTCACAAGCTTCCTGGGTTTCTTTGGCCAGCACGGCAGTGAATGGATGAGTGAGGTGGGTCAATAAAACTGATCTCACTTCAGGTTTCATATTCAGATTGTTTTTTTCTTCCCCAGCGGATGTCGCTTCAGAGGAAAGCTTGTAGATATATGATACCAAATATCTACAAGTGCATTGATTATGAGTGGATTTAAGGACGCACATCCGCCTGCGCTCCTGCCCCCACCCCCACAAAGAGGAAGAAATACAGAAAGAGAAAAAGATGCTGTTACAATTTGATGAATGACAAAAGTTTTTTTGTTGTTGTTGTTTTTTTGCGCTGAAGGGTGGTAAAAGGAATACACTGAGATGGAAAATCCACAGAGATACTGCGAGATTTCTGCTTTATGGGAAGCCCCCGTTGGTTTGACTACACCCATTAAACTGAATGAAGCTCAACACGATCAGAGGTAAGCCGTGTGCTGACAACTGCGCTAATAGAAACGTTTGATTGGCAAGGTCTGGACATAAAGTCTGATGCGGCTGTTGATTAGTTTGTCGGCGCCACCTGCGCATTAATCTGAACGCTGTGTGAGGCAGTATTGAATCTGTCGGATTATTCAGTCTTGGTGTAATCTGCACACGAAGGCTGACAATAGCTTCTTAAAGTGCATTTGCTCAGGTCGCAAATTAAGGCCGATCTCTTTATTAATCCGCGAACACCTAAACATGAACCCGCTTACTGCTCAGCAGCCGGCACTGGTTGTCTTAATTGCGTCATTAGATTGATTGAGTGCTATTCTTTAATTGAGGGACTCCATGCGCTCATCAGGGCAGCACCAGACGCCGCTGGCGCCGCTTCGTGAAAGCAAAGCAGAGCAGAGCAGAGCAGGGCAGGGCTCTCCGGCCTTCTGAAACTTTTAGTTCAGGGATAAAAAGCGAACAAAGATGACCTCCGATGTTGTATCCTGAAATATGGTTTTGAAAAATGGAGCGTCGTAAGTTTAAACTTCCTCCTGCTTCTCCAAACTTTAGTGAAACACGTGGGCCGTGCTGATACCGTGGAGAGAAACCTCTAGAACTGGTGTGGCTCGATCGAAGATTAAGGCTTGATTGTAACCTTTGGGTAATGTGGAGTACCAAAGCTGGCCTGCACTCATGCAAAACTCGGGGTACGTCGGATCATTTGTGAGGCGTTTTCACGGTTTTATTTCTGAAAAATGAGACTTCACATTGGGGCAAAGGGAAACTTCTCCATGTTTTCTCCACGCTGCAGAACAGCTTCGGCAGCCCGTTGTAACTCAGTTATAGGATTTCCTCGGTGCATCAGCTGGTTAAATCTGATGCAGTGTTTAATTGCACAGGTTAATCGGATTTTTAAATGAGCAGACGGAATAATTTCCTTTAATGTGAAGGAGTGTGCACGTGTAACATATCAGAATCTCTTGGACTGTAACTTTTGCGTGTCAGTGCAGGGCTAATGGCAACGTGACCATCCTTTTTGCAATGTCGTGCCTGTAAACCGCCGTTTATCGTGTTTAACTTCTTTTTAACTCTAATATAGAGCACGTTGGTGTTACTGAGTTTCCTATACCACTTAAAGGCAACACATGTATCCAGTCTTAATATTGGAATCCGTTTAAGTAATTATTCATGCTCTGTTTGATTTCCTTGCAGATCGTGCAGACTGGCGGTGTGTGGAAGTGATCCAGTTGATCACTTCCCTCCATTTTTGCCTCATGGTCCTCCAGCTAAGGTGCATCTAGTGTAGTTGGTGAAGTATTCAAAGTCTACTGCCCTAGTTGCCCCTTCTGTCTGGAGGGCTTGTTTTTCAGTTCACTTCAATTGTGTAGCGCCCAATCAACAAGATGGCGTACGGCGCTTTATATTGCCTCCCCCCCCCAACGAACACTTGGCGACAGTGGTAAGAAAAAACTCCCCTTTAACAAAGGGGGAGACCAGGGACGTGCAGAGGGGGGGGCTAGAGGGGCTTGAGCACCCGCCCCTTTCCTGATGAGTGCCCAAAGTGCCCTTTTGTTGAGGCAACTTTTAAATTTTTTTTATTTATTTATTATTTTTTTTATGTGTGTGTGCGTGCGGAGTCCTGTCTGTGCCCCTCAACAATAATATTTAACTATTAATCATAGTTTTGCTAAATAAAAGGATCTGGCTTGCATCAGTCACATGATCACTATTAACCAATGATCGCCCTTGACGGCAGAACGCGCTGGTTACGAGCCGGGAACGAGCTCACAAAGAGCACGCGCATTTGTTGCGGTCCGGAGCTGTAGGAGAAACACAAGTTAACTCAGAGACACAGACTGATGCGACAAAACCAGTAAGTAGGTGCACAGCGCACACTGTAGTGTATAGCACACAGGAGTATTAGCTTATTACGTACACATTGGTAAGCTGTCTTGTTGCAACTGACGAACTGAAACAAACGAGCGTGCTGTGTGTGCAACAGCGCGACAAACATTACCTGTCCTTTTATTAACTGCACAAGTAGTGCTGGTCATAGCTGCTGGCTACCTGTGTAAGGCTGTCATGGGTCTGTAGCTCTGTCACCGTTTTAGGGAACATATTTAGTTTTAAAGTAAGTTTCTGAGCTTTTCCTGCCTTTCTGGAGGGATTATATTTCACTAAAAAACGATCTAATATGCATGTCCACATAATAATTATTATAATTATAATATATTAAAAAACACACGCTGTATTTTAAAGAACATACATTAAGAAGCAGATTATATTAGATTTATATTTTAAATAAGACAAAAGTTGGATTTTACAGCAGTAAAATGATTGTATCTCTACAGTTTAAAAATGTAATAAGCTTTGCCCCTGCACAGAGTGGATAGTGAAACAAATGGAATCATCATAATGACATTATTTCATATTTATTACTTCCCCCTCCTCATTGCTTTATTATTGTAGCTCTAGTAATAAATAATAATGTAAGGATGCCCATAGTATATACAGTATTCTGAAGAAGGTCTAAAATGTCACTGTGTGTGCATGTGTGTGTTTTATTTAGCTGGATTTAAAAAAATATTACTCATGATATAACATTGTGCAGACATGGCTGGTAAGGACATGAGGAGGAAACAGTAGGAGCTGTGTGAGGCTACTAAAGGCAGGGCTATAACATTTTTCTGTCATCATTTTATTATAGATTAAGTGCTGGAGTTGTTAGGTGTGGATAATTAGATTATAGTTTATTGCAATAGCAAGTTGTGCCTTGTTCTCAGATAGACAGCAAGTGGAGAGTGATATATGAAATGATGGGAAGGAAGGAAGAAGAGAAGCAAAGAGTGATTCACAGGCAGAGCCGAGTTTATGTCACAGTTTTTCGTTGCCTTATGGTTCCAAGCGCTGTCACCAATCTTTGCATTTTGTTATTATCTCATGACACTTGTTTAATCAGCTACCATCTCTCCTATGGACCTTTTAATGTCTACAGTCTCAGATCAACACAGCCCTGCCCTTCCCATATTAGATTCTTGATGAATGAGTGTTGTTGTTATTCAGCATGGTTCAATGTGCCCCTTTTTAACTTTGAGCACCCGCCCCTTTAAACCTCTCTGCACGTCCCTGGGGGAGACAATCTAGACAAATATCTAGATTGATAAATGGATGCTTTAAAGTTGCCCAGGGAGTTGTCCCCCCACGGCCCACCCATCAATTTGTATTTTTAAAATCGAAAAATATAACACATGCCACTGGAACATAGAAGCAATGGTTGCTGGCCATTAAAAAAAAAAATCATCTTGTATAAGTGTGACAGTAAAAGCAGTCGGTGTCTGTCACATGTGCTTCTTTACAGGTCTTTCCTCTGACATCTTCCCTCATGACTTTTCATTCCTTGAGATGAACACACTGTTGTCCCGACAGTTCCAAAGTGCTCACAGTGCAGGTAGTAAACGTTCATCTACTGCAGTTTGTGCACTTGGGGTATTGCTGGTCACCTTTCCGCCTGTTCATAGCACTTAAACTCAGCTGGGCTTACAGTGAGTTTTGATGGTTTGTTCTCAGCTTCTGAAAGACTCTGCTGTGCAAATCCATGCAAAGCTCTCTGTTTCTCAGAAATGCGACACGCGTGTGTTTTGTCTGTCCTGAGCAACACTTGAAAGACTGAAAGCCTTTCACAGCAGGCACGAGATGAGCTGCTGCTGTTTCTACTTCTGCTGTGATTCTGGTGTTGTGACACTTGCTGTTTTTAAGATGGATGATTTAAATTTCAACACTTAACATTGTGAATAGATGAGAAATTAAACTCCCAAAACAACTTTTCTGACTTGATGAACTGTTCAGTCTGCGGAGTTTAATATCTTGTCCTTGTCTGTTGGGCAACGTTTTTGCTGTTGACATCCACACTGAACACTAGATGGCACCATCTCAACTTTAATGCTTGTAGATCTGAGTGAAAGTAAGACTCGTTTTAAACTGACATGAATACTGTATAATGTAACAGTGAGTTTTGTGCTTCGTGCACAACCAGCTGTCTGTATGAACAATCTCCATGTGAATGAAAAATAAACTGCCGCTCATACATGTCTTTGGTGTTTTGTGTGCAGCTCCTGGTAAACACGGGTTTAAATGTATAGTGAAACGCACGAGTGATGCGCCCCAGTTAAATCCCGTACGGTTAATCTAAAGCGGCTCGTGCAGCGCATTAAGCCCCTCATATTTCCACTCGAGCGCCCACACAGGGCCACTGTGTCAGCGCCGTGGAGCTCTCTGTAAGCGCAGCTAGCTTCACGCCGTGGCGCGCGCTTTTTAAGGAGCGCGCACATGGAATCAGTGGGGGGCGTTCATCCATCTGTGCGGAGAGATGACGCTCGCTGCTGCAAATGAACAGGGAGTCATAAGTTCTCGGCATCCGTGTAGCTCCAAGAAGCCCGAGAGAGCAGCTTTGCAGGGTGCACGGACTCTGAGAGGAGGAGAAGAGGAAAGCGGAAGGATGCTGATCCGAGCCGAGCCGGGAGCTGCAGCTTCACCTCATCAGCGCAAACGCTGGCTCCTTCTGTAACTTTTAGCGCGCTGAACTTTACCGCTGCTGCTTCTTCTCTGTCCGCTTTGGTTGAGTGCTGCTGCCCGTCAGCTATGGCTTCCTCACCGGTCCACAGTGCGCTCTTTCTGTGCGCCTTCCTCCAGCTGTTCTCCCTTCCCGGCGGACACGTGCCAAACTGCCAGGAGGTGCGCACAGTATTTCAGTCTCTGCACCCGGGCTCCAAGTGGGTCCCCGAAACCCCAGTGTCAGGTAACTGTCATTAATAAAGCTCGTAGATACGGGACGTTAATGTTTTACGTACTCCTGATAATGTTGTGGGATAGAGCACGTTTCTAACAATCGGCACCAACGCATTAAGTCAGATATAGATTTGTAAATATATATTTTTTCCTAGCGGATAGTACCGCTATAGCGCTTCTGTGTTTTGTTTTAAATGCTGACCTTTTCAGTGAGAGCCAACCCACACACTCTCCATCCCTCTGGCTGAACGTTTACTAACCTGCTGAGAATTATTATTATTATTATTTTTTTAAAAAGAAAATAAAATCTGGCCGCATTAAGCGGAATATCCTGTTACAAATACGAAACTGAAACTTGTAAAATTTGTTCTTGTATTGATCTGAACATGGAGTAACCTTGCCTTGCACCTCACTTTGATTCTGTTAGTGCTGAAACATTGCAAGATTTGAGTTAGTGTTTTAAGGAGGCTGTCAATATCCTAACTTTGGTGCTTGTTTAAATACATGACGATGGGGTAAAAGCTGAGGGAATGAAAGAGGATTAATAGTCAAAATGTACACAGCCACTCCTGTTACATTGTCAGCAAATATCAATTATGTGTGTGATCTGAGCTGCAAGCAAACTGGAAGTTATTTTGTAAATGATGCAATGATCCAAACTCATCTTTATTGTTTTTGTTCCATGGAGCTCAACTGTCACTGACTTCTATCTTCTCTAATGAAGAAGGAATAGATCTGGAGAAGTGAGTTGGCAAAAAACAGAAAAGGTTAATGGTGAAATGATTCGGGTCTTTGTGGACAGAAGTCCATATTTTTGTCCTCTTTTGCAGAATGCAGCATGTTGGTGCACTGGAGCCTGTTGCGTGCATTCTGATTCACTATGGAAATGGTAAAAGCCTCTCATGTGTCTGCATCACAGCCAGCCGCAAATGTTAATTAGGTGTTTTAGTGTCATGTCAGCACAGGGAAGTGCTCCAGGTTATCTGCTTTCTCTCCGTTCGCAGCATGCAATACTCCCACCTGATTCAAAGAGGGGTGTTTTTTTTTCTTTTTCTTTTTGAATAACACTAAATGTTCTGTAAACATGAAAGAGTGTGGCGAATCGCAAAATACTTCAAATCAAACAGCAGGAGAGAGAGAGCGCGATGCACTTTGAAGCATATTTTGTCATGCTCCTTCTGCCACATATTAATCTCCCATCGTGTAAGGTGCATGCAGCCCTAACCGCTGAGCCCTACATTTCTCCAAGCATCCATGTTTAATCACACACCTTGCACCTAGGCCATCAGGCGTTTTATCTGCCAGCCAAAGGGGAAGCTAAATATTTCTCTTGGCAGGCAATGAGAAATATTTAGCCTTCCCAAATCTGAGGCTAGGCAGACCAGCTGTCTGTGCACCATCTCTAAGGAATCAGTCTGAGCTGGACACTAACAGTTCATAACCATTACTTTCACTGGAATCAATTCACCAATCAGCCATAGAACAATCCATCACGGCCAGCATGGTTTGGTTTACTCATCCTCGCTGCAGGTCTGTTGCAGATTAATTGCTTGGTTTATGGCTTATACAGTTCTGTAGAAAAGGTGTTCACAAGCGTGTTAAACCCAATGTTCTGCTTTGGCTCCCTGAAGTCTGCTGATTGACTAAATGTTATGTGGGATATAAAAAATATGTAAATACAAGAAATGTTTGTCTCCTCTGTATCTATGATAGAGGTTAACAGTACCCTCAGTGATGCTACACACAACTGATGCTCCTGGCAATTTGTTAAAAATACCTTGTGCATGGAGGAAACATCTAGAAGTTTTATTTGGCCTTGAGCATTTTGGCAAATGGAAAAATATACTGTGCATTAGGTCCTAAATATTCAATAATACTCTATAAATACCCCCTTCTCAGCAAAACAATATCACTTTAAGTATTTTCTCCCGTTAATCAACTGTGCAAGCTGAATTTTCTGAATGCGTTCTGCATTATATTGTTTCAATGCAAAACAGCAAGAGATAAAAAAAAAAAAAAGAAATCAATCACTTTCAGCAAAGCAAATATCAGACAAACTCCAGGGTTAATATACCCAGTTAGAGTTCTTTCTCCAACATTTAGATTTAAACGTTAGAAAAATAAGAGTGTACTGTAACACAGCTCCCAATAAAGTATCTATAGTACATCCCTCAAGCTAGATTTACCAGCATGAAACTGTTATTTTGACAGCTACTGTAAACTACAACAACAACAACTGTAAAACATCACTGTACTGATGCAAAGACTGTAACACAGCATTACACTTGCAGCACTTTATTCTGTCTTCATTCTGTCTTCAACATTTAAGCACCGGCCCTGCAGATAAATGTTTGTGATTTATCGCTGTTAACCGCTTGGCCCATTGCTAATCAAACTCTAAATACCATTCTCAGTTTTCAGGAAAACACACCAGTCAAAGTCAGAGTGGAAAATAACTAATAGAACCATCACAAAGCTGCTGAATTAATGATTTCCTCATAAACACCCATGAGTCACTGCTGTAGACAGGTTGGAAACGACCATGCTTCAAGTCTTTGTCACTTACTTCTTCAGTTCTTTAACACTGACTGAGCACGTTGCCGTACATCATTTAATCAGTTTTTACAGCATTTGTATTAAAGAGTAGGCCTCTGTGAGTGCGCCCCAGGGTGGCTGTGGCTACAATGAGCTTGTCATCACCAGTGAGTGAATGTGTGTGTGAATGGGTGGATGACTGAATGTAGTGTAAAGCGCTTTGGGGTCCTTAGGGACTAGTAAAGCGCTATATAAATACAGGCCATTTACCATTTACTTATGACTAATGAAGAATTATGTAACTGTACCTGTATGGTGATAGGTGTCTCTCACGTTCACTTCATGTCTTATGAAAAGAAACTGAAGTAATATAGGAAATTAAAAATCCCAGATGTCCTGAAATATCTGCAGTCCCGCTGTATCACAGATACTGGGACGGATGGGATTTGATTTTGGGCTCGCGGTAGTGACGCTGAATGGCCCCACAATGCTTTATGTGCAGTGACCAGCGCTGGTCCTTAACAGATTTTAAGCACTCTGTAAAGATTTCAGAATGAGCGGCTTATTGGGCATGCTCGAGCTTTTGGTGGAATTTCCATAACTCTCAAATCTTCCACTTTTGTCCTAATGAGCTGACTTTATTATTATTAGTATTATTTTTGGGGAGGACATGAAATCGGCAGTCACTTTTCACACATTTAGTACATTTTTGACCTATTTTTTATTCATTTTTGGTCATGTCTCATCTATAATATATACTCACCATTAATTCATGCTGAATAAGTTGGAGTCACAGCTACAGCTGCTTGTCATGCAGGCTGATATAACACGAGTTCTCCGATGAGGCGCACAGTAAATGAAAGATTGATGAAATTACTTGTTGAGGGTGGCTAGTTGTGATCCGACTGAGGGAAGTATAACTTTCTGCATGCGTGCGTGCGTGTGTGTGTGTGTGTGTGTGTGTGTGTGTGTGTGTGTATGGGTGAAATGTGAAGTGGACTGTATCGATATTGAGTATAGTGTAGGGGAGGTGGCTGATTCAGAAACATGTCCGCAGGAAGGCAGAGCAGAATTTCTAATAATGCTGCATGTGGTGCCGGAGGGGGCAAAAAAAGCACCAAAAGACTAAAGTTTTTCTTTCCAAAAGTGTGATTCAAAAGAAGTGAGTGCAGAGGAAGATTACAGCAGGCATATAGAGGGGAAAAAATCAAAGCTTGGCACATCTGTAGGAGTAGTACCACTCGTGTCTTTGTTGTGGCTGTTGCTGTGGGTGGTTGGATTGGCTGAAGGTGAAATGGAGGCTGGGTGTCGGTTCACTCCATCGTGTCATCACATATGTGTGAGGCGAGGCGCACAGGCAGCGCTGAACACTCACCCCGGGACATGAGCGAGAAAGCGGCTCCACTAGTGACGGAGCTGGCTTGATGATGGGAAGACCTTTTGGATCTCCGACAGTGGCGGTGGGACCTGATTCATGAGAGCAGCATCAGATACTCACGAAATATAAGAGTAACACTTGTGTGCTGGAGGCTGAGATCCAACTAGTTTCAGCAGAAAATCCTGCAAAGAGGTCCTGCAAAGGATTTTTTTCCTCCTCCTCCTTTTGCTGTGAGCTAAAACAATTATAGCTTTGTGTTGCTTTATAGTTCTCAGCAGGATGCCATGCAAAAAGGTCCCAAATGCCCCTGTTTTAGAAATGACAGCGAATGACTAATAGGTGGATGAGTCTGATTTGAAGCGAGAAGCCTTTCCAGCTGGTTAAACACCGATTCATACTTGGTTTTATTCAGTTCTTCCTTTTTGAACGGTCCCACTTTAAAGACAGGAGCCTTTTGTTTACTGCCTCATTGTTATGTGCAAAACAAAAAGGAAAAAGCAGAGAACAATGTTGGGCACTTTCACATTCCTGCTTCCAGCTTTCAAAAGATTGCTTCATCAAATGGTTTAAAGTGGAGCAGCTCTAAAAATACTTAAAGCCACTTTAATCCCCAGTAGTTAATGATATTATCACTAGGTTGGTTGTAAATGGCTCTATCTTTAAAAAGTGACACTGGCTTATTTTGCCTCGGAGAGGTAGCCACGGATTCCCACGCGCTTCCACTCGAAACTAGCTGTTGTATAATTTATGCTCATAATGAACGGCTTTTAGCATATTCTATATTTTAGTACAACTTGTTTTTTCCCCCATGGTCGCCATCATTAAGCTTGCATAGTGATAGCTTTCTAATTGGTGCCGAGAAACTTAGACACATACTGCACTGTATCTGTTCCCCTGACTCTGATTTCCCGGGCTTGTTAAAGATGTGAGGACTCCTCCAGTGTTTGTGTGTGTTAGTGTGAGGACAGGGCCATCGTTTCCAGCAGTGGCCTTTCAAAGGAAACTTTCTGTGAGGGGTAGAGCAGCGAGGATGGTTAGATGAGGCTGTGACAATCTGAAGGGCGATCAATGTGTTTATAAAAGGCATTCAGAGACACTCATAAAAACAGCAGCTGTCCTGCACGTCGAATTACCCGGCCTCCTTTCACAGTATTGATTGAAAGCACGCAGTAATTTAAAGGCGCCACCTTGGACCGAGGTTGCATGCTGGGGAAATTTACATGTAAATTGCTACCTTGTCTTTCTTCATTTTGCAGGAGAGAATTGGCCATAAGGACGCCCAAAATTGACCAATTAACCAATAACAGGCTGATTTTAAAGTTGCTCACAGTGCCCAGGAGCTATTAAGCTCAAGGTAGGTGAAGGAAAACGAACAAAAGTGCGCGCAGATGAAAAGGAGTAAAAGAGGAAAAATAAGAAAGCAGAGGGGCGAGAAACAGGGATGGAGCCTAAAGCAAAGGGGAGCAGGAGGAAGCTCGTTCCCCAGTGATGTGTCAGTCAGAAAGAAAGCTTTATTTAGACGGTACGATTTTGTTATTTCTGAAACTCTACGGGGGAATCATCTCCCTCCCGAATCCTTCGCTTATTCCCTCAGTGCTGTGGAACTCGTGTAATGAAACACATTTATCATCTGCAAAACGACAAACGGTGCAGATGAATCTGCCTGTTTCGCCGGAGATAATTGCTAAATCCCCGTCTCTTCTCCGCTCAGGCCGCGCTCGCCTCACCTACGGCGCTATTGACAGCTTAATAATTTTGCCCCTGCAGTCTGAAATTAACTTGATCTTATCCGTCAGGAGTCTTTTGTCCGCATTGATTTAAGATATTAAGCCTGTCAGTATGCACACAAAAAGGTGCTGGGTGACAGCTTTATTGCCTCTTTTGCTCATTAGACTGTACACCCTAAACCCTGATGGGAGTCAGGGGTGAGCTGGGAGTTAGCAGAAGCTGTTCTCTGTTTAATTCTGCAGCGATTCTTAATTATCAAGACTGTCGCTCTGTTGCATCTCCCGGTAGTTTAATGTGCACCGTGTCTGTGTCTGCATTGTTGCAGCCCGAGCCCGCTACTGAAGATCTATTCTTTTGAAGATCTCACAGAGAAAGAGCCCCGATCCAATAGAGACACTCACTTTTGTTATTAAGATAAACCCTCTGCCTCCACAAAAGCCTTTCCTCCGTCTTTTGACACGCCAGCTATCAAGACTTTTCTGATTCGCAATCCTAGCAGCCCCCCCTTCCTCCAAATTAATCTCACTGCTTCCGCCTCCTTATATCCTCGCACCCAAAGCAGCGGCAGCCAAAGCTGGCAGGCTCCCCTGACATTTGTTTACCGTGGCATCAATCAGGCCCTTGTCACCGATGCCTCTCAGGGAGGCAGATCCTGGAGACAACTCCTCAACGAGGCTTTGGCACGTTACCACTGCAGCCTCCACTGAGCTCTCAGCAGCCATGTGGGACAGAGAGGCTGAGAGGGGGAAGCACCGGGGAAAGGGGTTTTCACTGGAGCTGCTCTTTGTATCTAAACACTGGATGGTTGTGTCCTACTTATGTCTGACTGTCCATCATTTTCAAGCAGAGATAAGGTGGAAATCTTTAAACTTTGTAAGTATTTGGACAATTATGCAGATTTGTAATTTTGCAATGTTGCCTCTCTACACCACAACAGGGGATTTTAAACCAGTCAGTTAGTTTCAGCTTTAATTAGGAATTAAAGCCTGTTTTTATACACACTCTCCGATTTTCAGAGGCTCAAAAGTTTTTAGAAAATTGGCGGAAACCGATATTACTGTCCTTTATGTGGACAAACGTTCTGATCTCTACAAATTTTCAACATGAAGGTTTTGGTTTCACATAGGAATCTTAAATTTTATTTCATTTTATGATCAAATTCTAACTTGAAATGGGGTTTCTGCGGCCGAACTAATCTCCTAGTCACTCGAACTCCTCCACTGCCTCTTTTTGTCTTTATAATTTTTTATGTTGTTGTTTTGGTCTTGTTCTTACTTTTTTGATTACTATGTAATGTTCTTTAAGTATTTGCAAAAAAAAAAGTAATCAGAAAATTGACTGACAGGGAGTTTCATGGCCTGATGAAGCCCTTTCCTTCATTATTTTATGACAAGATAAACAGATTAGGGCTGCCACGATTTGTCGACTAGTCACGATTACGTCGACTATCAAAATCGTCGACGTGTCGTTTGAAGCTTTGTAAGATCGCAAAAGACGCAGGAATAATAGCAGGATTTAAGAGTGTAATAACGGACTGAAACAGAAGATGGCAGCACAGCATGTACAAGGATGCCAGCTGCCGTTAAACCCCGAAGAAGAAGAAGCAGCTGTGTCCCAGAATTCATAGCGCGGCCCAGCTTAGTTTCCAACAATGGCGGTAGCTAGTTAGTTCTAATATTACTCTTATTATTCTTTCTGGGTCACAAAATAAACGTTTAACATATTTTCAGGCGAGAATGTAGCTGTGTAAACCTCAAATATCTGCTCAGTTTATCAAGACACCACATATTTTCAAAAGCGCTCCGACGTTTTCGGAGATGTCTGTTACCCACTAGCTCGATAGCTAGCCGGGGGCTAGGTCACTAGCGCCTTGAGAACACCGGACTCCCGGCAAATTGTTTTCAAACCCACCGCCGTCTTTCGCGACTCAGGTTAAATATATATGAGTCACTTAGATAAATTAAACATGTTGTTTTTTGGCTTTTTTTATTTATTTATTTTTTTAGTATTTTATTTGTTCCTGAGTAAATCGGTTTGGCTGAGATTAAAGTTATAGTTTTTACACAGCTGAATAAACGTCAAGCAGACAGCTGATTATCAGAAGTGTGAGATGCTGGAGAATATACTCCGGTGTCCTGTTATATTTTATATAGCAAGGAGTTTATTAAACTTTACCGAAACAATCTGCAAATTTCATTACAATTTAATAAACTATCATCTTGTCTTTATTTTTAGTTAGCACCTTAAAAGCTTAAAGCTGTAAGCTAATGATAGTTATATAAGAGCAGATGCTGCTGGTGCAATAAGCTGTAGTTTTACGATGATGATCTGATTAGTCGACTAATCGCATAAATAATCGGTGACTAGTCGACTATCAAAATAATCGTTTGTGGCAGCCCTAAAACAGATACACTTCCAGTGCTGAACTTGCATATGACCGCTGTCGAGAGGCCATCATTTGGACGAAAGATCAATAGAAACAAGAGAGATGGCAAAAACATGTCCAAGTCAAAAATCTGGTGCTTTAAAAGAAGGAATTCACCACCCAGCTCAGCAACATCAAACGTGAAGTGAAAAAGGTGAATGATCACAGAATTATTTCTATGATGAACAGCTTCACAACATCTAACCAACTGAAGAACCCTCTCAAGGAGGTGGGTTAACTATTCTCAAAGTTTGCAATCAAGAATGGAGCAAATTATTAGACGACTCAAAATGCAGAGGATTTACAACAAGGTGCAAACCACCGATTACATTCAAGAACATGAAAGCCAGATTAGATTTTATCAGAAAACATTTAAAAGAGTCTGCACAGTCCTGGAAAAACATCTTTGAACAGGTGAAACCAAGATTAAATTGTAGCACAATGAAGGGAAGAGAAAAGTATGGAGACTGACAGGCTCATGATCTGAAACACAACACATCATCTGACAAACACGGTGGAGGCAGTGTTATTGCATGAGTGTGTATGGGTGCCAGTGGAAGCAAGGTCACTAGTGTTTATTGATTATGATACTGCTGATATGACGTATCAGGATGAATCGTAGCGCATGCAGGGCCGTAGTCTCCAATCAGATTCAGCCAAATGCTGCAAAACTGATCAACCAGTGCTTCACAGTTCAAATGGATAACGACCCAAAGCATCCTGCAAATGCAACAGAGCAGCTTTTCAGTTATTAAATGCAAAAGATAGGCAGAAAGACTCACAGACAAACAGCAACTGAAAGACAGTAAAGGTCTGGCAGAGCATTTGGTGATGTTTATGGGTTCTACACTCCAGGCTGTCACTGACTGCACCGGATTTTCATCCAAGCACTAAAAACAGTCCTTATATTTGCTCCTTATGTTGGCTCCACAGTGTGGTGGTTAACACATTTTACTGGCAAGCAAAAGATTGCCGGTTGCAGGTGGAGACACAAATCTACTTTGGGGGTGAATCAGGAAGGCCACCCGGTGTGGAGACCACTTGTGACAGCTGAAAATAGCACGCATCAAAAAGAATCCTTAAATTTAAAACGATGCCACGTTGTCCAGTTACTTTTGAAGCTCTGAAAATGTGGAACTAAAAAAATTAAAAACACTGTAATTCATATAAAAATGTCTGTAATTTCAAAACAGTTATTTCAATATTTTTTAAGCCCTCCCCAAATTAACCCGATCTTCTGTATTTGTGTCACATCTTGACTGTTCAGGCTAAAATCCACTGTGGGTACACTGAACTTTAGCTCAGAAAATATGATGCAAAGCATTTATTTAAAGACACAGATATTGTGTTGTTTCCTCTTTATTAATGTGAACTCTTTTTATCTAAACAAACAAAAACAAACAGATTTCACACTCCTTTTAGCATGACCATGACTCGAAGTTTACTGAGTTTCACAGTGGCGGCAGGCTCTTGTTTATCTTTCCTGCTTTCCTCCTGCGTGGGATTAATTGAATTAATTTCTTCGAAGTGTTTGCTCTTTGATCAGGTCGTGTCTGGCTACATCGCCCCTCTGAAACATCCCTGACACCCCAGTTTTGCTTTCGCAGGCTTGAATGCGTCGCTCAAAAAGGAGCTCGGGGAATCCAATTATTTCTCATAGGTGTAAACAACCTTTAGTGTCCACAGCCAGGTGAACGAATGTTGTTTCACTGCCTTCAATCTTACTCGTGGCTGTTTTTTTTTTATGTGTATCCATAATGAAAGCATGCTGGAACCTAGGTTTATTTGTCTGCATGATGCACTGCTCCTGGCTCTCATCTTAAGTCTAAAAACACAAAAAAAACATACTTTTTTTGATCCTCGGAGTGAAAAGTGTAGCCTTGAGTGGAGGAAAAGTTTCTGTTGACCAAATTGATCTCTGAGGAGAACTACACAGCTTTAGTGTTTTGCGCGAATGTGGATCAAAATGACTTATTTTTAAGCAGCAATTTATTTTTGACTTGAGCCCGGCTACATAACACAGCCTCTACATAATAATCATACGCTCATTAAGGCTGCGGACTCTGCTGGAGATATTTCTTAGTTTTTGCGTTTGGAAAATGCTGCTGAATCTATTTGTGTGTCTTTTTTTTCTTGAAAATTAAACAACAGTGGCTTCGCAGCTACTTCCCTCTGTTCATCCAGACTACCATCCTGTCCCTGCTGATTTCCTGCCAGGTGCAGATCTGCAGGTTTGCCAAACCAAAGGCCCGACCTGCTGTTCCAAGAAGATGGAGGAGCGGTATCAGGTAGCGGCGCGCAGCAATATGGAGTCTGGTCTGCAGGTTGTCAGCGCACAACTCAAACGTCTCATCATCCAGAACGCCGCGATATTCCAAGGTAAGCAGTCTGCACAGTTCATCCAAGACCTGCCTCGAAGAAAGACGAGATAATTTCATCTGGCACGCACAACAAAAAAACAACCCAGTGTCACAAATGCACACATTTAAACACATAAATCAACAGTGTTCACTTTCTTGGCTACAATTTTTTTTTTCACATCGGCAGCTCACTCCTCCAGGCAGTGAGTCACGTATAAATAAAGCTGTAGCAAAATGCATACAGACAGGAGGCTGCTGTTCAACTAAATGTTGGAATGGCAGCGACGCGTTGTTTAAGTGACTTTAGATGTAGTGTGGTTGTCTGTGCCAGACATGTTGCTCCAGAAAGTGACAGCCTCCTGAGATTTGGCGCACTGCAGTTGGCGATGACTGTTATTCACAGGGAAAGAGAGAGAAAATCCCCCACGACAGTCAGCAGCCTTCCTGGAAACCTGGATGAGAGCGGTCAGAGGAGGCGCGCTGCTAGGACTAACTCAAGCGAACAGTCGCATGCAAAATAACAACTCGGGGAAACGGTGACGCGAAAAAAAGACGTAGATTTTGTCGAAGGTGCAGGAAGCAGGTGAGTGACTGAACAGTGAAATGAAATACCTGGTGTAGCAGGTGCTACTCAGGTGTGCAAAGACTATTACAGTGTCCGAATCATTCTGTTAAAGAAAATGTACGATGCTTCTGTGTTTTCCTGTCGAAAATTAGATGAAAAGAAAAACACTCTTGGAAAGTAAATGCAAAGCTATAACCTGCAGTAGGTAAAGGTGTTTCCTCCTGCTTCTAGTGTATGCATGGTTCAGTAGTCCAAAATAGTCCAAACTATGACATTTGTCATGCTAAAGCCAATATGTACAGATAAGATCTTCACTCTGAGAATAAAGCTTAAAATACGACTGCTATCCAAGTATTCCTCTCAGCCGGACTGGACCAGTGAAATTATAAGTTAAACGGGTAAAATTACAGAAAAGGTTATGATAGTTCACTGTCCAGATTATCCTGTAATTATAAAGTTTTTACTGTGAACTCACTGACCTATTAACCGCCCTCAAAACCCCCCAAACCCAGACATTTTGATATACATGGCAGAAAAACTGAATTTTTTTGTCATCGTTTAGCTATTATTTAATTACTCTGGTGAAGTATGAATTTCAATGCCTCTTTATGAATAGAATAAGCTGTAAAAGTTACAAAAATACAGGCAAAAATCTATGCACTCCTTCACATTTTCCGGAGCTGCCCAGCTGGCCAGATTGGACTCTTCACTTGGCTGATTCTGGCCCCTGGGCCATATGTTTGACACCACTGCTCTACATGGATGCTTTCAGGTGATCTGGGAGAGAAAGAACAGGCAGTGAAAAGACACTGCTTCTGGTTTGTAAGATCCTGGGCATCGGTTAAGAACTCCTGTCACCAGTCAAAAAGAAGGGAAATTAAAATCTCAATACGGCCACGTCTCAAGAATGACAAGTTTGACAAAGACCACTCTCCAGGGGAGAGGAAGAAAAAGCGGACAGCAAAAGAAGTGGCTGGATAACATCAAAGGAACTATTAGGGCTGATGCAACACAAGTCCAGGCTAAGAAATGAGACAGACATAGAGAGAGCTGGCCGGTCGTGTGACTGCTGTGGTGCCTCCACAGTACGTGTGATCATTGGACACATGCATCGTAAGAATTCTCCAGAAGCCTAGATTATCCACAGCACACTCATTGGCTAATGACTTGTGATTGACAGGTAATCACAATACGTCTTCTAGTAAGGCAATAAAGCAGAGGTGTCAAACTCCAGGCCTCGAGGGCCGGTGTCCTGCAGGTTTTAGATCTCACCCTGGGTCAACACACCTGAATCAAGTGATCAGTTCATTACCAGGCCTCTGGGGAACTTCAGGACATGTTGAGGAGGTAAATCAGCTGTGTTGGATCGGGGAAACATCTAAAACCTGCAGGACACCGGGCCTTGAGGCCTGGAGTTCGACACCAGTGCAATAAAGTAACGTGTTAGTGTACTACATGCAGTAATTACATTACAATTGTAATCAGATAAAAAGGAAAAAAAAACATGAAACATGTTTTTTCTTTAATCAACTGATTTCAGTTGAGTGGAGATGCGGACATTGTTTTTATTTTTATTGCACTGCAGGAAAGAGCACAAAGTTCAATCGGCACCCAGGACAGAAAAAAAACTTGTTGTGCTGCAAACAGACTCTTTGCAAACATCTGCAGAAACAGCATGCTAACACAAAGCTAGCAAAAAAAGCTGAGTGACTCCCAACCCCAGTCCAATAGCCTCGTCTTCAACAGGTAACAAAGGCAGTGACGAGCAGTCAGGCTGTAGGCTCTGTTTCTACCTGCTCATGTTTCTAAAGTAGAATCTCTGTGATGATTACTTTGAAGTCTCTCTGCGCTGGTTTTCAGCTTTGCTTTGCGTTCATACACGAACAATGAAAGAAAGATCACACGTGTCCTTGGCAGGACGGCGATTTCGATCAGTGTGTGGAACTGTAGCCTAACTGGTAATTAGGTTACAGTGTGTATCAGGTCATTTTACCAGACAGTAATGTACTGAGTAGTGTGATGAATCTTCCAGGGAATAATGAAGTTACGTACTTCGTTACTGTCAAGAAATGTGATGTGTGCTACATAACATTTTCATTTAGTTACAATCCCAACACTGCCAGTGAGCGAGTGGTTTCACAGTCAGAGTTGTTGTTTTAAAAAAAGAAAAAACCAAGATGGCGACGGCAGAAATGACACAATCTCACTTTGAATGAAAACTTTACAAAGTGGTTTCAAATGAGCTGGACGGCAACAAAGAAAGACACTGCTCGTCTCTCTCTGTCGCCACGCTATCGACAGCTCTTTCGAAGTATCCCTTTCACTTTTAATGTTGAGCTTTTGTTATCGTGCTATGCAGGCCTTTTCAACCCAGCAAAGCAGCACTGTTTACTGTCTCGGGGTTTCCAGTTGAAGAGGGACTCACTGGGCCAACTTTTTTGAGAGTACACACTTATGGGCTGTGAAATGCGGCACCATCCTGACACGGCAATTAAAACTTGAGGTTTAATGGGGACCGTGGGGTTTGCTTGACTTGGTTGTTTCACACTAACAATGTTAGAGATTGCCGCTGTGGTTTGGCTGCTCTTTCCTAGAAGGGGTTCAATACTAATTGCTTTAGCATAGGGCTGGAGAGAACTCCCCAAACAGCCCACGGACTGAAATCCTTTTAACATCCTGGTCTTATCTGTTTCCCTCAACTTCATTTTCATCCTCTCTGTCTTCTCCTCCTTTCTTCTCTATCTCTCTGCGACCCTGCCATTCTCTCTCGCCCTCTCCTTTCTGTCTCGTTCAATCTGCTCAACTTTTCTCTCTCCTTCTGTCTTCCCCTCTTTTTCTATCTTCCTTTTGCGTTGGTGCGACTATTGGGAATTGAGTGCATGCCTTGTTTGCAGTCTTCTTTGCAGCTCTCTGTCTCTTCTCTTCAGCATCCACTTCTGCCAGAGATCAAAGGGCTCCCCCTCTTCACTCCTCTGTCTCCAATCTCTCCATCCCTGCATCCTCCTCTCCTTCCAGCTCCACCTGCCTGCTCTGCTTTCCCAAGCCTCAGACTACACCAGAGTTTTCACCCTTTTGAAGTGAACTTCTGCAAACAATGGAAAAGTAATGGCTCTGTCTATCTTTGTCTTTTAAGTAGTAAGATGACAGGCCGCCTTAACTTTAGCTTTCTTTAGGATCAATACCAGGAAATAGGTAAGGCATTAGGAATTGTGCTTTGCGCATGTTTCAAATGCCAGTTCACAATCTAATGAGCCTTAGCTGATCTCTTTATAGCATAGCAGGAAAATACAACATAATGGATAAAACACCGCATCCTCTCTAATATGACAGATGATTGGATTTCACTTTGATTCGCATTAGCGCGATCATACGGCCGTGTTCGCCGAGATTGCCTCACGTTCAGCGTCTTGATGATGTCAGTTTAGTTTCAAAATGAGAATCTGTACCCTGCGCAGGATGCACAGCTTTAAATCTAATCTTTGTAACGAGAGTCTGATCTCATGCATGCTGAGAATTTAATTTGGTAAATAAATCATGGAGTTCAATATTTCTGACGAGTGCATTAGTATGTGATGTTGCACATCGGTGAACATGTTTTTTATTGCAGAGTTTGGAGTGGTGAGAGTAGATGATAGTGATTAGGGTAATTTGAGAGTCTTTAAAGGGGCATTGCATAGATTTTAAACATAGAGCTTGATCTATGCTTTTCACTGGTAATAACACATCTGGTGAAAGTTCTCATATACGGTCCCACGTGGCTTTTTAGCCTGTCCTCAAATAAAAATATAAATAAATAAACATGTGACATCACAAGCTTTGGGACCACAGACTGTATATAAAAGATAGACAAGCCTGGACTTCAGCATAGTCGCTATTATAAAATTGGACTTTTGAAACTGGATGTAACCAGTTTACATGTAAACCAGTTTACATTTTTGATGTAACATTCAAAAATGAATGTAACCACCAGTGTTGGTCAAGTTACTTGAAAAAAGTAATCAGTAACTAATTACCGATTACTTCCCCCCAATAGTAATCCCATTACTTTTCTGATTACTTATTTTCAAAAGTAATTAATTACTTAGTTACTTAGTTACTTTTTAAAAACACGATTTACAACCTGAAGAGGTGATAAAGCGATAGATCTTTCAGCCCAATTCTACTTTTTCTACATAATCCATCATACAAAATGTAATCAAATGGAAAAGTCCCTTTTTTAAAACTTGTTTTATTAGTTTTAATCTTTTAACTTTATGCATCAAGCAAAAATTTAATTATATGCAACATTCTCTGACTGGAAGAAATTTGTTTAATATTTAAACCTATTTTCTGCACATTCCAGCACATAATTTTTTTTGTGTGTGTTTACACTCACTCTTTCAAATAGATGCAAGTAAAACACAGCAGAAAATAAATAAAATCAAAGACTAGCGGTCCTTTTGCTCTATTTTCACCTGTAAAGCAGGAGTAGGGTAGGCAGAGGTTTACCCTGGTGCAGGTGTGCCGCAGCGGTCAGTGGAAGGATACTGCAGTTTCTCTGTGAATTTCCCATTATGTGGTAGCGCACTCGGAGCTTGCTTGGAAGTTTAGGGGGTTTTTTTCGCTGTAAAAAGAAGTTTTCTTACAAGTAACGCGTTACTGCCCATCTCTGGTAACCACGACTGAAAACATACCCTGCTTTATCATTTCTTGTACTAACTATACTAATAATAATATTAAATAATATTAATAATATTAAAAAAGACTAAACAACAATCAGTGAGATCATAAGGTTCGACTGCAAGTCTTTACTTAGGTCATGAGTCGATCAAACGAATAAATCGCATTTATACAATTGGGCTGCTTTTTGTTTTTTTGCAACTGCCCCCTGCTGGCCATTAGAAAGAATGCAGGTGTAAGGAAATTTCAGGAATTGGCCATGCTTTTTACAGTGTGCAAAAAAAATGGTATTTAAATTTTTCAGTTGTATCTTTTTATTAGATTCGATTGAAATAAAGAATTGTATACTGGTAATACTTTTGATGATTTACATTTTAAAAACTTAATTCTAAGACACTCTGCAATTAAGTGAAATGGGCGTGTTCATAGTTTAAAGTAGATACGCCCCAGGAGAAGGAGGAGGGACTCCCAGTGGCTGGGAACTGGGTGATAGTCGGCCACCAGCCAATTGGGAGCAACAATTGTAAGTGGCTGTATGTCTACATGTGGAGGCCACACCAATCTTTAATCTACAGTCTGTGTTGAAGACTTCCAATTAAACAGACCACCCATAAGTCGACTATCTGGGTTATAGAGTTACAAAAACGTGGTCTCAAGGTCCTATCTCTATAAGTCTCTCATCAACACAGGCATGTAAACACTAAACTGTTGCATAAGCCCTTTGAGTGCCCTGTTTTCTGACTGCTTGTGCAATCATACAGTCTAGACAATTTTGAAAAATAGTGAGAAGATAATGACGGCTTCTCACAGCTCAAGCTGGCAACCTTTTAATTGCTTGATTTGTGTGACTAACACTCGAAAGCCCCTGGAGTGCTCGAATCACGATTCAAAATAGACAAAAGAAGAGAACCATCAGATTTGAGGAGCTGGAATTAGGAAGAATATCTGAAAAACTAAAAGACTTAGTGTGGGTTTGATTTTATAGCATCCAGCTGACAGTGACCAAACACTGATGTTGTGAGTGCTGCCCGGGGCAGTGAATTTATCATTTTGGTTAGCTGCTTCAGCACTAAAGTTCTTAAGCGGACTGTCAGCACTAATTAGAATGAACTTTCAGGTGTGATTTTGAGTTGCACAAGTGCGGTAAACGGTCTGCTCTGAAGAACAAGTCCAAAAATGACGTCTTTATGTTGAGGCTTAGCGAAGTAAGCCACAGATTTGTGTTTGTGATGTGATTACACTTCACACCTCATCTCATCCCCTCTGACTCACCCATCCTCCCTGTCGTCTGTGTAACTGCCCGACAAAGCAGAAATTCATCCAAAACTGTCTTCTGGCATTTTGGGTGATTGGCAGCTCTAATTGATGTTATTTCCCCAGTGTTGTCCTTCAGAGCTGCGCTGCCACTGTTGCGACGACACTCAGCCTGAGCCCGCAGATTAAAATGAGATTATACTTCTCTGTTAATGAGAGACGCGTTTATTTAACTTTAACTAACTTTTATTGGATTGATCTCTTTTTGCATTAGTGCTGAAAGCCGCTGTAGCTGATTGGCACTGCGGGCTGGATAGGGCTGCTTTCTTGTGCGGCGCTTGTGTAAAAAATGACATATCAGAAAATGACCACAGTGCTGTCTCGCTCGGTTTCAGCACAGCTTGGCGTTCCCGAGGAATAGTCTTCACCCAGAAGGGAGTCAGATTCAAGTCCAAGAGCAAGCCTAATTAATAAACATGAGAGGACAGGATTGGCCCGATTGCTTATAAAGTGGAATGTGTGGGGAGGAAAGTTGTGCAGTGCAAGCGTGCGCGCGCGTAGATATCAGAGAGTCTGTGTGATATCTGTTGAAAAAAGTGGGACAGCCAGCCTGGCGCTCCTGGAATGACTCAATGAGTCCATAGAAGGCTGGCTCAGTGGGGTGTTCGAAAACAGGTCTGACTTGGACTACTTTCAGGCAGCATGAGGGCGATCTGCGTGTGGCTTCACTCGTTGCCGCGAGGCAGGGGAGCTTTCTCCACTTTACTCTGAACTCACAGGGGTGATGCTCTGTAAATTATCAGGAGTTTGGAAAGAGTTTGAAAGGATGCTCGTATCTTTTTATCAAACATAAAGACACCGGGAGTCCTGCCGTGTGTATTGCTCAACAAACTTGGCAAATGTTTTAGTGAAGAAGAAGACACACACACGCACACACCATCATTTTAAAAGGGAATAAATCTTTTGTGTCCTTGAGATCCTCATGCCTCGTTCCTAGCGGGCCAACAAATTAGCATCTCATTAGCAGTCTCAAAAAATTCCATCGACTTCCCCCGCTTCTTCTGGACGAGTTTTAATTACTCTGAGTGTATAAGGAATTACAATGGCAGACCCCCCGTGGCCGTAGTGGAGGTGGTTGTTGACCTTGACAGGAGTTTGCCCTCATTTGTCTCTGATAGTGCTGAATGGACATTTGCTGTGGCAGTAACCCAAACGAGATGTGGCAGGAGGCGGATGATGCAGAAACCTGGCAGACTCGAGCTGCCTCTCCTTCCAGCAGCCAATAATCAAAACCAGACCTCGCTGCCCTCTGTATCCCTTCCCTGTCTCCTGCTTGTTAGCCATCCGCTCGATCCTAAGTGCTCCGGGCGTCTGGCCTGAGCAGGCCTTTCCTCTGCTCTTCCCATCATCTGCTTTCCAATAATCATCCCGTAGCTCGCTCGCTCTCCATGGAGTCATTTTGTCTTCTGGAAAAGTTTCCCTGAGTAATCCAATAACGGTGAGGGCTGGTGGGATGTATGCCTGCAGTGAGATGTCTGAAGTTGTTTACTTGCTGCCCCGGGCTAATCTAATAACTTAATGATGGGGAGAGGCAGTGTTGCTATGTCCAACGGGCTCCTTCGAGCATCGTTTACCAGACACGATGAGATATACCAGCCATTACCACATCTTCTTTTATCAACTGGTAACTTGGTTTTAAACTAATTGCTGCTGTTTTATCATTGTGCGTCACTTATTAGTTTTCCTGTAATGAGATTTTCAGTACTTTTTTGATCCCTCTGCTGGGCCGGCAAACTGTTGTACAGATTGATACTTAATAAAGCACTGTAATTCTGAAGGGTGTGCTGTCTGTCTGACTTCTGAGGTTTCTCTTGGAGCTCTGGAGCCACAGAGGAAAAAGCGTGTCTCTTTGCTGTGAGCCCGAGAGAACATAGTGAGCTAGATGAAGAAACAGCAGCAGCGGCAGATACAAAGGAGCACCCAAACATCCAGGTACAGCAAATGTACGAAGCCTCCTTATTGTTTCTGTCGCTGTTTTGTGGAGAAAGCCTAATGTGATTTACTAGTGGCAAACGGATGTTTGGGTGCCACTGAAATTAAACTCTAACATGTGTGTTTTTCTTTTGTGTGTCATCCTTTTCTGCACGACAAAGGCAGAAGCTGAGAAGTACTGCAGACAGAAATGTATTAATCTTGCTTCTTCGCATGTTCTTTTAGATTGAAGTGGAAAAATTGGAAGAACATACATGAATGTGTTAACAAAGTTGTGTTGTGAATCACATTACCTTTAGTAATGGTGTAAAAACACATTTGCAGTCTTGTAAGAACCAAAAAATCAATATGTGTTTTATGCCAGCAGTGCTTTGAATTCAATGAACTGATGTCAGAATTCTCAGAAACTCTTGTTATTATAACGGCGCTTCAGCTATTTGGAATTCTCTTTTAGTAGGACTTTGAGTACATGTCACCTTTTTTCATTTCCTTGAAAGAAGGCACAAAATAGGCAAACTGAATTGAAAACAGTTTCTCAGAGTGATGAAAAAGTTGTGCAAGTTTGTGGCTTCCTGGACTAAGTAATGTGAGTGAGTATGTGAGTAGTATAGCCTGGTGGTCATTTGTTTGGCCAGCTACACCCTCGCTCTCTGCCTCCACTATCTGAACTTGATCTTTGGCTCAGTGCTGAATTCACCATTTTCCTTTCATGTAGCATAAATGGTCAACACTGTTTCCACAGGAGGTCGGTAAGTCTTTTTTCCCCTAGCCTTTAGGTGGGTACACTTGTGATGTGGCATGGATCTGAATGTCTTTCATCAGATTTTGCTTTGCTGAGTCACACCATTGGTCACAAATTGCTTTTAGTCATGTCTCAGATTGTTATCATAATTATGCATTCTCAACAAGAACCGGTTTTCGATACCCATCCCTACTGGCCGCGCTATGAATTCTGGGATATTTTGGGCCACGAAGTATACACCTGACCCATGCTTCAAATCTGGGGGAAAGGAGGACGCATTTGTCGGCCGCATTTGGAGGAGTCTACAAATTTGGACAGCCTTCATCGCGTCACTGTGACATAATTGGACTACAAATGCGGCCTCAGGAGGATGCAGCCTGTGAATTTGGACACCCCCTATGGCTCACAATCAAAATCCTCTGGAGAACATGGAGAACATGCAAACTGCAGGGGGTCCAGGAGGGGGGCCGTGAGGGTCCTGAGATGGGAGAGAACTAGGCGCTCAAAAGACTTCATGACCACAGATGTCAGAGCCACGGGTCTGTAGTCTGATATATTTTAGATAGCAAGGAGCAGATGCTGAGTTTATTAATCTCCACCGAGACAGCTCAGTGGAGTTTAATAACTGAAGGCTAGAGCATCCCATTTCACAGCCGCTCACTTTGGGCCTACCCAGCCTTCGGAGGACCCGGCCCACGTAGACCGCAAAGGCCGGGTCCTCAGGAGGATGCAGCCTATGAATTTGGACACGGCTATATTCTTATGACTATGATTACTATTACTTTCTATGTGCTACAAGATTGTGACATGATGGTACATGCTCCTTTAGAAACTGCAAGTCTGTATGATACCAAACTTATTTCAACAATAAGGTAGTTTATTTATGATATGTTGCAAAAGAACTACTGTACCCACAATTCTAAATAGAAATGACAGCGTGTGATTGGTAGAGCTCACTGTGACTACGGAAACGTCACAAACTGCTGAGTGGTTATTGCAGTCAGGAACACATCATTGTGTCATTACAAAACATATTTAAAACTCTTATTATACAACACTATGATGATGAAACGGATTCAACTGGAAAAGGGATTTACAGTGCATTATTCTTTGCAAATTCCAAATAATGATAGAAGAATTGATTTAACAGCCACTTTCAAACCTCAAACAAGTGGACAGGTGTTCTGTTTGACTTGAAGTAAAGTAAGCCTGTCAAAAACGGGTACAGAGTACATATAGTGGATATAAAATGGTACTGAAAGACATCTATAAATTAGAAACACTTTGCTTTTATACAGAGAGAACAGCAAGTTTATTGAGGTTTGCTTCACTGGTCCTCTAACCCGGGCTAACTCACATCATACTAACTAATCAATGGCTTTGTTTATTGGTGGAGAGTCTGTAGAAACAATTTCATATCATTCTTTTTATTCCCCCAGATACAGTTTTTTTTTCTTTCTTTTTTTACATTCTTTTATTTTTCCATTGTTTGGCTTTCCGAAGTGTTCGTCTTATCTCTGCAGGCTTTTGTGTTGGCTGCTAGTCGCTCCTGTCTCCACAGGAAGCCTCAGCCTCCTATTCCCAACAGGGTTGGCATCCTGTTTAAAGTGCTCCTGTAGTCTTGTGCGCGTCGCAGTACACCTTTTTAATCGGGCCTCTGTCTTTTGATTTGACCACGCTCAAGCCCCCCTCAAAAAATGCAGCGTCTGTCTCTCTGCTGATAATATGTCAGCCAGTCAGCACCCCATGGGGTACTTATTTGCATATTATTTCAACTGTGACTCTGGAAATCTTCAATAGGAGAATTATCACCCCAGGAAGAAATGAGCCAACTCCCTCAGACGAACTCTTTGGGCTGTTCGTCTTATTCACTCCCACCATTATTTTTTAAACAAAGGCTCATTCCTCCGTTGAGATTAGGAGCCGGTGTAGTATGTTCATATTAAATTTGGAAAAACCTGTGAAAGATTGGTTAGCTTTGCTTCTGAGCGTTTAGAATTAAATCTTTAGAAATAAAAAGAAAAGAAATTGCTTTAAAAGTTGCAGGTCCATTTTTTTTGTTTTTTCCGATCTAGCTTGTGTCCTTGAATGTTTTCTCGTGAAAAGCAACATCTTACTCAACATAAATGAGCCTTTCATGGTTCTGAAGTGAAGCTTTTACTTGTAGTTGCGTCTGCAAATGCACTCATCCTCCTCCTTGAGCTGGGAGGCAGGCGTTTGGGCTTCAGCTCCCACCAGATCAGAGACAACACTTAGCTCTGGCAGATCTGCCTCATTAGATTTATTTATTCTAGAGAGTTTTGACTGAGCTTTGGCGTCACCTCAGCGGAGCGTTATCTGTGGGGTGAACGCGTGGTCCCGTTCAGTTCTACGGTTGCGACACCACCTACCCTGTTGTGTTCTGTAAGCTGACGCGGAAAGACAAAATTGTCATGGGTGGTTTCTAGGGACGAGCCTGGCTCTCAGTGTTTGAGCCACGTTTTAATGATGTGCCCTGTTGCACGCCTCTCGAGCCGAATTTCATCATAGAGGAAAAAACAAACAGTGTGGAGTGGGGATCAAAGTGTCATTTGAAATGCTATCATCAAAAAGCGCTGTAGGGACTGACAGCTCCTCCCAGCTCCAACTGAGGGAAGCAGCCTTTGTTTCTTTCCAAGTCTGATGACTAGTGCATCAGCTGGGAAGGGAAAGGGAAGAGCTCGGATTAAAAAAAGGAATAGAGAAAATGAAGAGTAAGTAGCAGAAATGCAAAGTAAAGAGAAAAGGATGAAAAGCAGCATATTGATATGTACACATCGCCTACCGAGCTAATAAGCTCCTTTAAATGAATCACCCAGTGTCTCCATACATCATGTGAGACTTTTTTCTCCCGCTTAATGGATGATACAGATCTGCTTTTCAGAAATGCCTACAGTTCTTTTTAATCAAAGCCTGCTCTGCCAGCGAAATCAATGCAAATGTAAGCTCACATCTGAACAGCCACATCTATTAACAAGGCGCACTTTAGAAGGCACACATTTGTCTTCACATTAACCCAAATGGAGTCTATTTTTAGATGTCACTTTGTTTGCATCCTTGCACCAGGGCGGGCACGTTTGGTCTTGATCTGGAGGCTGAATGATTCTTTATAGCTGATACACTGTGGCTCCAAAAGTTCCCTTTTGCTCAAAGCTCTCACTCCCTCAGTCTGAAGTTATTTGAGCGCAGCTCTGTGGGGGCAACCCAAGCAAGACCTGAAGGTGTTTGCCTGTCAATCTTTTTCTTTGTGCACCACGTTTGGCAGGTCGTGGCATGGGACCCCTGTTCCAGAATTAATCTTCAAGGTTGCGTTGTTTGTGAAAAGCCGCCTCTGCTTTGCCGAAATGCACTCCGCAGTCGGTTCGCGCATGTCTGACATGTTTAAGTGTAATTCAGGTTACTATTTCATGGTATCAGCAAAGCGTTTGCATGAATAGGAAGATTGTAGGACTGTTACGGCAGCCAGGAGTGAGCCATTTATCTCTGCTCATCTATTTTTCCGCAGTTCATACTTCACCTCCCGACCCCACCAGGTTGCCCTGCAATCGTGCACTTATAGTTCAAAGAGATGCATTTTTCATTTCGGCCTATGAAATATTGAAAAACTTACGCAATGTGTGCTCAGCCATGCGAACATAACAAGCATGTCAGGTCAGAGTGGAGCAGGGCAGAGGGGCTTATCTCCCATCTTTGGGATCTCATTGCCTATTTCCAACAATATAACAACATTTATTCAAATTCAACTTCCTCTTGAGGAAGAAGACTCGCTGTTTCTCAACCAACACTATCATGGAGATGCCACTAACAGAAACAAGTTAGTGGCATGCTCACTTTAGCTGGATGACAAGCGGCTGTGTGTTGGTTTTAGCTTAGCTAATTTAAGTCAATGGACTAGACCTTTGGACTGTTTGTGGTAAAGGTGCCTTCTGGAGCATTTTTGATACAGTTGTCTGACAGACATGACCTGCCTTGTGGTTTAATTGTACTAACTGTACTTTTGGCTCTAGGAACGCTCAACTTTAATTGAATCAAAGCAGGACTTTGCACACCAGCGGGTGATAGTACTTCCTAAGCCAATAAAGCAGTTTTTTTGGTCCTACATTAAGACTCTTTTCTTAAGAGAATATCTAGTGTGTAGTCTTCCATACAGTAATGATTGACCCTAGAAATTATTGATGAATTGGAACACTGTGTTCACCCAGCAGGAGTGTGTGAAGAGGGCACTGTAGCCCAAGGACGTGCCAAGACGGAGCAGCTTAACGAAGGAAAGAAAGAGAGGTGGAAGTGATGGTGGTGGGGAGCTGCTGTACACTTCCGTGTCTGTATGGCGTGACTGATGTGAAGAGAAATGTTTGGGTGGTGAAGAGTCTGCTGTGAGTCCCGGTGGAGCTTCATCAGTGGACCCACCCTACCACCCCTCCCATGACTGGACTAGAGGCTAAGTGGTGTGAAGCAGGGAGCTCTCCGACAAGCTCCATTACACTCCTCCTCAGCCAATTCCCCTGGTCTGCCTGTCAGTGAAGAGGTGATGGGGTGGGTGCTGGGGAGTGGTGGGTCGATCAAAGGAGGTAGAATGGAGCGGAGTCTTGTTCATTTACCAGCTCCCTCATCAGCTATGTGTGCTTTTTAGCAACTTCCAAATGAAGCCTCTAAAAGTAGTTAATTCTGCCTTGTTAGGCGGACTTTTTAGCATGCACCGAGAGATCGTCTCTCTCCTCCTAAGAGCCAGCGAGACTGAGAAGTGGCGGGAAGAGGGGAGGAACAAACAAAGATGGAGAACTGTGTCACGGCTAACTTGAACCTCGTTAGTATCGATCCTCTCAGATCGAGCACCCTTTCATTTATAATTCATCTCTGCCTGATGGACACAGATGGAGGCTGGAGAGGGTGGGTGCAAGCTGTGTTTTAGTGCGTTTTCATTAGCAGTCTGAGATGTTTGCCTTTGATGGTGGCAATCATAATGAGCCACCAGGGGCCTGTGTTGCAGCTTGGGTGTCCGAGGGTTCAGCCTTGCTCTGTCAGGTCTGATGGGAGCTGCGGGCGACCCTGGTGGCCTCTGGTGCATTACAGGGGGCCGGGATGTTTGCTCTCTACTGGAGTGCTGTTGTCCCAATTCAGGGAACGCCAGTTTGAACAAGGCTAGCGGAGGGGATCGCTCCCTATTAATATTTGAGGAGCTCTCGTTGCTGCAGCTGTTTACTTAACAGAACACGCTCCGGGGCTCCCCTGAAGAGCGCGCCGCAGAGGAGCTGGCAGTGTCACCCTGTCACTCACTCCTCTTGTCCTCACCCTCCCACACCCCTCCTTGTCTCTCATGGGTGCTGTAGTGCTACCTGTCTCTTTTCCCTCGAGCTCCTTCCTTCCACCCTCACCCCCATCCATCACAGCCCTCATCGCGCTGCTTTTCCTACCTGACAGCTTCTGCTGGGACTGTCATTATTTTTCATTTCTGCAGCCATGTCACAAAAGCGTGTGCTCCCTCAGTGAATGCTGCGCCATCTGCGTTCTCCGCTTCAATTTGTAAACACATCCGTACACGTGTGATCTGCTCAGTCGGGATTGTGCCGACGTGTGACGGCGCTCTGAGCAGCCTGGGTGGATTAATGGCTGCTACAGTCAAACTCTGCCCTCCCTCTCTACCAATCTAAAGATAATAACAAGCGTTCACCCGTGCAGGCCTTCCTGGTCCCGGCCTCATTTGGCTGAAGTGCATATCACCGCTCTGAAGTCAGACAGAGTTCAGGCTTTCATGCAGCTTTAATAACCGAGATTTTCCTCCCTAATTTCTCTCTGTCCTGCCTGTGCAGATATGACACAGATCACGCTGCTGAAAGGAGCATTCAGGGCTTTATGAATTATGCCCGTTTGCTTTCCTGCGTCCTTCAAAAGTGACGATCAATGCAGCGCTTGTGTTTATATGCTAACAATGAAGCTATTATATACGTATAACAGTAATGTGATCTAAAAGTGGTACTGATCTTTACATCTGTCTTATGAGCAAAGCCCTGCCTTTGTGCAGGCTCCAGAACAAATACTACCAAAGTACTAAAAGATGCAGGATTTTAAATGTCCTCTTTCTGCTCTTTTAGGCCCACTGTTCTTTTTTTAAATCTCTGTCTTTGTCATGGTTGCAGCTGTGTGCAGGCTGGATGAGGACCCAATCGCAAACTCACAGAGGCAGGAATTAACTCAAAATTCGCAGTTTTATTGCTGGACAGAAAAACCATACAAACTAAACTGGAAACTATAACATGTTACACGGAAAAACACACGGCCAATGAATGAGGGAGAACACGACACAGAACTGAGGGAGACGCAGACATACACAGAGGGTTAACGAGGGAAGTGGGAGCACACGGGGAACACAGGTGACACTGATAATCATAACAAGACACGGCGGGAGCAAACGCAACACTGACGGGAGACTGTCAAAGTAAAACAGGAAGTACGCAGAGGTTCAGACAGGATGAGAGAGAGCACGGGGAGAGCACAGACATAACGGGCTGGGGAAAACATGGAATAAAACACAAGGAGGGGAAACGAGGGCTCACAGATACACAGAGGGTAATCAAATAAGGAACATCTTTACAGAACCTAGGAACCACGGCATAAATAAAGAACAAAATACAAAACACACAAAAACCAAGAATACTGGGCCAACATGGCCCAGGACCATGACAGTCTTTGTTTTTCCAGTATTCTTCTCCCAACTGTCTTCCTTTCTGAAGGCTTCCTGTTCTCCTCAGTAGACCAGGATTTGTCACAGGTATTAGCAGGAAGCTCTCGTTCTCATTGTGCCACAAAGTCTTTTCTGTCCTGCTTTGAACTCTGCTTCATTTTGGCGATTTCAGCATCGAAAAGCAGACTCGATACGCCTGAGTAGATTGCATAATCTTAATGACCAGGCCCACATCAGGCTGAGAGAAAAGGTGTGTGTGTGTGTGTGTGTGTGTGTGTGTGTGTGTGTGTGTGTGTGTGTGAGACTGTTGTGTGTGTGTGTGTGTGTGTGTGAAACGCCCCATTAATTGAAGCAACAAGAGCCTCCCTGAGCCAATGTAGATTTCCCCCTCATGTTGAGCTTTGTCTTTCGCAGCTTAATTTGCACACCTTACACCACGCTGGTATCTCTTATGTTGTGTTATTGTTTGATTCCAGGCCGTGTTTTCTCCTAGTGGGCTTGTTTGTCGAGCAAAACTGCACAGTCAAATGCACCTGGGAAAGTTTAGAAGCTGCTCACGTGTCTGTCTGCACGCACCACGTTCACATACTTCTCTACGCTTTTATTTCCTCTCCTTCAACTACAAATACACATTCATATAAACCACTCTTTGTGTGATGAGGCTTAACATCTTGTATAGGTGTATAAGGGAAAAAATATCTGTTGCTTCTGAAGGTTGGCGGAATTTCTTTAAAAACGAGGTTACTAAAGGATGGAGTATTTTATTTTTCTTTAGAACGGATTCTTTTAATTTGGCGGGGAACACAAAGACAGAAAAATGACTCGATGTATAGTTAATTGATTACTCATCAGTACTTGAGTAACTTTAATTACAGTTACAGTCATGATTAACTCAATCTTTTACTTAACTTTTCTGTCATCTTCACAACTGTCACCATCCATTACATAATGATTTCAATCCCATACTGCTTCTGTATTTGTCTGAACACTAAGCAAAATCTATGCAAAATAACCGATAAATAGCTTCTAACACCTGAAAAACTCTCATATGCTAACGTTGGTCAACAAAGCAGACAGGGGCTGATGCCTATGTTTGTCCCCTATATCAATACCTATTACCATATGATGTTTTATAGATTAGAAAAGCCTCAGATTTTATTTTTTCCCCATCTGGATTGACATTATGACACCAAGTGAGCTTCACGTGCTCAAGATAAGCAATTGGTAAAACCCTAAGACTAATCAGCAAAAGATCGAAGTTAGACTTACTGTATTTTCCACACTATAAGGCGCACTTAAAATCCTTTAATTTTCTCAAAATTAACAGTGCGCTTTATTATCTGGTGCGTCTTATGTATGAATTCTGGTTGTGCTTACTGACCTCGAACCAATTTTATGTGGTACACGGCGCTCAAAACTCTGTCAAAAAATGTTTTAATATGACTTTGCTAAGCTACGAAGCCGCACCGCTCGATGGATTGTCGGAGCATTACGGCTACCGTAGGCAGGAGCCTCATGGAGGAATCTGGGTCCAAAACTCTGAAGCTGGAGGATGAACGCTAACTTTTTTCCACTCGATAAAAGTTAACATGAGGGTTCCCGATGGTTAGGGACAAATGCAATCACATGGCAGGATGTTGTAAACGGACCAAACTTCAGTCAGAAGAACAACTGAGATAATCCATCCACAATACCAGGTTAAACATTAATATACTGCAACAACATGGGAATAGAGCAGCTGTGAGAGAATTCAACATTAATGAATCAATGTTACAGAAGTGGAGGAAGCAAGAAGAATGAATGACTAAAGTTTGATTTAACTGTTTTGTTTTGCTTAATGCGCCTTATAATCTGGTGCACCTCATGTATGAAAACAGACCCGTTCACCGATGGTGCGCCTTATAGTCCGACAAATACGGTACAAACCTCACTATGTACCTTTTGTATACATTCATATTTCACACTCTTTTATGTGGAAAGGTTACGCACACCTGTGAAAACCTAAAAACACACTATGATTCAATAGGTTGCAGAACTACTGAATCTTTAGCAGCAATAACCTCAAGTAATAGTTTTCTGTATGAATTTATCAGTCTCTCACAGCTCTCTTAAGGTCCTGACAGCATTTCAATCAGGTTGAGGTTCTGGACTTCACAACTCCTGTTGTTTTTCTTGATTACATTAAACATTAAGGGTAAATATCACCATCCTAATTTGAGCATTTCGTGCAGTTATATTAGAGATATTTCAGTATTAATGTTAAAATATCTGCAATGCAGTTATGTGGTTAAAACACTGGTTAGAGGTACACCATGAAAACAGTAGGAGCAGTTTGTTCAGATGACTCACACATGCAGTAAAAGTGTCCAAACCCTGATGAAACCCCAAGAGAGGTGTTGGGTTTAACCGCGACATTTCAGAGCAAACTGTAGACAAGACCCAAGGGTGCACTGATGACTGGATCTCCTTACAACACTCCAGTACGTATACAGATGCCCTCGTGAGGTTAAGAGAGTAAAAATGAGAAGAGAGCCCGTGAAGGCTAATGACCATCTCAGGGGAAAACATGGTCAGCAGCAACGCAGAGAGGAAGGAGAAGCCAGATGGCCCTAAAGAAACAGACAAAATATTATAAGATTTTCCCCTTTGCTTCCACTTCTAAATATTTATGTTAATTTCATGCAAATCTCTTTCCAAGAAATTTGAATGCCGTGTAAAATGTTAATGAAAACAGAATTCATTGACTTGTAAATCTTTTAAAACCCTATATTATTAGGTGAAAATATACCAAAATAACATATCAAATGTGTCTCTTACGGCAGGGAAAACAAGTGTTGAGCGCATCAACATATTTTTCACTGAATATTCTTTAATAGGAATATTGACATTAAATTTCCACCAAATCCTGAAGGTTCCGGGGGCCTCGTATGCCTCACTCCATGATGTTTCCACCTCCAAACATCACTGCTGATGTGGTGTTTTGGGGGTGATGTGCAATGACATCCAAGGAGTTCAGTTCTAGTCTGACACGATTTTTCTCCCAGTAGTTTATTGGGCTCTCCAAATGTTGTGCAGCAAACTTTAAGTGAGCTAAACATGGCTTTTCTTCAGCAGAGGAGGTTTGCACGATAGTCCTGATTAGTCTTTTGAATAGTCTGCCAGAAATCTGCTTGTGGCTGGTTTATGGTGGAATTTCCACATTCCTGGATGCCCCCAGCAGTGCTCACGGGTACATTCAGAAGTTAAGAAATATGTCTACAACCACTGACAGCAGTGTGTTTTGCAACACTAAGGTTGCGATGGGCTTGAGAGAGCTCTTTGCTTTTACCCATCATGAGAGGCTTCTTCTGTGAGACCCTGGTTGAAGCCTTTTTTATAAGCCATCAGTTACGACTGAATCAGCTGATACTAAACTGCACTGACAGGGGGAAGGATTGCTTTCAAAACAGACAGAAATTTTAGCTGGCTTCTTGGTTTTCCATGTATTTTTGCATCTCCTTTTCATCATATGTTTAACCCACGTTCATTCCGTGTCATTCCGCTTTATTATTATATGGACTTGTTTATTTTGATTTCTTTGCATGTGTGGATTCCCTGGGTTGTCACTGACATCTGGTGAAAATTTCCCATCAATAGCCCCATTAAAAATAAATTTACTGAAAAAAAAGGAAAAGAATGTTGACATGTTCAATACTTATTTTCACTACATGTTACACTTGATGCTCCCCCCCCCCCCCAAAAAAAAGGGCTGGAATAGTTGCGTAGAAACTGGTGAAAAATCTAGTTTCATCCATTTTCTCAACTGTTCATCCAGCTGAGGGTGGTGCAGGGCTGCAGCCTGTTCCAGCTGTCACTGGGCGAGAATGGACAGGTTGCCGGTCTTTAGCAGGGTTAATCTCACAGCTAATTATGTTCATTAGTGACATGACTGGGTATTAAAGGAGCATCTAAAGAGCCTTTTAGTTGTAAAGATTTTAAAGAGTACATCACTCTCTGTAAGATTGCAAGGGCAAGACGTTTAATAATTCAAGAATGGTTCCTCAATGTAAATTTGCAGAGGGACTTCTTTCTTTACAACATTAAAGGTTTAGAGAATCTGGAGAAATCCCTGTATGCAAAGAAGAGCGCTGAAGCCATTATTGAATAGCCATCATCTTCTCCATTGAAAACAGACACATTTGTGTAGTGGGAATTGTTACACAGGCTTAAGAAGATTTCTGAAAACCAGTGCGCGTGAACGCTGGACACAGTTCATCTCTGCATCCATGGATACAAGTTAAACCACTCGCATACGAAGGAGAAGAAAAACATTTCAATTAGTGAAGCTGTAGCCTTCTGTGCCAAAACTTGGGCAACACAGCGGTGGAGTGGTTGCACTGATGGATGGATAGACAATACAGTCTCCTGGTGGATGTTTCCTTTGCACTTTTTCCAGTGAAATGTAGGCTTTAAATGACTTGCAGGTGAATGCATCATGGCTTTATGTTCATAACGGGGGCATGAGATCACTAGTATAAAATGTGCACTAAACAGCTTGAGCTTGAGCACTAATGAGTACTCTGTTACTAACTTACCATTAACACTTTTTATTAACTGTGTCAGCTGGAGTCTTTCTGTGTGGAGTTCACGTGCACGTCACGGTCCCTGTATGGGTTTCCTCCAGGTAATCCAGCTTCCTCCCACAGTCCAAAGACATGCACGTTAGCATCATTTAGGATTTCATATTGGCTGTGGATGCAAAGAAGATAAACTGCTTTGCGAATACACGTGCAAAAGATAAATATTGCCAAGCCGTTCCACCTTAGGCTCCTTGAGAAAACCATCACCCAGTTTCACATCCCCCACCCGCCGATTGTTCTGGTTTTACGGCCCACAGATTTTTCCTTTTTAACTTTTTTTTTCAAGGCAAACCCTTTTCAGAGAAAAAAGCTACTGCACACACCAGAGAAAAGAACAAACCTATACAGTTACCTATAGTGACCTAAAAATGTTGGCTTAGAAAAGAAAGCAATCCAAACAGTACTGAAAACAGGGCCATATTTAAAGTTCATCGCAATTAACTTAATAAACTTAATAATGGGAATGAGAATCAGCACCTCCAAATCTGAGACCATGGTCCTCAGCTGGAAAAGGGTGGAGTGCCCACTCCGGGTTGGGGACGAGACCCTGCCCCAAGTGGAGGAGTTTAAGTATCTCAGGGTCTTGTTCACGAGTGATGGGAGAAGGGAGCGGAGATCGACAGACGGATTGGTGCTGCGGCCGCAGTGGTGCAGCGGCCGCAGTGATGCAGACGCTGTACCGGTCCGTTGTGGTGAAGAGGGAGCTGAGTGTAAAAGCGAAGCTCTCAATTTACCGGTCGATCTACGTCCCTACCCTCACCTATGATCACAAGCTGTGGGTAGTGACCGAAAGAACGATACAAGTGGTGGAAATGAGTTTCCTCCGAAGGGTGGCTGGCCTCTCCCTTAGAGATAGGGAGAGAAGTTTGGCCATTCGGGAGCGGCTCAGAGTAGAGCCGCTGCTCCTCCACATCGAAAGGAGCCAGTTGAGGTGGTTTGGGCATCTTGCAAGGATGCCTCCTGGGCGCGTCCTGGGTGAGGTGTTCCGGGCATGTCCCACTGGGAGGAGGCCCCGGGGCAGACCCAGGACACGCTGGAGAGATTATATCTCTCAGCTGGCCTGGGAACGCCTTGGTGTTCCCCTGGATAAGCTGGAGGAGGTGGCTGGGGAGAGAGAGGTCTGGGCTTCTCTGCTTAGGCTGCTGCCCCCGGTTATTATAGTTATTATAAAACTATAATAACCAGTGCTGTGTAAGGAGTTTAAAACTTCTGACAGTTCCTGTCAATGACTTGTGTCTAAATACTTATTCGCTGGTTATTGAATTTAATTCCCCATAGTAAATTAGCTGAAGAAAATAAGCAGACTTTTTGCACACCACAGTGAGATACCCAGACTAAAATATGCTGGCTGCTATTGTCCATTTTAATAACCTGCATAGAAAATTTGCTGTCAGAGCCACAGCACACAGATGGAGCGGGCTGTAAAGGTGTCATCTCTGTTTAGTGTTTAGCAAAAGAACGTAATGATATAATAGCTGATTAACGAGGTTCACGCTAAATTAAAGTGCCAGGTTTGTAAAGGCTGATTATTCAGACGAGCTTTGAAGTTTGGCTTGAGGTTTTCAGTGTGATTGCTGTGCGATCAGCGATATAAACATTTAACAATGAATTTGTACACATAAAAAAGTTCATAGCCCGAGAACCTTCCGTTCTTGGCTGCTGCAAACAAGGCTTTTGTGCTGCTGATTTGTAGATAGTGACTCCAGCCAGAAATTCTTTGTATGTCTTTGGTTCATCTGGCAGAAAGCTCCCCTGTTCTTTGAAAAATAATAGGCAGCCTTGGGAATGTACTGAAATGAAAGGACAAGACAAGGCATGTCAGGAAATTACTTTCTCACTAAATGATTATTTCTTAAAGAAACTGAGTTCTCTAAAATAATGCCTTCCATTGACCATTTTCCTGAAGGTGTCTTTTTTTACTCTCTTTGTGTTCGACAGTGAAAAATAAGAAAAACACAAATTGAATGAAATTTCAATTAAATGTGTTTCCTTAAAAAAAACCCTTACAATCGATAGCTGTAGTTGCCATTTGTGTCGCAGGAATGGACAAAAGAAACGTTGACTGTGAATGTCATTTGAAAGTCTGCACACTTTGAATGGCGGCTGCTTTGAGTCTCACAGCGAGACACTGAAGTGAGGAACACAGAGAAATTAAATCTAAGACACAGAGTTGCAGTCTGACTGACGACGGCTGTCACTTCGTCTCTGACTCTCACAGCCGCTGTGACAGTGCACATGCACTGCAGAGCCATCCGCAGAAAGTTCAAACTGGATTAGCCGTGACTATGACATGAAATAAATAGGAGCGTTAGTGGAGACAAATGCTTTGTATGCGTATGTGTGCTGCTGCTGGTGCACGTGTGTCCTTGCTCCTGCGGTTGTGGGTCTAATTATCGGGCCTCAGACAAGAGCCAGAGGCCAACAGGTGCCTAGAAGAGACTGCTCTGGATCAAAGCCAGTGAAAATAATTACACAGCCCGACTCTCCGTCTCTTAGATAAGACTAACTGCCTGCTGCCTCGCACTCGGACACACTCTAACCGCAGACCACATATCCGCAGCCCTTTTACTTGAAGGCAAAACAGCACAGTCAGTTACATTTATAACCCGCGGTGTTGTGACGACAAGTCGACAGACGGACGGACACCCTCGCTTTCTGTTTGCTCGCGCACATGCCTGCATATGCAGCAAGCTGAGAGGGGAGCACAGACAGGCAGACAGACAGCAGAGCGGTGCCACCCGGTTGAATTTTTTATCTGCTCATCATTAACACGCAGCCAGGAAGCCAGGAGCAGACTTTAAAGGACAGACGCACACGCTCCACCAGTGCTCTGGCATTTTCATGGCCTCATTTCAAAGCGCCCTTTGAAGTCTCTTAACTCACTACATTTGAGCCACATTTATCTAAAACTACTGTAATATGATAGAAGTGATCAGTTCATCAAAAAAAGAGGAGCTTGTGGTTCAATTCGACGCCACCGGACTCGCCCCACGGTGACGTGACTAACCTGGGCTGATTAGATTTTTACTCAAAAACAGATATGCGTGTTAAAAGATTTCCTACTGCGAGGAGAAAATAGCAGGTGGAGTTTTTTTAAATACAGAATTAAAGATAATGTTAAATCTGATTCTTTTATACTGAAAAAAGATGGGATTTAAATGACTTCTGTTCAGTGTCACAAGCAGACAGATTGTTCTGAAAACAAATGCCTCTGCATCCATCATGTATGACACATCAGAGATAAATAAATCTGAGCTAAATCTGCAGTTTAAATTGACTTCATCTGCAGCTGTGAAATCACGTCACCCTATATGCACAGCGGCGTTTTACCTGGATGGAACGATGTAACTGACACCGACAGCTTTGATTAAATGGGCTCTAACGCAGTTTTATCAGCTGGATGTTAAACAGACGTTTATATATTGGAAAATGTTATAGATTATCTCATCAGCTCTGCACAACAATGCTCAAGTGATATTTTATATTCATGCCCCACAGTAATATTAGTTCAAACCCTGCAGTTACACACAGGGATATCGTGCCTCTGGCAAGATGCACACTGGATGTGACGAGTATGTAAATGAAGTCTGACTTTACGTTGTGATCCTGCGATTCTGACTTTGCCTGCCGTCCTTGCAAAACTGTCTTTCTCTCTCTTCACTCACAGGATAAATTTACATTTACCTCAGGTTCACCAAAGCTATAACCAAAATACCTGATCATCCATGCTATCTGTATATGCTGTTCACAACAGACTTGAACAGGACTAGATGACATTACTGATAAGGCCTCTTGTGTTCCTCTAGAAGGAAAAATCTGTGTGATTTTCCTTCCAGGTGAAAGGCACTGCTCAGTGACCACAACCACAGATAACATCTGCCACTGATGGACATTGTTCTCATTGATTCTCAACAACAGAATGTGTTTCTCAGTTGACTGCAATACACTGTGTAACCTGATCAAGGACAAATTTTGCCCCCGATTATAAATATAGCAAAGAACCATGGGAGTGCAATGGTAATGGGTAGGAGGAGAAAGGGGCTGATGTCCTTGAATGTTTATTTTGTACCATACAGCTGTTTTCACACATGAACTTTGGAAAATGTCATAAAATGCCAGGAAACAGGACAACCGCTCGCTTGCTGTGAATTCACCCAAACAGTATCTGGGCTGTTATCGAGCTGGACTGAAATAGCTAGCAGGTTAAAGACATTCTAATGACTGATCAGACTGTATTTGTGTTCTGCACCTAGTGGATAAAGTATGAAAAGCTTATGTGTAAAAACAGCTTAAAGTTAGTCCGTAAAATCTGAACAGTAGATGTCAGTAGATTGCAGTCAACTGAAGTTTGTTTTCTTACCCATCCCAAGTTCGAGTGCATTATCCTAGCTACAGCTATAGGATGCTAACGCTGTGGCCACCGTTCATCTGTAGTGAGTGCAGCCTGTTTACGTCCGGTGGTGTCCATGTCTGTTTACTCAGAGGAGGAAGTGAAAGGAGTCTGAAATGAGTCAGTGAAGCTCACTTCTGTGTGATGATAGCCATACTGAGGTAAGCTGTTGAGGAAATGCTGCTGTTAGCATGTGTTAGCTGCTGTTAGCCTCTTATAGCTACTGTTCGCCTATGTTAGCTGCTGTTAGTCAGCATTAATAAAAATTTTTTGATGTCCATCTAAGATTGTTGGAGTTGGACGTTCAGTGAAAAACTCTGATATAATGTGAGAATATAATCAAACTGTTTATCAGAAGGAAAGTGTGACTACTAGGACACTCAAGCTTAACATTAGCGGGCATAATGTTAGGTTATAACCAGCTGTTGTTGTTTAGCCTGCTTGCTTCAGCTGTCTAGAGACATGTCCCATGTCTAATCTGCAGACATTAAGTAATTGTGACAAGATTTGGAAATGTTTATGCACATTTCTGTGTGTTGGAGCTCTGACTTTGACTTAAAACACTTGAGGTGAAGAGGTAGAGGATGACGTTTCATTAAGATGCTGGTCGTGTTGTCTTTTTCCTTCTTGTTTTCTTTTTTTTGTGAATTGGACCATTTCTCAGATGATAAAACATAGATATGATCCCCCACATGTTGAGTCTGAAGGTGCAGCAATGAATTAAAATTTGCCTCCATGATTCTTGAACTTCTACGAGTTCTCGGCTCCTCTCCTTTTGATGAATTATGCATGTGGCTGGTCTCTTTCCACACAGATAAAACACAATAAGATGTAATGTCCACCTTGGCCACTGTATCCAGGATGGTGAGGCAACATGGCTGCTTCCCCAAACTCCTATGTATTTTTAATGGATTCATTCTAAGTTCATGAGGTTCTTCCATCAATTTGTTGGAAGAACCTCAAAAAATGACTCACTATACCTTCAAATCTTTAATTGAACAAACCATCCAATAAGCTTCTGCTTTTGTATTGGTGAATGAAATTCTGGTATTTTGTTGGTCTGTTATTTAGAATTAAAACGGATGTGTGTGCGTCTGTTCTTTGTACCTGCATAGTTAATGGAGACTTCCTTCTAACTAGCTAGTTAGTCTTTTCTGATACTTTAGTACTTTTAGTAATAGCTGTTTGGGTGTTAGAAACCCCAAATAAAGCTAGAGCGCTAAGGTTGAAGCCTCAGACTGGGGAGTATGAAGCCACGATTTATGTGATGCGCGTGATATCAGGATTCTCAATGGTTTTTATTTTTAATGGTTATCAGTGTATTTATTTTTTTATCACAACCTTGGGTGGAATTCATTCAAAACAGATCAACATTTCTTTCTGTATAGTAAATATTTATTCTCTTATTTCAAGAGGCTTATTGACGGCACTGTGTGATGTTGTTGCTTCCTTGAGTTAGCGCTGACCTTAGAAAGACAGATTTTACATTTTGTGCTCCACATACCTGGAACAAATTAGAGCCTGATGCTGTGAGAGCAGCGGGACATTCACCCTTTATTAACTCTGAATATAAAGGATGTAATTTGTTTGTTTGAATCAATCCAAGGATTTTGTTTCTTCATTTCAGGACACATACTTGTGTGTGTGTGTTTTTTTTAGTTTGTGCTAAAATACACGTGTTGGGGATGTTAGCTAAAGTGAAACACAGCCGCCCTCACCTCGCAGCTCTGATTTCACAGATTGGCAGGGCCGTGTCATGGTGAGATCAGGCGTCACTTGAGGCTTGAACTTGGCTGCCTCATCTGCCCGTGAGCGAGAATTCCTCCCTGGAGCCGTACTGCCAGGCTCGGCACAGACTGTGTGACAGACAAACCGCCGTCTGTGGCAGACCACAGTGGACCCGAGCAATAGAAGAGCAAGGCCCAATAGGAAAGGAGGAAGTGTCCGTCTTAAGCTCATGTATGTGTGTGGGCACGCGTGTGTGTGTATGTGTGCGGGAGCACATATATGCATATAGTCCAGACACTGCCTGAGCTACTTAACGCAGGCAGAAATGTGACGGGACCCCCCAGTGAGACTTGAACTTCGGCTCTTGTGGCTAAGGCCCAGAGGCTGTCAGACTCTTAAGTCTGCTCTGTGAGCCTGTGATCAGAGCTGGAAAGAGTGCTATTGAATTCTGGCCAGGTGGAAATATACTGCTTGCAATGAAGTGTTATTAAAGTGGATGAAAATATAGTGGTTCGAGGTGGTTTGTTTTTAAATAGGAGTAATATGTATATAACCAGATCAGTAGAGGAAGTAAATCATCAAATACATTTGAATGTGTGTTTTTGAAATGAAACGAGGATGTAAATGACCACGACAGACCCTATGGCATGAACATGCTTTGCAGCATATTGGCTTACCAAACTGGTTGCCACTCATGTCAGCTAAGAGCAGGAAACTGAAGCTACACTTCACATGGGCGCACCAAAGTTGGGTAATAGAAAATACCTGCTGCAACATTCAGATGGTGGGGTCAGAATCTCGAAGCGTGGATCCATTCTGTCTTGCAGCAGAAGTTCAGGCTGCTGCTGGTGCAGCACACCAGGATTACACACCATGTGATCAACCTCAGATCTTCTCAAAGTGCATACTTGAAAATGACAGTGAGTCCATTGTACTCTAATGGCCTCCACAGTCACCAGATCTAAATCCAATAGAGTACTTTTGGGCTGTGGCGTAATTGGAGAGTGGATGGATGTGCGTCTGATAAATCTCTGATATTTCCAGCACCTTGCTGAATGTGTGCTATGAAAAATGAAGGCTGTTCTGAAGGAAAAAGGGGGAACTAGGGAGTGGGAAGTCTAGTAAAGTGACTGTCGAGCTTAGATTAAAATGGTCTGTAGCTCCGGTACAGAAGGTAACCTCTGAGGCTGGAAAATGAAGCCAAGGAGATATTACATGGCATAACAAACAGAATTAAGTCTGGCACAAACTCTCACTTGTCTGGATTGGAAGCAAAACAGAGAGAAAAGAAAAGTTTACTTCGCTGACACCATATCAATATTCCTATTTTAGCTGGTAGGATTCAGAGCTGACATACAAGATGTTTTATACCAAGAACAAGAACGTGTTTATGTGTTAGCCTGTGAAAAGAAAACCTTGTTGCTATGCTGTGAGCTAAATGCAAAGCTGACAGTGCTGGAAGTATTTTCAGCACGTAGACTCTGCCACTTTACTATGGCTGGATTTACAGTGTCTCCAACACTAACATCCTTTAGTCATCAGTCAGAACTTTAGTTTGACTCTGGCCTCCAGGTTTCATAGTGTCATCAGGCTCATAGGGGATTAAAGACTCTGTGATCTTGCACAGCCACGGGCCAAGTCTGGATTTATCTTAAAACATCCTTTTTAAACACAAACCACCTCTCTGTCCACCCTGGAAGAGGGATCCCAGCTTCATGTCTTTCCTTTTTTTTTCTGTTAAATGATTCTGGGAGATTTTATCCAGGTTACAAAACCCCAGAGACAAATGTATTATTAGTAATCAGTTTTTGTAATTATTACTAATTATTCTTAAAGAATATTTAAATAACCTTTTAAAAACTTTGAAATTAAAAAGCATGTTTAATCTTAAATGAAGCAGCTTTGGCTCAGGAGGCAGAGCAGGCTGCTAACTGGAAAGTTGGTAGTTCGATCCCCGGCTTCTCCAGTCTGCACATCAGTCCCTAAACACTAACCCCAATCTGTCACTGGTGTGTGATGCCTGCTTCTTTTTCTGTGTGGCACATCACTGTAGGCGTTTCAATGTGTGCTTTATTAGAAACATACGGAGCAAATGCGTGAAGGGCCTCAAAGAGCTTTAGAAAAAAAATCAAGACACAGCAGTGTGATGGTTTCAGCTCAGCAGTACACAAACAGATTTGTAATTCATGCACTCCAATCCTGTTTTAATTAAAGAAAAATGCAATAAAGCGTAAGCTTAAATTCTAAACTCATTCATCCTGCTCTGCTACTTGTGCTGGAATCACATAATGCTTTGGTGTCAGAATTACTTCTGTTTACAGGTGTTTGGATTATCTTGTCGCTTGAAATTTCCACAGCAACACGGAAAGCGCAGCACAAAGGCGTCTGTCTGTGCCTGCGTGTTTGCGAGTCATTGTCCAGCGGATGTATTTACAGCATGCTTTCGTTGTTGCGTATGCTCACTGGGATTGGGAAAAACACAAAGCAGATGAGCGGGGCACAGCGTATTCTTACAGCGTCCTATCCCCTCTGTTGAAACAGGAGACTGTCGTTTCAATAAAAGTATGTGTAACGTGATGGTACACTCCATATCCTTATATTTTCAAACTATACTGTCCATCCATCCGTCTGTTTTCTTTTGTATATCCAGTGCAGGGTCGTGATGAGGACGGAGCCATTCAGTCTATTGCAGTAGCCACTCACACTCACATTCACTACTTACAGCCGACTACTCCAATATACAAGAGACTGTAGACCCCGACTCATTTATCTTTGGGTCCATATTACAGGAGCTATTTGACGATATATTAGCATTTTGAATATATCGGCTGGCAGATAAATGAAAAAAATGACAGAAGAAACAGCCATGTCATGAGTGTAGACTTTACATAGTTCGTCCACTGTCACTCTGCAACGCCACAAAAAACAACAACAAGCTAATGATGTTTTTGTGCTCGCCTTTCATCCCGTGTCAGTCGGTGTTGTGCGACAAAACCGACATGTTATCTGCTGTACTGAGGGTGTAAACGAGTGAGCCACGACTTGTTGTGATAATAAAACAAGTTTAATTTTTTTAAATTGCACTGTTGCCTCACAGCAAGAATGTCCTGATCCACCATCAGGCCGGGGTCTTTCTGTGTGGACTTTGCATGTTCTCCCTGTGCTTGCGTGGGTCGCTGATAATCACACATAAGGCATATTCGGGAAATCTGCTTATGTTGCATGTTTCTGAAAGAAACAAAAAATCTGCCAATATATTTGATTTTGAATTCACAAATATAGGTATTAGTGTTAAAAACCCTAAACTGGTAGCCACTGCAGGCCCACCCATTTGTCTGTAGACATTTTAAAGCCTGAACATTAGCATTTTGGTTGCTGCCATATTTGTTTTTTTTGTTTTGAGCCAGATGATTGCATTTGGACAAGTTATCAGCTAACAGCACTTCCTGTTGGCTTCATTTTTTAGCCATGGAAGTTGCAGTGTATTGAGTTGTTTACCATCAGAAATGACCAATCGGGTTACCACAAGTGTGCTAATTACTCTCATTATTAAGGTAAAATTGTACAAACCCTTAATAAAAAACTTTACAGCTCAGTCAGACTGCTGAGGTGTGAAAGATGCACTGAGCGTGTTAAGCACAGCACATTTGTTGTGTTTCTCTCTCTGTTGGAGTCGTTTCCTTTGATGATTTCTTAAAAAGTCAATTGACTGGTGTGTGAGACGAAGCTGTCTACGTGAGGAGCAGTGAATGTCTTTCTATTCTATTCGTTCACGGGGCCGAATCTGCTCTGGCTGACTTCAATGACACACTATTTATTTATCCTTGACTTTTGTACTTTCAGCATTTGTACTTTCACAGTGTTTGTTCCGTAACACAACACGCTCAGTAAAATTGCATCACACTTATTTGTCTTTCATATTTTCATATTCAGCGTGATGCGGCTGTAGTTCATTAGAGACCAGACTTCAAGGAACAGATGGGAGCGCTCTTAATGACCAGGTGGACAAACAATGATTTACATAATCAGCACCTGATCTGTCAGGCTGTGATGCTGTGAAGTCTTTTCTTCTCTTGGATTATTTGTTTTTATTCGACTAAGCATTATATCAACCCAATTAAACAGCTTTACCAAAAACTGTGTTCAAATTGATAAAACACATGGCATAGATGTGTAAAAAAAATAAATTAAACAAAATTGCTGGCTTGTGAAAACCAAGTAGCTCCATGTTTGAATTTGATTTGAGTTGCCTTTAAAACCGCGATAAATCTCCAGCTTCTCCTAAAACATTAACAAGAACAGCAGATAAGCTGAAAATAATGACTCCAAAACTGAAGACATTACCTTCCTAACTTGTTAAAAGCTGACACCTTAGTTTCACACAACAGCAGCACTAAGCAGAAACCCACCAGATATTATCAACTTAATTGCAGTCTGCACAGAGCAACAACATGACAGCGTAAAACAACTGTTTTACATATTTATTTATGTGATGCTCCAATCACGTTTTATATTTAGGAACTGAAATATGAGAAGACAAAAAGATGTGAAGAGCCAGGCTGTGGTCCTGTGTACATCCTTAGTACATCATTAGTGTATTCACAGGAAGTAAGAGGGTTACTAGCAGCTAGGTGTTTCTAATCAAATGCAATTGATTAACTGAAGATTGTAGCATTGTGTGTTAACACACAGTATTTGTTTGGAGGGTTTGCCAGGCAGCACGGGTTAGGTTGCAAATGTGTCCCTGAACAAACCACAAGACTTCTGAAACAACGCCCAAACAAGATCAGAGTGCGCATGTTCGGCCTTAATGCACGTGCAACCTTATTTGGTAAAAGCAATGCTGCAGAGCAACACAAACACCCACAGCAGCTATAAGGACAGTGGTGCAGGGGTGATGATTTGGGCTTTGCAGACACAGGACCTGGGGACCCTGCAGTTATGGAGTCCACCATGAACTCGTCTGTATATTAAAGTATTCTAGAATCAGATCTGAGACTGCTAAAACTTTAAATTGGGTCATGCAACAGGACAACAGCCCCAAACACAGCAGCAAATCTGCAACAGAATGACTGAAAAACCAAATAATCAAAGTGTTGACACCTGAACGCGATTGAAATGCTGTGGTGAAACCTGGAGAGAGCTGTGCCAAAGTGAACACCTCGGTAAAGTAAAGTAACATTGTAAAGACGAGTGAGCCAGAATTTCTTCACAACGATGTGAAGTTATTGCTGCTAATGGTGGTTTTACTAGCCACTGAATCTTGAGGTGTAGTTAGGTTTTGACAGAATTACATAGAAAAAAATATCTGTAGCTATTTCTCCAGCTTACCTCAGAGCATGATGACTCTGTCTTTACAGACAGAAGAAATCAGTCTAGCTATAACTGTAAGTGAATGTCAGTACTTCTGCTGGGCTTTACACTGTGCGATCTTTGGCCCATTTTGAGCCGATTTTTCAGCCTTGCGACCGTTTTGGGGATTGGCCCGAGTTTCGCCTTCATCGTGTAGTATACGTTGAGAAGCGATTAACACCTCACGACCAGCTCCCGATCATCAGTCGTTTGGTCGTAAGAAAATCAAACCTGTTTGCAATCCTGTCGACCGTCGTGAGGGTGTAACCGCAGCCTCTCACACTGCGCAAAGTGAAAAACGGAGTAGCACAGCAGTGCAGCGCGTGATCTGGACACAAGCGATGAAGGCACAACTTGTAGAACTTTGGCTCACCTGAGCCTTTTCGATGTGGCCTCACAAAATTATCGCGACCGCAACAACCGTGAAAATAGTTGGATCTACACTGCTGCTCAATCACAGCTGTCTGATCAATGTTTTTCATTAGCAATTTAGCAAAGTTGATGGTGGTGGTGTGCGTGTCTGTGTGAGTGAAAGACAGGTTTTGTGTTATAACCTTCATGTTATGGACGCACAGTGTGAGCACTCAGGTCGCATCAGAGCATCGGGCCGTTTAGTGTGAGACCCTGCATCGTGACCTACGAACTTCTAACCTCTGCGAGTCAATCGTACAGTTTGAGCAGGAGCTGAATAACGCGACTGAAAAAAATTGCACAGTGTCTGCCCAACTTATCAAGTCCCAAAATGTCAAACTGTAACTGTAACCTTTGGTAACACAATATGTAACCAAATAACTGAAGCTCAAATATCCGCTCTAGCTTTAAGCCTAATATATGAAACATCAAGCTTTGTTCTTTCTCTTTGATGTTTTTTCTTTTGTTTTGAAAAGCAAAGTTCATCTGGTGTCAGCAGGCCTTTCATACCTGTAATAAGTGACAGCAAGTACGTGTACGTGTCACACGCTCTTCAGCAGTGAGCAACACATGTACTGCAGGAGTGCGCGCAACAACCTGACATAGATGCTGTGATCACTTTTCACGATAACAGGAAATAATACGAGCGTTGACACTCAGGTGAACTGATTTTATTTTATAAGTGACACTCTGCATGCACACTGTACTGCTGCTAATCAGTATGTTTAGTCTTTCTCGTGTGGGGTTGTAGTGAGATTTGTTTGTGTGAAACACCTTCAGAATTGTGCAGCTGAGGACAAATCTTTTGGCTTGTTTGTGTTCAGTCTGCTCATCTGTTTGTTCAGCTGATTGAGAACATCCACGAGGTTTCTCTTACACCGTCACATTTCATTTTCATTAATTCCTCGGTCTGTTTTCTGCCTCTTTGTCGGCTTCGCTTTTATTTTTACGTCTCTGCATAATTTTTTTTTTTTAATTTCTCTGTCAGCTACTCGCTGTCTTACCTTCTCATTGCCACTTGAGACGCATATTTCAGAGAAGACAAGCACTTAAACTGAATCCACAAACATTTCTTTAATAAGCTCAGACTTTTACAATCATTCTTTGTGAACTAGAGCAGCTTGTTTTCAGAACTGTAAATCAAAGAAAAGATCTAACGTCACTGATTTTGTAGATAAGGAAAGCATATGGAGAAAAAAGTCCACATTTCTGTAAGAGATTCAGACAAGTTTCAGGGAATGATCAGTGGCTCCATGTCAGTGTGACTTACAAAACAACACCTCCCAATTGTTACCTTTTTTATGGTTACATTTAATAAACCATCCAATGAAAACAGACCAAGAACAGTTGATAAAAATAGCTGCTGTCTTAACTTAGACTGTACCACAAATGTGAGTTTTTTTTATATGTGTAGTGTGGGAGGCATGTCTGCAGTGGGCTGATTCTAGCCCATAGTTATATATGTTAGCACTATAAAGAACTGTAAAAGATAAGTGTTATCAGCTGGCTAGCTAGCTTGGTTTGTAAGGTGCATCTGTGATTCACATAGACCAGGGGTGGGCAACTCCAGGCCTCGAGTGCCGGTGTCCTGCAGGTTTTAGATCTCACCCTGGGTCAACACACCTGAATCAAATGATTAGTTCATCATCATTAATATTACGTAAATGGAAGTAAGCAGAACGGGTTATGTAATTAATGTGAGACTGGAATGAAAGAGCATTATCAAGTATGACACCCAAACTCTTAACCTGAGGGGAGGGAAGGGTAGGAGAATTTTCAATGTTAATGGAAAAACTGTCGGATTTGGTTAAGATAGATGGTGTACCAACAAGTAAAACTTCAGTTTTATTATTGTTAAGTTTGAGAAAATTGGAGGAGAACCAGGGTATAATCTCAATAAGACAGTTTGAGAGGGAGGTAGGTGGGAGGGATGCATTGGGTTTAGAAGAAATGTAGAGCTGGGTGTCATCGGCATAACAGTAATGCCAATGGATGCTATCCATGGTATCAAACGCTGCAGTAAGATCAAGAAGGATGAGGATGGATAGGAGGCCAGAATCAGCTGCCATCAGAAGGTCATTGGTAATCCTTAACAGAGCAGTTTCTGTGCTATGATTGGGGCGGAAACCAGATTGAAATTGTTCATAGAGATTATGGTCATTGAGATGTAAATGAAGCTGGGCGGCGACAACTTTTTCAAGATTCTGAAATAAAGGGGAGATTTGATATAGGGCGAAGATTATCAAAGTTATTGGGGTCTGCACCAGGCTTTTTGAGAATTGGAATAACAGAAGCATTTTTCAGTGCTTCAGGAACAATTCCAGTGTTCAGGGAGGAATGAATAATAATGGTTATGAGTGGTGCTAACAAGGGAAGACAGACTTTAACTAACACAGTGGGGAGAGGGTCAAGTTGACAGGGGGATGACTTAGATTTTTTAATAAGATTAGATACATCAGTTATGGAGGGAAGAGTATAGCTGACAATAAAATAACTGACAGGAAGACAGTGGGGGAAACAGGAAGTGTACTTCAGAGTCGAAGCTCCTAAAAAGTTAAGTTGACGGTGAATATCAGAGATTTTACAAGTGAAAAAAGAGATAAGAGAATTGCAAAAATCAACAGAATACATGTGGGAGGGGAATGTGTCTGGAGGTTTTGTAGTTTTACTGAACAATGAAAAGAGAGACCTGGAGTTACCTTCATTAGAACTATAAGGTTCTAATATAAATGGTGTTGCCTTAAACCTGATTTCCTTTTGATGGTCAGCAGGGGGCGACTTGTCTGGTTGCAGAAAGATTTTTTGTAGCCTTTGCTACTCTTGCATGTGAACATCAGTAAACATTTTTCCTGATTACTTCATGGGCCCAAATGCTAGTTATTATTCAGAAAGAAGGATAATACAAGTTGAGCTCTTTGGCTAACGATGTGTCAGTCAAGCTGTTTGGTAACTTCAGAGCCTTTTTCTAACAGGACTTCAATAACGAGTAGGTAAATAACTGTGGCTACATCCATCTTTTATATACAGACTGTGGTAATTCACATGGATATTAAATGGAAGTGAACAACATGGAAACCTGGATAGTGGAGCACTTTTTGTTACTTGGTTAAAAACAATGAATAGCAAAAGAATAAAAAAATGCACCCTAAATTTATGAATTAATTAAATTTATTAGTATTTCACCCCAAGTTTGTGTTGGAACAAAAAAAAAAGAGGTTCTTTTAATCATTTGCAGGCCTGTGGATCCTTCCTTTCAAGCCTTTGGACTCAAATGTTTGTAGATTTAAGTTTGGTGTCTCTTTGTCAGAGCTCCTGCTCATCTTTAGACTCTGTGTAATGCAACCCTTTTAGCTTCCACTGTTATCTGCCACTTACTTCCTGTCACACCTGTACCTCTGATTTCTTGTCCCCTGCCTCCCTGAGCCCCGACACTACTCCATCTTTCACCACCATCATCCACTCTGGGAGTCCTTCTCTCTCACGCTTTCTTTTCAACTTTCTCTTCCTCTTTTCCGCTCTTTAATGTCTTTGACATTAAAGCTCTTTCCTGGAATGATAAATGTTTTATTAGGTCTCACTCTCTTTTTTTGAAGGGTAAATACAAAGAGGAAGTGAAGGAAAAGTTCGTATCTCTGTCTCCCTCTTGACTTAATTTCCATATCTGTCAGTGTGCTCTCCTCCGCTGTGACCTCTCATCTCCATTCATCCTCGCTCCACTCTCCTCTTTCATCCAGTCTCTCCATTTGACGCTCTCATCTCGCTTTACTAGAAACCAGCAGCTATGTATTCGCTACGCACAAGTCCGGTAATTGCAGATGGAATAGAAGTCTCAAGACAGATTAAACCCAAGGAAAATCCTCAATTCTGCAGCTATAATATTTTGTGATGCATCAACAATTCCTCTCAATAGGTGTACAAGTATCTTTGATGAAATTTTCCAGCAGCTCAAACACATTTAGAAGTGAGTAGGGGGTTTGCTGGTTGGACTTTAAAAGGACTTAACTCCTCTGCTGCACTGTTGCTGAATCTTACATTTAGCCTCTAGGCTCATGGATGATTGTATTTCCTGTGCTGTATCGCTGTCTGTCTTCTGGGACTGCATGTGTGCTCCCTGTCTCTGGCACCCCTCGGCTATGCTGCTGATTGCTCCTCCTTTTGGAAAAAAATGGGTCACGTTATGTGGGCTGCAGCTCGACACCTACTTCTACCTGATTTCAGGACAGCTAGCAAGCAATGCTTGATGAATCCCGCTGCTGACTAACTGCCTCATGTTGCGAGAATTGAAGAAAATGGCAGAAACGGTTTTTAGCCATGCTGGCAATGTTTGTTTGTTGGTGAGTCCTTCTGTCCACCATTTACCAGTCTCTCTACTGTTGGACAGCTTTCCATGAAATTTGGCACATCCATTGTTCCCAGAGCATAAATCCCACTGACTCTGGCAAGTGTTTCATATATGTAATTCCATAATTAGGTCATTTTATAAATGTGTTCAGCTTTGTGTGCTAAAATAAAATCATTCTAAAGTGGTCTTTAACAATAGTTCTCCAGGCTTTTCTTTGGACTACACTGGCTGCTTTTTGACTCATTTTCAGTCCAGTCTATGTATCTGACTATTTTCAGAGGATAGTGGAAAGGTGGCTGTCAAGAAATCATTCATAAGGAAAGGAAACATGGAGAAGGGCTGAGGTGATGCCAAATTACACAAGAACTGGATTTAAAATCCAGGCAACAGGTCTGATGGAGTGATGAATCCAGGTTTCAAGATTACGGTTCAAGTTGCTGTCAGAGGAAAGGGACGACAGCAAGTGTGTGCAGCCATCTGTAAAACACGGTGGAGGCTCTGTCATGGTTTGGGCTGCATTTCAGTCAGTGGTGTTGGAGATCTTGTCAAAATATATGCAATTATGAATGCCGAAAAAGTACCATCAGACTTTAAATCATTCCAGCGTTAGAACCTGAGTTACAATGTTCTAAAAGTAACTAATTACTAGAAAGAGTAACTATTGCATTACTAAAACGTTTAACCCTCTGGGGTCCACTGTAAAATTAGCCGTTTTTGACTACTTTTGATTTTATCTCTGCATTTCACCTTTAACAACTATTTATCTTGCCTTGTTTGGTATCATTCTTTTCAGCACAACCTCACATGTCTGAATTTACATCTATTTTTTCATTTCGACATACTGTATTAACACAATTGATATAAAATCAGACAAAAAACATAAAATCTGAGTAGAAAAAGGTTAGATTTTTTACTGTAACAACCACAAACATGTTTAACGAATCATTTTCATAACTTGAAATGCAAATATAAATTGTAAATTTTAAAAACCTATGCACAACTTTTGCAAACCACAAAGTTATTTGCAGCTATTTACCTAAAAATGCAGCCAAGGTGTTTTTTTTATAACCATTTCAAACTATTTACAGAACAATCAGGTGTTCCTGCATCAAATAAGATGAAACACAAATTATTTGTGCCACTTCAAAAAGTAGTTCCTGTCCACTATAAGACAAAGGAGAACATTGAAAACCTGATAACTGCAGGCCTGACAGCAGGAGGTGTATCATCCTGTTTTCTACCTGGAGACAGAGTTTACGCTGTAATCTGCCTTTGGTTGCTTTTTGGCAGCAACTGTGACATTCACCAGTCCCCTCATTGTTCTGACACACAACACTAAACTATCCACTACACAACACACTAGCTACACACTCAGGACATGCTAAACGTCACAAATCTCGTGGACTTTCAACACAATTTGAAAACTGGTTTATAGCATCTTGTTGCTATGGCATCTTAAATTGGTCATGTGATTGGTTTACCATGACTACTTTATGCTTCCTCAGCCAATTAGCAGGACTCGTGTGATTGTTTCGCCCCACTAGCTCCCGGTAAGAAGAAGACAGCTTCAACCCTCTGTGTGTTGAAAAACAGTGACGCATTTTCATGTTAGCAATGATAACAGCGTTGTAACGATAGAAATAGAATCGTTACAGTGGTGGAAATAACTGTCAGCAACAGTTATTCCCATCACTGTTGCTGACACAAGTGGAGACTGACAAAAGATGGTTTGAAGAAGCTGTTCAATAAGTTGTGTGTGGATTGGATCACTAGACAGACAGTTGCCTCTTAACCTCCAGCAGACAGCCACCTCATCACTCTCCGTGCCTCCTCTCCACCCACCACAGAGCCAGCAGTTAGTTTGCCAGATGATTTTGAGTGTTTGTGCAAGAAGCCTGATTAGAAGTTAAAAAATAAATCTTGAGAGCTAAGTTGGTTATTTTGCCCTCTGTGCTGTTAGCTGAGAGCTTTTTGCAGTAGTAATTCGGAAATACATTTACGCTGTACATACTGAGCACCTTGTGATAGTTTAGTAGGAGTTAGAAGGCATTTTTTTTATAAATCAGTTTTCTCCTATTTTGTGGTTGGAAGTAAAGCTTAGAGAATTGTGATTTGCTTGCCTTTTATTTTCTGTTAGAGAGAAATAAGGATCACTAGAGGTTTTTTGTTTGTTGTTCGGGGAACTGCTCAACTCTGAAGTCAGCCAAATGCTGTTTAGCATCTTGAAGTGTTCTCACTTTCTTGGGAGTGGGAAGAATTGTGCATCAAATTATGTCCAGGTTTAAAATCTGAATCATGTGCACACCATCTTAAAACCTTAGAGGCATTTTCCAAACCACCAATTTTTATTACTTCTTTCCAAGCAGATATCATTATTTGTAGTATAGGTTTATCTGCCATATGTATTTTATTCTGCAATTTTATGTCCGATATTAAAGCTGAAACTGGTATTTCTTTTACTATTGTTCCTTCAACATCTTTCCATCCGGCGATGTAGTCTGGACAACAGAGACAGTGGTCTTAGCTGAGCTGCACAATAATATTCTCGTAGACAGGGAAGCCCACGACCTCCCTTTTCTTTCTTTAATTGGAGCGTTTTATATTTAACTCTAGCTTTTTCCCCGTTCCAGATGTATTTTGACAATGTTCTATCCCATGCCGCAAACTGTTTTTGTGGTATGGCAATCGGTAAAGACTGAAACAAATACAGCAGTCGGGGAAGAATATTTAATCTGACTGATTCGATCCTGGAGTGTAGGTCCAGAAACGGAATAGTGTTCCATCTTTGTATGTCTGATTTTATAGATTCATTTAGCGGGGCATAGTTGGCATTGAGCGTTTTGGTGACGTCACGATGTATTACCACCCCTAAATACCTAATGCTATCTGCATCCCATTTCCATTTATAGCGATTCTTAATTTCGACTGGTGGTTTATAGTTTAAATTTAATACCTGCGTTTTATTTACATTGACCTTATATCCCGATAAAGAACCATACTCTGATAGTGCTTCCATGATTTGGGGGAGTGCCTGTGAGGGGTAGGATAATGTTAAAAGTAAGTCGTCAGCAAATAATGTTAATTTCTGTTCCCCTCCTGGCGTTCTTACTCCTGTTATATCCTGTCTCTGCCTGATCCACTGACTTAATGGTTCTATAAACAAAGCAAAAAGCAGCGGTGAAATGCAGCAACCCTGTCGTGTCCCTCGTTCCAATATAAATGGTTTGGTGAGGTCTCCACTGATTTTGATTTTAGCTGTTGGTTTGTTGTACAGCCCTGAAATAATATCAATTATAGATTTATCAAAATTAAACTTCTCAAGCACTTTGTATAAAAAGGACCATCTCACTGATAATATCATTTCTAGTCTCTTAGAGATAATAGATGTAAACAACTTGTATTCAATATTCAATACACTGATTGGGCGATAGTTACTATATTCTAGTTTATCTTTTCCTTCTTTTGGTATAATGGAAATTATTGCTTCCCTCCATGAAGAAGGGATAGTTTTCTTTTCCATTACCCAATTAAATGTCTTTATCATGGTGGGAGTCAAACGATCCTGCATTATTTTATACCATTCTGGGCCGAACCATCTGGCCCTGCCATTTTCCCTCCCTTTAGTCTTTTAATTGCCAAGTAAATTTCTTCTTTAGTTATTGTGGACAACAGCATTTTATTTTGTTCCTCTGTCACACCTCGCAACTTTAGACCAGACAGGAAAGTATTGACAATAGAGTTGTTATCTACAAAGGGTTGGGAGTAAAGTTTTCTGTTGTAATTCTGGAAGCATAGTTTAATTTTCCCCAGTTCAGTTTCTATTTGTCCATTAAGAGGATTCTTTATTTTATGTATAGTCCTCTGTGCTTGTTGCTTCCAAATCCTCAAAATCAATATGATAATAGATTCAAAAACTGGATTTCAAAAGGTATAACTAATTATTATTCATTTGTCCATAAGGGAGCATTTCAAAGCTTTGAATCTTTAAGGAGTAAACATGACTTAGGGTCAGATGACTTTTTTAGATATCTACAGGTCAGAAATTATTTTAATCAAAACTTAAAAGTGAACCTAAATGAATTACAATTTGTAGAAACATTATTATTACTAACCAAATCTGGAGCGCAAAGTAAAATTATTTCCAAATTATATCCCAGCATCCTGCGGTGTAAAAACGACAGCACTGTGTATATTAAAGCGAAGTGGGAAAAGGAGGGTAATGTGTCAATTACAGAGAAGTGTTGGGCTCACGCATGCAAGATACAGTGGGCTACCACTGGGTCTAATGTTTGGCAGGAATTTTGCTGGAAAAGCATCATGAGATTTTTCATTACCCCTGCTCAACAAAGATATCGAGGACTTGGTGATAAATGTTGGAGATGTGGGGGAGACGCAGCCAACCGTTTCCACATCTTTTGGGACTGTAAAGTTATTCGCCAGTATTGGTCTCTAATCCATGATCATTTACAAAATATTTGTTTTTCCTTCAACTTTTGACTGCACTTTTTTTGTGCAATGTACCAGTGGATAAACTGAATTCCAACGACAGAAGACTCCTGTATATCCTACTGGCCGCAAGTAAAAAGCCTCTTACGAGAAGATGGCTTAAGCCTGAACCACCAACGATGGAAGACTGGATACATTCTGTGCAAGAGATCTATACGATGGAAAAAGTGTCATTTCCTCTTAAACTTCAGAGGGATTCCTTCTACGGAATATGGTCTAAATGGACAGACTATGTTAAGCCTGTGAGGTGTGATTTTGTATAAGAGTATTATGTAAGCCTCCCTGCCCTGCTGCCTCCTAACCCAAGTTCCTTTTTATTCTTTTTTTTCTCCCTCTTCTTTTTTTCTTTATTTTTTAATTATAAGTTAAAAATGTGACAGCAAAGAAAGTGTCAAAGGGCATAGTTATGTTCAACTGCTGTCTCAATGAAAGAGATAATAATAAAAAAAATTATGTCCAGGTTATCCCCAGGCCAGGGATGTAACAACTGCCAAAGCAGTAAAAGCAAAACAATAGAGCTCAATCGGTCATAGACTGACTTCCTGGCAGCTCGGACCACAACGTCATTGAACCAGTGTGCGATCTTATCTTGACAGAGAACGGAACAAAGGGCTGCCAATATCTAAAGAAGGGCATTTCTATTAGAGCCATCCTGAAAACTACTTAAAGAAATGACAAGAAAGTTGCCAAAGAGAGCTCAGGCTGTGCTGAAGAAAGTGGTCACATCACATTGACTTTAAAGCTCACTGGAACTGTAAAAACTCTGTTGTGCTTAAACATTTCAATAAATCATTGCACTTATTTCCTATTTTCTTAGCAAAAAAACAAAAGTGGAGTGGCTGACGACTTCTGCACAGGCTTGAACATCTAAAAAGAGCAGCTTGTGCCGGCTCTTAAATTTGACTTTCATTTTCTTTAACAGAAGATGTTGCGTCTCTTACTGACTGAGCGGCTGTGTGCTGCCCAACACTTGAAAGCCCGACAGGAAGCATCTGAGTCGTTTCCATTCCCTACAAACACCTGTGCTGTCACTGACCCCTCCCTCCCCTTTGTGCCCTCACATACCCACTACGTGTTTGTCATGTTTCCTGCAATATCTAACATTTCCCGCTTTGTTCCTTTTGAGCGTCATTTGTGCCGTAATCGCGCCGGGCTCAGCCATAGCTGCACGCAAAAACCTGAGAGACCGCACACTAAGAGAGCAGCTCTACAGCACTGAAGCCATTCCCTCCATTTCCCCTCAGTTATCTCATTAGGCTATGGGGACATGTGATCGGTATGCCGGCTAGCCTAGGACTAATGATGCATGGAGCTGTAGCCTCTGGTTAGACGCCATGGACCAGAGGAAACCAGCCAGGCGCCTGTGTACGGTGCTCTGCGCTGCCCTAATCGGTCATCCCCGAAACATTAGGCATGTCAAAGCGGGTAATGGATTGGCCCAATTAACATGGAGCTTTGACGGAGAACACACCTGTTTATACGTCCAGCCCTGACACATTTTTCTTTTACCTCGCGGTTTGTCTCTGAGACTCTCTTATCAAGGTAAATGCAATTTAATTTGGGAGCTGAGTCCTCTCTCGCGTCTGCAGACAATTAGTGTTTAGTGATTATTCTGAGAAGCGGCACAGACAATGAATTTATTCAAACAAAGGAGCTGAAATAATGGTTCGCCCCCCCCTTCACAGTTGTAGAAAAGCTCCCCGCAGCTCCATCCTCGCTGATGTTGAATATCATTGTAGACGTGGTTTGTGTTGGTGTTTTCGTCTGTGTGTGTGTGTGTGTGTGTGTGTGTGTGTGTGTGTGTGTGTGTGTGTGTGTGTG
>NW_005187402.1:4383109-4402428 GCF_000239375.1 Pundamilia nyererei | reverse complement strand
GTGTGTGTGTGTGTGTGTGTGTGTGTGTGTGTGTGTGTGTGTGTGTGTGTGTGTGTGTGTGTGTGTTCGTTTTAGTATGTTTGACCCTGCAGTTCAAGGACAGTCTTGTATGTGCCGCCTCTGGCTCCTCCAGTCTGCACCCAAGTGGTGTTTATTTAGGGAGCTCATCTACCCACAAACACACAAACGCACACCAGCCTAACCTTGTTCGCTGAAACACATCACCCCGAGTTCTACACATATATCAGAAAACAAAAACTCTGGAGTTTCTATCCTCTGTTTCCAATCATTTACGTTGAAACACACATGAACACACACACACAGTGTCCTGAAGCTCGCAGTATGTCCTGCAACCCTGCCTCCCATCCTACTGGATTAATTACTCTCCTCGCTGCCTGTGATCCCCGAGAGCGTCTGAGCCGCGTTAGCCGGCCTCTACCTCTTGCTGGTGGGCACAGAGATGGCAGCGCTTGCCCATTCATCACCGTGACTTTGGGAGGAGAGACACGAGGGACGGGGCGCGTAGGCGAGCACGAGCAAGAGAGAGGGCAGAAGTGAAGGTGAGACTAAGGTGGTGGGAGAAGGGGAGCGTAAAAGAGCCCGGTCCCTGCTGACCGAGGCCCTGATTAAAAATTAAAAGTGTTGCAGTTTCGCCGGTTTCAGAGGTTCAGAGTGTAACGCGTGGATTGCTGAGGTGATTCTCAGAGGAGGAGACGGAGGTAGTGAGGTGGCTGAAGAGGAGCTCTGGGGCTGTGGGAGTATAGGATTAGGAATGGGGGAAGAATAGTAGGGAAGAGACACATCTTTACCTGGAGATAAATAACCTAACATTGCTCAGCTCGGGGACTCTCCCCATTGTTTCTGCCCCAAGAATATTGTCACATTCATTTTTTTTACCCTGGTGCAGACATCTTTTTTACTGTAGATGGATGAGGGCTGGTGTAGGAGGGGCTGGGAGGGATGTGGAGGGGGGTGGATGGCCAGGTGGAGATTGGTGCAGAAGGTTAGCGCAGCTCTACGTAATGGAGACAAAAAGGAAAGCAAAGACAGACAGAGGAGACAAACTGCACAGCGTGGATGCATGCATGCGTGTGTGTGTGTGTGTGTGTGTATGCGTCGGCCTTTGATCAAACCACTTGTCAGGCTGCTTGTGAGTGTTTGTGAGCCCTATTTGTGCCTCCGCGTGTCTCATTTGTGTGCTGGTGGCTGAGGCATGCACCGTGCAAAACTGGGATCAGCCTTAACAAGTGCGCGTGTGTGCGTGTACGTGTGTGTGTGTGTGTGTGAGGGCACAGACAAGGGAGTCCTGTTCTGCTTGTGGGATGAGAAAGCTGCGTGTGTGAGGAAGCAGTGAAGAAGAGGAGGGGAGACTGGGGAGGATCGAGGAGGGTGAGGTGTGTCTCAGCCATTCAGGCGGCGTAGGCGTATGTCTTTCATCTCATTTCTCACACAAACAACAAAGAGGCTCTGCAAGTTTTCCCCCCGTCATGTACAATACCCTTTCCTAACTCTCACCTATTTATAGTAGCACAGGTTGAGAAGTACCGTACACCGTTGCAGCATCACTTAATTAGGTGCTTGTTTACCAATAAACTCAGCGTGGCAAACGCAGCTCAGAAACTACAGTGTATGAGACTCAAGTCTCTTATATGACAGGTAGGAGAGGGAAACTGGCTTATAGTCAGCCTGGAGTGTTACTCTAGTCCTGGTAAAGGAGGAAAAGGACATTTTTAGTAGGTTTTTTTAGGATTGCTCTTTCGTATAGTTAAGCCACATCACTAAGACAAGGAAAAACGTAAGCAGTCACAGATGCAAATTCAAGCACCGCTTGGTGCAAAGTCACAAAATTGTGGGAGGAAGTGGCGGAGGCTTATTTACATAATGTTTGCCAACAATCACATTGACGGTTTACACAGCAGCAAGACTCGCAGAGCAGCTGTGATGACGTAACCCGTAACCCAGACAGTGAAATGTAAGTCCATGTTTTTAAGAAGAGCTGTCGGATTTTTCTTCAGCGTTACTTTCTGAGAGGGAGCGCGTTAGTACCAAGCCTCACGTCGGAAGTTATTACCCTAGTTTTGCAGAAATGACTGCGAGTCCTTAGAAACAGCTGGCTTATTTCACGCAACAGTGTTTCCCACCCAGGTGGGCTATTGGTTCTTTAACGGGGCATGCAAAAAAATATTTAGGCAGATAGTTGTAATGTAATATAAAATAAAATACAGATTATATTCCAAATGGGAATAAACTATAATGGAGCTTGGGGCGATTCATTTAGGAGCAAACAGGAGCTGCTAATTGCATGTTTTCCTGCAAGAGATGCTTTATAATGTTTATGGCACATAATTACCAAAAAATAATAAAATTAGGTTCAGAAGAATATTCTGGTGTTATTTATGTTTATACAGATTCTATCTATATTTACAGTTTTCACAGGACTCTATGCAGTCCTGTGAAAAACTCATTATACCCCACGATTCAGTAGCGTACCAGCTTTTTCTGTATGACTTTATTGGTCTCTCACATCTGTTTGGAGGAATTTTGGCCGACTACTCTTTCCAACATTGCTTCAGTTCATTAAAGTTTTCCGGTATTTAGTCATTCACTGCTCTCTTAAGGTCCGGCCACAGCATTTCAGTCGGGTTGAAGTCTGGACTTTGACTGGAACATTGCAATTGTTGCATGACCCACCTGTTGGACACATGGCCTTACATGTGAGGAGTTCATGGTCAACTCAGTGGCTGTAAGGTGCACAGGTCCTGTGGCTACAAAGCAAGCCCCTCCACCACCGTATTTGAGCAGAGTCTGATATTGTTGTAAATTTGCTGGGACGTCCTGTTACAAAGATTGTGGCATTTTGATTACACCAGACCAGCAAACTGCAAAAACTTCTGCTTTAATGGAGATTCTTGCACTTGCTGATGATCAGTTAATCAAGTGCAATGGACTAGCAGCACGTAGCCGCTAATCTTTCCCGGCGACGCCTCTGAACGTCACCAGCCTCAGTCCACCGCTTCTGAAGCTCTAAAAAGTCCTTGATGAACTTTTCTTGAAAATCCTCCCAGGTCTGCAGTTATTCCCGCTGCTTGTGCATCTTTTTCCTCCCACATTTTCACGTTTTTAATTTCGCAGTAATATGCAGCAGTCTGTAAACAGCCAGCCTTCACAGCAATGACCTTCTGTGCCTTTCCTTCTTTGTGAAGGGGGTGTCGATGAGCATCATTTGGACAACTGTCAAGTCTGCAGTTATCCCGACGACGGTGGTTGTGTGCAGTGACCTAGACTTCACTGTGAGATCTGTGATGTTTGAGTATTATTATAACGTGAGATACTGCATTTTAGCTATCAGCCATCATCAAAAATAGGACAGAAAAGGTTTTAAAATATTTCATTTTGTCTGTAATATGATTTATAGAATGAAAGTAAAACATGAAAGTTTACCTTTTTGAATTAAATTACAAAAAAATGAACTTTTTCTCTTAATGTAACTGTTTAAAACGCTCAAGTTTACATCAAATAAAACTGCAGGAATATTGTTTAGACTATAAACTCAGGATAGTCATCAATACATTAACAGTTTACAGGTTTCCACAGTTCAGTCTCAATGTGAAACTTGAATCAACATTACTGACCAGCGTCTGACTGAAGGACTACCAGACATCAAAGCGGACCCTATTTTCCTGCTATCACCGCCACATTGGTTCCAGCTGCTGTGCTGTTTGACGTGATGCAACAACGTATTTATTTTCCATTACCGCTTTACCGCAGCACATCAAAAATATTGACACTGCATGATTCCCAATAAATGAGCTTAAAAAAAAGCCCCTGCAGTCTCCTCCTACGAGTGCACCAGATGTCCTGAGATTTGGGGATTATGCCAGTTTGTGAAACAAGAGACAGAAACAATTAATCTCTTGACCAAAGAGGAAGAAGGATTCGGATCTCAAACAGTCGGATTTGTTGCCTATAAGCCCTTTTTAATCTGAAGCAATTATTTTCTTAAGCACGATGACACGGCGGTTTGCAAATTATAATAAACCATCACATTCAGATTGATAAAGGGCATAAAAGCCTCTCTGGGTTATTAAAACTAATAAGCATAATTGGCACTAAATCAGGAAAACAACAGAGCAGAGACCCCTGAGTTGTGTTTTAACATCTGAAATATGCATTAGGCTTAGTACCCCAAACATCATTTCAGCAACAGACATCACAATCTGGTTAAAGCCTTTTTCCAGGACGTTCAAATGTGTTTTGCTGCCGTAATTGACTACAACATTGCATCTGGTGAAAATCGTCATTCATGGTGTGTGGCGTGCAATGTTCCTTTTAAATTTAGCAAGGTGATGAGAAGGATATATTTGGAAAAATATCAGCAGAAAGGATAAACAACAGACCTCAGACAACCGAGAAAACTGGCTCCTCTCATTTTCTAGAGATTGTGTGTGTGTGTGTGTGTGTGTGTGTGTGTGTGTGTGTGTGTGTGTGTGTGTGTGGTCTCCAGAAAGTTTTATTACCAGGGCTAAAGAGAACTTTGAATTTTGGAAATGGTCAATGCTCAGATTCTGGAGGAAGAGTGAAAAGTATCAGGAGTATCAAGAATCTTTGAAGTCCAGTGAAGTTTCTGAAGTCGGCCATGTCCTCTACTAGTGTCCACTTTGCTTTATCGAGCCTAAAGTCAGCCCAGTCACCTACCCAAAGAGTGTAGAGCAGGTCAAGCTTCCATCTGCTGACAGAGTTTATACTGATTTTCTTTTCCAGCAGGATTTAGCATCTGCCCAAAGCTACTGCTAGCCAAATCGACTGACCCAAAGCCCACAGAGACTCCATAGAGTGAAGGAGAAGCACCTGACCCAATAATACAGACGAGCTCAATGAGTGTTGGTGTCTTGAAGAAAATCCCATACTTTATCTTTAGTGAAGGCTTAGCTGAAAATTTGGGAAACATGAGCGTCCAAGGTTAGCTTGCCTGCTGTTATTTCACAACAATCAAAGTTTTGTAAAGTCAGGCGTTTCTCCACCAGGATGAAATGGCCAGAGTCCAGTGGGAGAAGGTTGTGGTGCTGGAAACAAAGCTGTTGGCAGATTGTTTCTATCTCTCCATCTTTTCTGCTTCCACGGTTTTCAGCAGCAACCAAACAAAAGCCTGGCTTCTTGCCTCTGAGCTGCCTGTGTGGGATGAAAAACATTGAAGCACACTTGTTGTGAGTTGTGTTCACATTTTGACATATAACCTGGTTTGTTCTCTCGCTGACACATTCAGCAGACAAAGCTCAACAGAATTTCACTTATTTCACTAAAAACTTTATTATCATCACGTTTGCCGACGGCTGATGCTGCACCGATGCTGTGAGCGCTGCGGTGCTGCTGAGAATCATCGTTTAGTTTTGCCAGTTTTCCTGATGTCTCGGTCACACAGGCGCAGAGACCTGTTCGATTGGCCACCGCGTAGCAACCACCTGTCGCTGGGGAAAAATTAGTGTTGTCCCACTGGTTGCGAGTGGTTGCTGTGAAATTGATCGCTAGGTCAGTCACGCCAGCCTAAGTGTGTATTCCCCGACCGAGGCCCCGACACATTCACCCGTACTTTGGAAAAGCATAACCGACTGATTCTCCTGCCCTGCTTTGTTCTCTTGGTATTTCTATACTGTATTTTTTAACAGCTTGCTTTAGCAACTTCTTTTTAGATTACACTGTTAACTTGGTTCTTGCATCACAGTTTCTCTAAAGGGTTAAATATGTCACTTTTCCATCAAGTAAGAAGAAAACACCCGAAGAACATGAGTATTTTCTTAGAATTGAAAGCAGGCAGCTAAATGTGTGCATATACTGCCAAAAACATGGGCTGCGAAGAGAATGAATGTCGTGAACTCTATTGAGACTGCGTGTAAACCGAATTTGTCTCAGAGCAGGAGAATAAGCAGCGGCTTTATGATTTTTAAATGAGCCTCTCAAAATGCTGTCTTAGCTCATTCACCTTCCTTTGTTTTTCCTGGCATCCATTGTTGTCGTCACCACGATCTGGAGTTCCTCCAGTTTACACATGAAACAGCGATGCACTGATGCATTCTCTGTCATCCTCTGAAGTCTGGCTTTGTGAGGCGTCGTCTTCTTTGCTCTTTGACTTGTTGCCGCTCCCAAACATTTCTTTTGACACAGCTGCCTCCTTTTTTCTCAAAACTCTTTATCTTGCCTCTGAAAGCTATCTCAATTTTAGTGGAAGCTTCTCAGCGGATCTTTCAAACACTGTTGTTAAATCAGCATAAATCTGTAGCCTTTGGCTATTTCCCGCTGATATTTTCTCTGCACTTCCATGACCTCTGCGCACCCCACCCTCGACTGTGTATTTTAGCTGTGATACCTCCCACCTCGGTGACAACTATATCGATAAGCTGAGCTGCTGTTTCTGAGCTGCAGGGTCCAACATTTCCTTTCCTTCTTGAATGTGAAGACCTGCAAGAAGCCCAGCTTGTGCCTTTTCTTCCTCCACCACTTTTTTGTGCTCAATTGTTTCTGGTAAAAAGCTCCATATTTCCATGTCCTACATCAAAGTCTGTCAGCATGTTCCTTATCCTCGAGGCCACCCATCTTCTCTCAAAGGTGAGATTTTACACTCCTCCTGCAAAAAAAAAAAATGTTGCAGCCATTTTCCCCTCAAAGTTAATCATTGTTGGGCAATCAAACACACCTCACACTGATTCAGTGTTTTGAGTCACATCTGAACCCACGTTGACAAACCGGGAGAAGAAACACTCCTCACACTGCACTCTGCGGCTCTGTAATGAAACTGTCATCGGTGTCCTTCAACCCACATGGCTTGAGGCAGTCAATTACAAACACGATCACACGCTAACACACACACTCAAAGTCCATTTGATCTCATGACAAAGGATGGGAATAAGTCGTCTTCAGGCAGTCCTGACACTATAATAGTGGCATCATGCAAGGTGCATCATTATTTTCAGGGAGAATGTTCCACATATAGACGAGCCACAATTAATTATTAAAGTGGCAATGACCTGGCCTTTAATCTTTTATTAAATTCAGCTTGTAATAATTAAAAAAACCTCATCTCATTTGTTCACACACACATACAGAAGGTTAGAGTGGGACTTCATGATAGCTCGAGCAACAGGACTGTAAAGTGTCAGAGCCTCCAACACGTGTCAGGTTAAAACCTGACGTGTTTTAACTTTATTATTATTATTTTTAATCCACCGAAAGTTATTAGTCTGGGTTTTATAATTAAGGAAGCCTCCTCTCATGCAGCCTCACTATTTCCCCTCACACTGTGCACCCATCTGCTTCAGAGCTTCAAAAACATTTGCTGCTTCTCCTCATAAGTTCTCTTCACTTCAGTCCGCTTCTCCTTTTATGTGTCATAAGCCCGACTTCAAAAAAAAAGAAAAAGGGGATCACGAATCTCATCTTTTATTACTGCGAGCGCATCGTGAAATGGCAACGCAAATATTCCCTCTATAACATTTGTCTCTGTTTGAAATTGAGCTGTTCAGCATTAAGCCGATGCATGGGCGTAATGCGGCGCAAGCATGAAAACTAGCATGAGGGTGAATGAGTAGGAGTGCATTCATCACGAACCACAGGATCTACTTAGAGATGCATATTGGATTAATAGAGCTCGGATGCTTAATTTGGAGTGGAGTGCTCGCGCTGCGTTAGTCGTGACCTCTCTCATCTTCGATCAGATGTGGACGGACGGGCTGCGGGCTTTTTATCCGCGGCCTTGAACGGCAGCCCCAGAGAGCAATAACGCCTATGGGTGTGTGTTGGGTTGTGTATGTGTGTCCTGTCTCTGCGTCTCGGTCTGTGCGCTGGAAATGAATCCATTATTGGAATAGCCTTTCACTCAAGTATCACTTTTCTGAGTGGTAGGATTCCTCGGGGTCCGATGTGTATTTTGTCTGCGAGGCGAGCGTTTGATTGGGGTGTCAGGTCTCTCTCACCCGTGGCTGAGTTTTGGCGAGAGGAGTGCGACGTGTCTCACAGCTCTGGCACTGCTTGACTCCAGATGCCTTTGAATGGAGCTTCAAAGCTCGCCTCGCTGAATGTTTCTCTCCACACGTTCTGGCACCATTCACTGAACCCCCTCCTCCTCCTCCTCCTCTTCTACCTCCCCTCCAGCTCTCAGTTGTGTTTTTCCACTTCACTTTTGCCCTCGCGTCCTTCCCACCTCGCCGTGTCCTCTATTCTGCTGCACACCGTGTCCTCTGACAGCGCCTGTTTGCCGGTTAGAGATACAGCACGGCTCAACTTTGACCTCTGCATTGGAGGCCAGTGCCAGAGATCAATGGAGTCAATGGTGACAAGCAGAAATATGGAAGCACGGGAGGAAAGAAAAACTGGCTGCTGGCGTATCTGTATCACCCAGGAACAGCAATTTCTATCTCTGTGTGTCTAATGCTTCCTGTTTTAGATTTTGATGGTATAAGAAGAAGTAATCGTGGATGTGGTTTATTGCTCTTGGATATGTTTTCCAGTCAATGAGATGATGTGTTTCTTATACTTGGATAGTTCTAATGATATTTGGCTGAGCTGTCAAAAAGGAGGCAGGCACAAAGCACACACAGATGCTACTTTTATTGCAGATTTTTTATGGCATTGGCCCCACTTCTGAAGGTGAAAAACAGTCTACGCTCCACGACCCACGTTTAAAAAAAAAAACAACCCACGATGAATGGAGAAAAAAACGCTCCAAATTGAATTCGAAACATTTCACGTTTTAACCGTTGTCGTCTGCACCCATCAGCCGCGGCTTTATTCCCCAGCAGTGGCACCTGTGGGGAATAAAGCCAACAGGTATGATAAACTGAGTGGGAATATACACTCATCTTAATCCTTCACAACTGCTTTCTTTTTGTAGCTGTCACAGTAAGTAAATAGTTTTCCACTAATTATCCCAAAGCCGCTTTAGATATTTGTCCTTTTTTGCAATAAAGTTGATATTCTTAGCAAATTAACCAGAGCTTAAATGGAACTTGGTAAGTGTGGAAAAAATCTTTTGCATTAAAAATTATTAAAATATTTTGTGCTCTGAGCTCCAGTGAATCAGTTTTCTTTGTTGTTGTGCTGTTTGATGAGCAGACCTCTGCTGCTCTTTGTGAATTCAGGCAATTGCATTTTACAATGTATTAAAAAACCGTGGCTGCCATACATCACCATGGCTGCTTTCCAACTCTCAGCCAACCAGGTAAAAATAAAGTCTGATACTTGCCAGCTTATTTTCAAACCAGTGACTTCTATGTCTGACCTAGCTTGGTGGTTCTCAAACTGTGAGACCTGTTTAATAGAGGACAAAGTCTTTGCAGGTGGGCGTGGAGAAAAATACTGAATGTACACTAAGTAAGCAAACATGGCTGGTAATTATGAACAAAAATTTGGGGATGTAGAGTCTATGCATATCATATGTACATATGCATATATGTACGTAAACATCAAGCTTTACATTTCTTCATGCTTGTGAATGTTTTCATCCTTCATTGTGCTCATCATCTGAACTCTATTAGCGTAGCTTGGCATGCTTCACAGTTTAAAGTGATTATTATTTATCTTATACTGAGCCACTGTGAAGCCCCTGCAGTTCCTCTGTCTGAAACAAGCCAGTATGGCTCTCCTGCCTTTTAGCCATCTTCTTTCTGATTGTCAGCCCCTTGCAAATACACATGCTGCTATAAACCGAATGCTATAAACAGTCTGCATCCTGTGCTGTGGATACATCAATGGAAAGTACAGTATGTTAGGCCCAAACAGAGTTGGCCCTGCTGTATGGTGGAAAACTTCATTTCATCTATTCATACAATGTCACCTTCAGCTTTTCAAACCAGCCACCCTGTGAGAGGCACATGGACCTGTTTTCTCTAGTGGCTCATACCCAGTGTTACATTGCAGCAGAAGGACGGCACACAAAGATGAGCTATGCAGTGCGCCGCGACTGTGACAGCAGCAGCAGAAGCTTGGAATTCAATATTTGGTATGACCACCTTTATTCTTCAACACAGCCTGAGCTCTCCTAGCTTTCTTTCGCCCTGTCTGAGTTTTCGTGTATTTTGTATTTTGCTTGAGTTCAGCAGTAAAGCTGCTGTTTAGTTCAAATCCTGTTCTGTGTGTCCTAACCTGCCTGGCCCACAGAACCACATGTGTAATTTTAATTTTGAAATAGTCGTCAGTATGAATGGAGGAAGTCAGAAGAGAGGTCTGTAAAACACAGCAGAGGCTCTGTCATGGTTTGGGCTGCACTTCTGCACTGATCTTGTCAAAACTGATAGAATATAATAGAATTATGAGCACAGAAAAGTGATCGACCAGATTTTGATCGACCATGTTATAAAATCTGGAAAGCATCAGATTGGCAACGGCTTCATTTTTTAGCATGGTAATGATCCCAAACTCACTGACAATGCAATAAGTGTAATCCTGGAATACTATCAGTCAGTCAAAAAGGAGCCAACATCCAAAGAAAAACTTGGAAAGAGCGTCAGAAACCCTGGAGAACTATTGCTGGCTGAAGCTCAGGCTCCTCAAATAAATAACAAAAAAGAAATGAGAGATGACAAATTTTGCCAATTTTTTTTTACTGAAATAGAAATATTTGAGAACTATTTTTTCATTAATGCATCAAATTATGAAAAATATCTTTTAACTGTCTCAGAACTTTAGAAGTAAAGTTCTGTTTGTGTGTTTTTATCCAGTGCAGCTTGGGACTGCTACCTAGATTTTAACCTTCAATTAATGTAGAACAGATAACGAGTCTTGTTGGACTTGAAGATTATCCTGAAATAATAAACCACATTTTCAAAAAATATACACAGAAGTAAAAGTGCTGTATATTTTTTTTCAGTGGATCCGAGTGGACTGTATGAGTTTTTGGAGAAAAAACCCCCCAAAACAAACCTCTCGAGTTGTTTTCTTATTAGAAGCAGACTACGAGTAATAAAAGCAGTGTATGTATTTTGTTTATTTTACTGCCTAGCTGGGAGGAAACATTAGCTGGACGCTCACAGGGCAGCAGTTAAATGAACACAAAGAAAAATCTGTTAGCGTGTGTGTGTATGAGTGTCCTTACACCTGACTTACACCTCGCCATCCCACCATGGTCCGCCAAATGTTCGCCCTCGCTGTCACCACCTGGCTGCTGCTGAGTGCTCTGATTGCATTGTGCGCGGCTGCGTGTGGGCACGTGCGTGTGTGTGTGTTTGTGTGTTCGACGAGGTGCTCCCTAACAGATGGAGTAACCTAATACACCTCTCATTTCTACCCCGCTGTCCATTGGCCCTCATGGTCTGCTGGTGATGTTATCAAGGCCTTACCAGCATCCTGCCTGCTTTGTTCCTGGAATCAGCCGGCCCCGCCCCGCTCTGCCTCTCTGCCGCCGTCCCGTAAAGCCCCGAGCAGATGCAAATGTACAACAATCTCGCAAGGGGGAAAAAAGGGCTGTCAGGTGGAGCGGGTCTCAGGTTACCTGAGTGCAGAGTGCTCTGAGTGAAACGTGCCTGGAAAATGCAGCGCACTGTTTACAGTCAGTGAACAGATGCTGCTTTGTTGTAGCTCATAAAATCACGACTGAACGTCGACGCTGCTGGGAGGTGTCTGTTAGAGTCAGCCTGCGCACGTGCTTGGTGCACCCACAGACACATGATAAGACAGTTGGATCATCACCGGCCCCCTTTAGAAGCCCAATCACCTTACATCAAAAGTGTCACCGTGGCACCCCCGCCAGTCCTCTGTCTGCGTCCCGGACAGGTACGGCTTTGTTAACGGGACCAGGTGGCAGCGACTCCTCCATCCGTCTCCATGGCAGCTAGAGGTGAAACTCCATCAGCCAAATGGATTAGTCTCATTGGCTGGGTAATTTATTGATGTTTTCCTCTCAGGGGATAATGGGTGTATGGGCCGCTGATTGATGAGGCAGCACGGTGCATGTCTTTGCCTTCGCAGCGTGTCAACCACAGGCAACGGTCAGCCAAGCCTGGTACGTTATGAGCCGCAGATTTATGTACTTATACGTAACGTGGAGACTGATGGGCTCCTGAACATCAAATATGCTTATTTGACAGGCCCTTCATAGATTACGGGAGCGCCTGTTTTATGTCTGAGCTGCAGTCACTTAAAGGCTTTAGATGTCAGAAAGAATTTACCTCATTGTGCCGCAGATTTATCAGACTTATTTTACTAATAACATGAAATGTGTGATACTTGATCGCTGCTTAATTTGGGATTAATGGCTTGAAATGCACAGAAACCAGATATTATGAGAAATTCGCATAGTAGAGGTTTACTGGACCGCATTTAGTCAATCCGACATGAGCATTTCAAGGCCTGAGAAAGATGAGATGCCCAGATGCCTTGGAGTAAACAGGTGGTCTGTCAGTAAAAGGCCTTCAGTCTCAGGAGAAACAGCTTTCCAGCAACCAGCAGCCTTCTGCCTCCATCCCTGACGCTCACAAAATGAATGTTACTGCTAATTTTAAGCGTGACCTAATATGCTGCTCTGGGCTCCTGCTCTTGTAATGCGTGCTCTTGACCTCGTACACTTGTATCCGGCGTGTCACAGGTCCCCGACATACGGCCCCATTCCCCTCCATTAAAGGATACCTGATCCCGTCCAGGCTTTCACCGCTGAAAGAACGTGAGGAGCATTTGCAGGAAATGGGCTCGCAATGGTTCATGCTATGACCCCGGCTACTCAGAGCCATTGAATTGCATTTATGAAGAGCCCTCTAGTATTTCTCTTTACCATCGCAAAGTGGCTCTCCTCTTTACGGCGTGAGAGATGCTACAGGTAGCGGCTGAATTTCAGGGTTTGATGTGGGTGGATTTTTTTTAGAAACCGCTTTGTGAGCTGGATACATTTTCTCACTGCCTCCACTTTTCAATCGATAACCAAATATCTGCTTGTTGAAAACTTTCTGTGCTCATCTGCGAGTTCTGTGTGTAACCGTGTGTGTGTGTGTGTGTGTGTGTGTGGGTTTGTTTTCCCTCCTTTCAGTCTGTCTCCTTGTCTCAGCTGGCAATCTGCACATCTGCCTCTTCACTGATCACAGAGGGAAGTGCTTCACAGACACAGCAGGACAGCCGTAGAGTGAAAAACCAAACAGATGTGCGCTGCTCCTGAACATCCTCCAATGCTTTTCTTAACCTTTAGGCAGCCAGCGACTGTTCTGCTGAGCGAGCAGGCTGCTTACCTACACATTAGAACCTAAAGCTGCAGTTTACTCCAGCCTATGATAAAGTTTGCTTAAACAGGTTCAGTATTTTATTAACTAAAGCTGGCTACTTACAGGGTCGTTACTTCACAGGATTCTCTTTAGCCAGTTAAGGCAGCATATTTCAACACTTTCAGCATTTTAAAGTTGAAAACCAACTTTGAAACTCAGGCTTACAACCTTGAAACATGGCAGTGAAGCTATGCAACATCAAAAAATGTTCTAATATTTTCTGTTATTTCCAGAGCTGAGCTTAATTTTCCCCGTACAAAGGCAAATACCTTGTGCCGCAATGAACACGATAAACCGGGACCAGAAAGATTAAAATGATTCAGCAGCAATTCAACAACACAAAAAGGTGGATTTAGTGTCAAATTATTAATAATAATATGCTCTGATCTGCCTGCTAGTGTGCAGTTTGGTTGCCATAAAAGGGCAAATAAGTGCGCTGCAGACATTCATTCGTGCTAGCAAGTAAACCACAATCTGGTTGTGCTATATTTGTTTATCCTTTGATCTGAGACTTTGACAGAGAATCAATTTCTTCTTGTTTTTTTCTTCAAAATAAGTTTCTGTAAATTAATAAATTGAAACCGCTGAGCCTCAAAATGAGTTGAAACATTTGCAGCTCATATCAGTGTGTTTTCACCTCACTTCACACCATAAATAGCAAAGCTGGATCACTTCGGGCCTGCTTGCATTTATGCATTAGCTGCTGTGTTTCGAGTCCTACTAAACATGGGAAGAAGAAATTGCACTCGTTTCTAAGGTTTTACATATCGGATGATAATAAAAATCTTAAAACGAGGTAAATATAACCTCAGATGAACAAAAACACTGTGAATGTTTAATTTGAGGAACGAATGTGTTTATTCCTCTGTGAGAGTTTACTTAGTTTACAGAATTCATTTCAATCATAGTGAAACATCTCATATATATGTATTTATATCCTCATGTGGATTTGTTTACGCATACACAGAAAGTCACATTATGTCCTAAAAACAGAGGAGTTAAATTGTTTCTCAACGCCAAAGCTCCACATAGGCTTCACTGACCTCAGAGAGGCATGAAGAAAAACAAATTAAACTATCCAAGCAGGGAAAAACGAATAACAAAGATGAAATGGCTATTTGTTGTAGCACATAAACCAATAACTTCCTCTAATGTTCCCTAAACCACTGTTTTTCCTCTGCTCCTCACAAAGCATTTGCGGCAGTCACTCCCAACAAAGTGATATAGTGGACTAGCCGTGGTATAAATGGGATTTCGGGATCTCACGCTATTCTCCCGTCCAAAGCTTCATTTCACTGAGTCCCGGCTCCCCTGCTAAGTTCAGTAATGGAGCTTTAAATCCCCTCTGTTGTCGGGTCCTCACTCATTTTGCAACTGGGTCGATGATGGAGCTCCCGCTTCTTGTGCCACCTTGTTGATAAGACTTCACTTTGTGCCTTGAAACGCCACTGATTATTTTCTCTTCTCACAGTGGCCCCTGCTCCACTCCCTCCTGCAGGTTTTGAATGCTTTTCTCCTCACAGACATCCTTACGGCCATGCCTCTCACACTTGACTAATATATTGACGTTACTGGTGTCTTTTTACGATTCTGTGAGCTTTTTACAGACCGTTGCTTTGTACTGTGGAAAGGTCAAAGCCAGAATCTCACTGTTTATCTATTGGAGAAGCTCGTTTGAAGCCATCACCCGTTACTGTAATAACACGCATGTGTTCGTGCTTTTCCTCAGAGTGTGTGTGAGCACATTAGAGGAAAACAACAAATGGAGAAAAAGTGGGGAAAAGGGAACGCGAGGCTGCGCGTGGGAAGTTTTCCCTGGCTTTGATCGTTAAGGATAGGATCTTTGTTTGGGGGAAAGCTTCTGTTTGAGTGTTTCATGTTTTTGAGTTAAGCTGATGCCTGTTTGCTGAGAACTTTGAGGTAATTGTAGTGATTATTAAGGCGTCACTGAATGAAATTTTTGAGCTTTCAGAAGATGGCCTGACTGTCACCCTGTCTCACTCTTTTTTGCAGAGGCCTTTGACCTGGTGCTGCGCCACGGACGTAACTCCACCCTGACGATGCTGAAGTCAGAGTTCCCGACTCTTGCGAGCGGTGCCCAGAGCTCTGTGGGGCAGCTGTTCCTGGACATGTCGCTTTACATCCTTGGCTCGGACTCCACAGTTGACCACATGGTGGCGGTGCTCTACGGCCGCCTCTTTCCGCTCACGTACCGCCGCCTGCTGGGAGGCAGTGGCACCTCAGTGTCCGAGGAGTGTGTAAGAGGAGCTTGGAAGGACTCGGGAGCATTTGGTCCTTATCCTAAACTGATGATGACTCGACTCTCTCGCTCCCTCCTGGCCACACGAGTCTTCCTGCAGGCGCTGAACCTGGGCATCGAGGTCGTCAACACCACAGACCATCTGCGGCCCGGCCGAGAGTGCAGCCGGTCCCTGCTGAGGCTGTGGTACTGCCCGCACTGCCAGGGCATGCTGGGGCCGCCGGCCTGCAGAGGCTTCTGTCAAGCAGTGATGCACAACTGCCTGGGGGGAGCTGCAGAAGTGCAGCCTCATTGGAGGAGCTATATAGATGGACTGGGGAAGTTGGCTGGTGCCATGAGGGGAGAGCAGGATATGGAGGCTGTTGTTCTTAGACTGCCCACAATGATTAAACTGGCTCTCAAACACGCCGTGAATACCCGCAGCCACCTGAACACCCTGGTGAGTCCCGTACACTAACACACGTACACACTGTAAGATGTGCTTTTAAACTGAAGAGGAATAAATCCAGAGCGATGTCACAACTTGGACCTGCTTTATGGTCATCAAATGTGATTTGAGCTTGGTATTTATCATCCCTCTGCAAATGCAATGTTACTTTCTCCATCTGCATTTGTTTGTATTCCCAATAAAACTTTCTTCGAGTCATCACTCGAATATGAAATTTGCTGCAGGCCTGGTAAAAACCACGCACGGGGCCTTTTATTTATTTTTTCACTTGTTGGTTTAGCTTTCCAGCCCCGCATGCTGCTGCCTATTTAAATGTTAAAGGTCTGCAGTATGGGGGCTCTGTTGTTGAAGTTACAACCTGCTAGAAGTCTGGTCTTTCATCTGAAACCCTACCAGAAAGGTCCCAGCAGCTTACAATACTTGCTGCTTTGAACACTACGAGATGAGATGTTGCTAATCAAGGCAGCAATCATCTCATTTTGATCTCAGCAGGTTGGAAGAGAACACAGCTACAAATATCACCTCAGTTGTGGCCATGAGACGAAAACACTTGATAACCTTGTTTATCTGGATTTTCAGTTTCGAGATGATTTGAATAAATTTCTCTGAATGTTGTTTATTTGCTTGTTTTCTGGCCTATAGCGCATAATCACTGCAGTCCTCTCACTGAGCCGACCCACTTTCCTTCTGCGCACATTAAAAGACTGCAAATGATTCATTTATATTATTCTATAGTGTTTTAATTTTACCTGAACTCTTGGTATACCTATGGCAGTAATGTGAGAGTCTACGTATTTTTTTCACCTTTGATTTCACTAAATCTCTAATCGTGCGAGCAGAGATTTGGTGACACCTCCCGCTGTAGTATCACACTGATAGTATGTATGCTTGTAACCACATTAGACCCGCTGAGTCACATCCTTTTTCAGCGTTCGGTGCTGAAGAAGACAGGCTGAGACGTTTCTTCTGCCTAAGACAGCAGGCTGCAACACATTACTTCTCCACATCCAAAGCAAAAATGCACTTTGGGTGGAACTGCATTAAAAGGAGAAGCAACAAGCAGGCAAGAGAGGGATGAAGACTAGCACGTATCAGACAGATGCTCCCAGCACGTCTCTCTGAAACTTGTCTCTCACTTCTCAGCAGCGGTGACCCGTTATGTGTAGCGTTAACTGCAATAAAACCATCAAGTTGGTTCTTAGCCCACATGCGAAGTCAGACAGAACTGCTTATGAAATATGAAAGGCCCTTTCTGCTGGGGTTACAGAGCTGGATGTGCTTTTTCTCCTGGATATCTGCTGAACTTTTCACTCTCACACCCTGAATCCCCACAGTGACCAGGTTTTCACTCTGAACCCATCATTTATTAACGCACAGGTTGACCTCACTTACTCTGCAGTGTGAGGGTGTGGCTGCATCTATGAATCACTGACTTGTGGGGGAAAGCTCACTTTCTTCTGTGTGTGTGTTTGAGATGGATTTTTTTTTTAAATTCTTGTCTGTGGTACTTAAGACTCCAATTCAAATCATCATGACGTTACATTGTGTTTATGAGTCTGTGTCCTATATATGAGGCAGAACGGGGCTGCTGTGACAGTGTATTCACTGACTCGGTGAAAAAGTGTGTGTGTGTGAGAGACAGAGGATGTGAACGTCATCTCGCTCCTTTCTTAGTGTCACAGAAGGGACAGAGCTATTGTCTCTCTCAGAGCTAATTGTGTCACACTAAAGAGCCTCACCCAGAGTTAAACACCTGAATGAAGGACCACTAACTACAGTGGTGTCAGGGTTTTTTCACCTGTATAGACGACCTGCTGAGCTTAAAATTAACTGACTTTAAGCATAGCATGGTTGTTGGTGCCATAAACAGCTGATCCACTGGGTTTTTTCTTGCACTACCATCTCTAGGGCTTACAGCGAAAGATCTGAAACAGAGAAAACATTCGCTGAGCAGCAGATCTCTGGGTGAAAGTTTTTCATGCAGAAGTCAGAGGAGAATGGCCAGATTGCTTCAAGCTGAGAGGAACAGTAGCTGAGTTACCACCTTGTTTGTAGGCTCTTCTACATACTACCAAGGTGTGCAGAAGAGCATCTCTGAACACACAAAACACTGAACCTTGAATGAGAAGAATACCAAACTGGGTGTCAACTAAGAACAGGAAACTGAGGCTACCATTCACACAGACTCATCAAAATTGGGCAATAAAAGTCTGATGAGTCTCAATTTCTGTTGCTACATCCGGGTGGTAGGGTCAAACTTTGGCATGAAACATAAAAGCATGGATCTATCCTGCCTTGTATCAGCGGTTCAGCCTTCGCCTGGTGGTTTAATAGCGCAGGCGATATTTTCTTGGCATACTTTGGCTGCCTTAGTATCAGTTAAGCACCATTAAAATACCACATTCTTCCTGATTATTGTTGCTGACCTCGTCCATCCTTTTATGACGTCAGTGTACCCATCTTCTGATGGGCCTATGCACCATATCACAAAACTCAAACAATCCCAAACTGGTTTCTTGAACATGAAAATGAGCCCTATGGTGAAAAAGCTCCCTCCCAACAACCAACAAGCAGCTTTATAGTTTATCCTGTTTGGTAACATGTAGAACATCAGCTATAAGATGAATGATAAGAGAAAAAGTGAGAAGCAGTAAAAAAGTTTTTTAAATGAGAAGAATATACAGAATTGCAGGCAGGTGACAAACATGGTGACACCCAGAGACAGCTGTGGCTGCAGGGACTGGTTTCATGTTGTCTAACCAGCTGTGCGGTTCTTTTTAAAATCTTGATGGAATTTCTTCAAGGTAGTTAAAGATCAGAATCAGAATCAGAATACTTTATTGATCCCTGGGGGAAATTATTTTTTGTTACAGTGCTCCATTATAAACCAACATAAAGATGACCGTTTTGTGGTCATTACACTAACTTTTTTATTGTCACCCCACAAAACAAAAACAAATGCATGCACTATTTGTTTAATTACAAATTTTGCCACAAGATCACATGATGACGAGGTGACAGCAATTTAAAAGGTTGAAAGTAAATCGTGGACTTAAAGCGTGGATGTAAACGGCAACATGATTGTTTGGATGGATTTTCAGATATGATGTACCTTTGAAGCCCAGTTTTCACTATAAATGAAACAGATGGAAAAATTTGAATTTTCAGAAATGTTTATTCGTCATGGAAACTAAAACTGTTGGCAGAGCTGTCAAAAATGTAACCTGAATTAAATGGTGACTTGTTGGGGATAGATTGATTGTCCACCACAGCCTATCAAAATCATTTGCAGGGATACCAAACAGGAAGTGAGTTCATAGTGGTGACAGCATTGTGCCATCACGCACCAGGGTGAGTTATAACAATGACAAACCCTGGT
>NW_005187402.1:4370010-4381124 GCF_000239375.1 Pundamilia nyererei | reverse complement strand
ATGTTTGCACTGAAGCACCGCAGCAATTTCCTAATGTTGTAAACCTGCTCAACATTTGGCAATAAACCCCATTCTGATTCTGATTCTGATTCTGATATCACAGTAATGCTTTGATCTGTGGGTCATGGATTTGGGCGCTTCATTTACAGAGGAAATATTTACATTATGTGGCGATTATTTGGCAGTGCAGTAATCATTTTGCCTAAAATAGCGCAGATGAATCCTCAGACCAATTCTCACCAAAGTTATCAGATTGATTTTAGATGTTTATACAGCATGTGTCTGTTACAGCCAGTTGAAATCAACACCAGATGGCCTAACAGGAAGTTTTTCATCTGCTGGCACCAAACTTGGAGCATGGACTCTGCACTCTTACTGGGGTTCTCCCAAACATTTCATCATCTTATAATGGTGGGGGGTTATGGCAGCTTACAGCCATGTTTTTAACATGATCAAATAAAACTCGCTGCAGCTGCGTTATCAAATAACTTTGATTTCTAATCTTTAAAAAAAAAAACACAGCCGTGGTGATTTTTTCACTAAGAGGAACCCTTAAGTAATATTCTCGTGATACAATATTTTGTACAACAGCCTAATGGATCTACCGTGCCTTGTTTTGGGGTTTCATGTGATTCTACATGTGGTGCAGTTGTCGTAGCGATCTCGCACTTAACCTTCCCGCCAGTCAGAGTGCAGACCCCTGTTACTAAGGGCGACAGACGGATCGACCCTATCTGAGTAAGAGAGTCCTCAAGGTGCGAGAGAGACATCTCTTCTCCGCTCTGCGAGCTTGAAACATGTAACTCTGCTGGCGAGATGACCACTCATCGTCCGCCAGCCCACTCCTTGGCATGTTAACATTCATTTCCTCCAACTCCAGCGTGAATCAGCCAATGTTCAGAGAGACGGAGAGGGCAGCCAAGAGCCCTGCAGCTCCAATCTATTCCCCTGTCAACTTCCCACCCTTCTCCTGGAGTTTGATGTCATCCACCTCCGTCTCTACAGCTCATCCTCAACATTCCCCCCCCCATTTATTTCTTTTCCTCTCTTTTTTTTTTACGCACTGCTGTGAAATACGATGCATGATTTATGAAGCTCTATTTTTACCAGTTACCGAGGAGAAAGAAAGGAGAGAAAGAGGGGACAAAGAGACGGAGAGACGAAAGAATAGAGTGGGAGGGGGGAAGTGTGTGAAGAGCAAGCCCAAGGGGAAGGAGGACAGGAGAGTGTGGAGGAGACATCCATCACCCCTCGACCCCTCGGCTGAAAATGAAGACGGGAAGTAGGTTGAGACAGAAATATGATGGATCTGACCAAGATTAGAGGAGATATACTGCGGAGTACATGACTTATGTGTTGTTATACACTCAATGCAGCTGGGTGTTTAGTTTTAAGTCTAATATCAAATATCTCTTTGTGTGCCTGTTGCAGTTTTTGTCAATAACACACTCTTTTCATCAGCTGTCTTTATTTGGTGGCTTTCCCATTGTGCTCACACATATCAGAGGCAGATCAAATCACATCCAAACTGTTGCTTCAGCGAGAAAACAAGAAAACTAATTAAATCTTCGCTGCATTTTTATTGCCTATTAATCCGTTCGAACAAGTGCGAAACTACTGCAGAGAAACGGGAAGCGCAGCCAGCTCTGAAACCGTTGATACCATCAGAGCCAGCATCCAGCCAATCAGATTTCCAAACGCTCCAACATATTTCTAATTTATCAGCTATTTCTTAGTTATTTATCTAGTCGTGTTTAAATATTTAATTGATGCATAATTAATAAAAGTCATGTTTAACTGTTCAATGCAAATTATAGAAGATGATTTGGGATGTTTAAAGGTCCCAGAGGGATCATTCTGTAGCTTAACACTGTAAATTATGATAGATTTTTATCACTCACCAGCCCCTTCTTTAGATACATCTTACTAATACCAGGGTTGCTTTAAATCTTCACACCACAGGTGGTGGATTTTGGTCCATACTAACATGACAGCATCACACTGCAGATTGCAAATCTCCCGTTCCACCACATCCCAAAGGTGCTCTGTTGGCTTGAGATCTGTGACTGTGGAGGCCATCTGAGTACAGTGAAGTCACCGTAATGCTGAAGAAACCAGGTTGATATGATTTGAGTTTTGTGATATGCTGTGAAATCCTGCTGGGAGCAGCCATCAGGAGATACTATGCATAACGACAAGATCAGCAACAATACTGTAGTAGGCTGTGGCATTTAAAAGATGGTCAGCTGGTACTACGGGACTTAAAGTCTGCCATGAAAATGTGGCCCACACCATTATACCTCTACCAACCTGAACATTAACACAAGGTAGGATGGATCCATGCTTTTATGCTGTTTCTGCCAACATCTGACCATACCAGTCAGATGTTGCAGTGTTTTCCCAGTCTTCTGTTGTTTGGTGAGCCTGTGTGAACTATACTCTTAGTTTCCTGTTCTTAGCTGAAACGATTGGCATCTGCTGTGGTCCTCTGCAGCTGAAGCCCATCTGCTTCAAAGTTTGTTGTTTCCCTGCATACAGCAGGGAATGCAGAAGAGCATACAAGCCTCACCGCATTCTATCTATTCTCCTCTGAGCTCTGACATTAACAAGACATTTTCAGCCAGAAACTGCGGCTCACTGGAAATTTTGTTTTTCAGACCATTGTCTGTAAATGCTTCTGATGCTCAGTTTGAACTTCAGCAGGTCATCTTAAATCCACTGATGTGCTCTCATGTTATTGGCTGATTAGATCTTTGTATTAATAAGCAATCAAACAGGCATACCTAATAAAGAGGCTAGAGAGAGTGTATCTGTAAGCCATGATAAGGAAGCCCAGCAGTTGAACTAAAATTCTTCTTGTGCTACTGGTCAGCCATGTTGGAACATGTCTGAACTATTTTGAGCTGTTTTAACTACTAGTTTAATTAAATGAATTGTGTGCAGAGTACCAGTCAAGTTTGACAAACATTAAAATGTTCCACTGACTTTCATTAAAACAATGTTTTTTCCACACAAGTTGAACTTGTAGATTGGATCAGACCGAAGCCGTGGCTGGAAGCTCTGATAGGAAAGCTTCTGTGTGTTTTTGCTTATTGCAATGACCTGAGCAGTGGTCAGATTATGCAGAAGTGCCTACAGACACTGCGTTTAGGGTTAAAACATCAAATCTCATATTCTGTTTGGAGGCTCATCTGTTGTCATTGATTGGCTGTAACAGATAAATGGCTTTGAAAATCTAAAATCCGTCTGATAGTTTTTGTGAGACTTAAAGATCAATTGTTAAAAAAATTGTGGCCTTTTTGATTCAAAGCGGAGGTCACATCAATCAATTTGACCAGATACAAGAATTACTTCCAGCTAATTAACACCTTTCCAGTTATTGCAGCACCCTCCAAGTAGTGACGTTTTTTGTTTTTTTGATCTAGCAATACAAAGTTTGCTTTTGCTAAACTGCAGAACGGTTTTGATTGTGACCTCATTTCTTGTCTGCCACTTTTCACTGTGATTGTGATTGGCTGTGTGTGGCTCAAAATTCGATTTGATAACTTTAATGAGACATTTATGAGGCTTGCTCTGAAGATCTCTGTGCTGGTTTTTCTAAAGATTGGGAAGAAAAAGTATGATTTTTTTTTCTTTTTTCATGAGATAAAATGTGATGGAAATGCTTTGAACTCTGCTTGATCCAAGGAGTCCAACAGTACCTCGTTTTTGAAAACTAGGCACATGATTCAATAGTTTAACTCCAACCGAATGGTGACGCCGGGGTGCTTGATGTGCATATATGAAAAGAATTAAGAGACTGTCCACAGTTAATACTCTTTATTATATGATTCTGGGTGGCTGGATTTCAGAGAAATAAAAAGGAGGAAGAAGATAAAGACGAATAAGAAATGACAGAAACAACGGCGGGTCCTGTGCAGGCTTTTGTTTGTTTAGCTGAGCTTTACTAACAAATGACTAATGCTCTAATTTAAAAATTAATCAAAACCAACTCGGCTTTTAAGTCTAATTCCCTTTCTGGTCATCACTTGTATGTTGTATAATTATTTATAATATGGATACAAATTTCAATTTGAACAACATCCTTCTCACTAAAGAGCCATTTATCAAATGCTTTCCCCATGCAGGCAATTAGCTCCTCGTTGCAGGGGGCATCTATCACATTTCTTGGACTTGTTTTCCATCTTACTTGAATAAAACATCAGGATTTACACCCCCCACCCCCCCACCCCCCTTGATCTGCATTGGGACAGTGTTGATAAAATCAAAAATACATCATGCTTTAATAGCTTTTCACAGTCTCCGAATGCTTCAGGAATAGTAGCACAGTGAGTGAGGAGTGTGAAATCCATTTTTCCAAAGAGTGTCTCCATACGCGTGATTCACAAACAAGTTTCATTTTAAATTAAACTGTCAGCTGTACATTATCTGTTTTAGACATTAACATCCTCCTTTCAGCTCAGCGTTTAGTCACTTGTGTGTTTTTAGCACTGATAGTTTTGCTACGGGATTTCTGTGTTCACTGGTCCATGTGCGCTTTACATTACTGCTCACATTTCCCACACTTCACCTCTGGCTCAGAAAGTCCCAACCAGAGGGTACATGTACCCCCTGGGGTACCTCTGGAACTGCCAGAGGGTAGACTGTGGAGTAGCTCAGCTAATTTGAAAAAAAGTAAAAAAAAAAAAAAAATGCAATTTCACCAATAGGTCAGCATGCTGGAACTTTTAAAATGATGCTTCACCTTTGAAAGATATCTGTAGATATTTATACGGCACACATTACAGTGAGAGCGAGAAACAGGAGTCAGGAGCAGGAGTGATGCTAAGATAGCACGAGTGTAGATGTCACAGGGCGTGCGGGAGATTTATGAGCTCAGTTAGCTTTAGAGCATCTCCTCTGGTATAATGGCTGATAACCATTAAGGAGAGAAAAAATAAGAAGAGGTTCAATAGTAGGATGGTTTCTCTTCTCAGAAATCTCAAAATGGATCATGTTTTAAGTGGTTAAGGTTTTGCTGTGCTAGCTAATCAAGCTAATAAGTCAGCCTTGGGCATACAGCGGAGCTTTATGTAATTCCTAACATTGATCACTACAACAGAGAAACACGGACCTGTGACATGTTTTTGAAAATTCTCAAAGTTTTGAATGTGATCATAACATTTTCTGGAAACACACGTGAGCTACTGAAATCCTCCTGAGATCACAACAGTGATATCAGACAGAAATGAGAAAATCTGACAATAATAAAGAATAATTAATAATAATAGAAAAGTGATGATTTTTTTATACATTTCCACTATAAAATAATGTCAAAATCTATGATGTACTAAAAGTTCACTGTAAATTAATAAAAGTTCATCAAAATGCAACAAATTAAGTAGAGCCCGACCAATATATCAGTCTAATATTAGACATTTGCTGATATGTCCGTATCGTACAGTGGCCCTGAGAGTCCAAACGGACTGCAACTTAAGAAAACACCAGCATTAAGAAAACGCTGCAAAAGCACACAAAACACAACGGAAATAGGAAAAAAGAGATTTCCAAAAAGCACAAGGGAAGTGTTTCTGGGGAGACAATAACCCGACGGACCAGTTGCAGGAACCAAAACATGCTAGGTAAGTATTTTTTAATCTGATGATTCATATAATACTGATGACGGATTTTTAGGCTAATAGTTAGGCTAACACACTTACCTCTCATCTTTTCTTTCCTCACAAAACCGATAGATCCTCCACTTCTGTGTCTCCCAGCGCAACTCTTAGCACATTTTGGTTCCTGCAACTGGTCCGTCGGGTTATTTTCTCCCCAGAAACACTTCCCTTGCGCTTTTGGAAATCTCTTTTTTCCTGTTTCTGTTTTCATTTTTTCTATTTCTGTTTTCTTTTTTTCTATTTCTGTTTCATTTTTCCTGTTTCCATTTTTGTTTTTTGTTTTCCTATGTGGTGTTTTCTTAAGTTGCAGTGCATTTGGCCTCTCAGGGCCACCATAGTATCGGCATTTATATTGACAAATAAGCAAAAAAACTAAAAAGTTAAAGTAAGACAGGAGAAATACTCTTCAACCATGTATTAGTGACAATAAAACAAAATTAATTTTAAAATGAATTGTTGTATTATTCTAGTAAATAATTACACATAACAAATGTTAGGGGAAATCTGCTTATATTTCACGTGTCTACAAGAAAGCATATCAGAAAATTGTTATTGGTCTGAAAAAATCCAATGTCAGTTGAGCTCTAAAGTGAAGTGTCTAATCGCCATTTAATATGTCGAATAAAACCTACACTCACATAAAACTACGCAACGTTAGCTCAAGAGAGAGGGAGAAAATGACACCAGCTGGCAGGACGGGTTAAAAGATGCCCCTCTCTAACAGTTCATGCAAGCACAGGGTCAACATGGGCATGCTTATGCTGTGAAGGATTTGCTTGCTCACGTCTGTTGTAATTGTAACTTGAACATGTTTGACAAAAATACGTTTTTTTCTGTGCTGGAAAGAAACCAGATCAGTTAAAGCACGATCTCAGGTGTGACTGCAGTGTAAAGAGGAAAAGCTTCGTTCCTGACAAATCTTTTAAAAAAAGCCTCAGTACATGTTTTTCCTAAATAAAATGCAAGCATAACAATACATTTCCCCCCCGAAGCCATTAGGTTGCTTCTGTCATACTCATTTCAAACACAGAGCCTGATAAACATCAGCGTTACCGTGTGAGCAATTGCTTCACTGTAAAGCTCTTCCTTCATAAAATCCAAGCCTCTGACCAGATATATACAGATAAGAACCAATGTGAGCTGACGGGCTGTTTTCATTCTCAGAAAAAAAACCAGGCACCTAATAAGCTCTCAATCGTTGAATTTTGTGCGCGTTAGCACGTTATGGTTGTGATATGTTCTGGGAACATGTGGGTAATAGTCACAAACTAAGGCTGCGTTCACACTGCAGGTCTTAATGCTCAATTCAGATTTTTTGATCAAATCCGATTTTTTGTCTGCGTGTTCACACTACAAATAAAATGCGACAGCAAACGCGCTCTAGTGTGAACGCTCAAAGCAGCCGCATGCGCAAAAGAAGACGTCACACACAACGCGCTCTGTTTAGACCCAGAGCAAACAATATTGTTTGACAGATGGCCCTTAATATAAAGACTTCGGACTTTACGTTTCCCAATTTTTGCTTTAAGTTATTTTGTTATTTACATAATAATGTAGATAATCTAATAATTATCCTTATTGCTGTTTAAGAGAGGAGCGGTGCTTCAAAGGATGGTTGCAGATTTCTGTCAGAATCTGCAGATTATACAGTACAAATAAAATGTTCACGTTTCTCCAACGTTGTCTTCCCAACAGTTTCACTGATATCTACACTGGATGGCCAGGAAGCGTTCGCGATGTCTTCTCTGGCGCTGATAATTGGCTTCAGTCTTGTGTCGGTGACGTAAAAGGCAGATTTAATGCGACCTGACCGTTCAAACAGCAGTCGCTTTCTAAAACATCGGATATGTATCGGATTCAGTACCACATACGAAAGTGACCCAGATCGGATTTGAAAATATCGGATTTGCGCCGTTCACACTGTCATAGCATGATCGGATATGGGTCGCATAGGGTCAAAAAAGTCAGATTTGATGCGCTTTCGCCTGCAGTGTGAACGTAGCCTTAAAGACACCTAATCCTACAACCTTGTAGCCATGAATTTATTAAGAGAGACCTCACAGTTATAAAAGATACGTCAATTGGTTTATAATGTGCCAATGAAAAATAAGTTATCTTATTTGAAGTCTGTTGTCTGTGTATAAACCAAGGTCGGGGCCAGTGAAAGAAACACTAACGTGCATGTGTAGTGAGCTGCACTCATGGTTCAGGAGCCACAATTAATATTGTAACACCTGAACTCCACCAGTTGAAATAGTTTGCTAAGAGAAAAGGATTTTAAATGCGCTCTAATAGTAACCACAGCTACGGTTAATCACAGCCACTTTAAATCACAGCGACTTCAGATCTTTGGCTGTGGTTGTGAGTCAGCCAACAAAGACTGACGCAAGCAAAACTTTTGAATCAAACCCAAGTCCGACAATATCTTTCAGCCCAAAAGACTCGATGACGGTAAAAATAGTAATAAAAATTGATTAAATAAGATTAAATAAGATTAAAATAGAGAGGAAATAGTTTTCTTGCTAATCTGGAAACATTTGTTATGATAACTCAGATGATAACGATGAAGATCTCGCAGCCTGAGATCATCTAATCAAAGGCTGTTGGGAGTCCCACAAACTCGTTTTAAGACCAGAGGTGATAGATCTTTTAGAGCGGTGGCCCCCAGGTTGTGGGATGCTCTCCCTCCATCATTACGTTGCCTTGATTGTATTTATTCTTTTAAAAAGCAGCTTAAGGCTCATTTATTTAGATTGGCTTTTAATTAGATTTGTGCTGTGTGTTTGATTATTAATTTATTTTATGCATTTCTGTTTTATATTACTGTGAAGCACTTTGTGGTATTTATCCTGTGAGAAGTGCTATATAAATAAATTGATTTGATTTGATGATGTGTTCACTGAGCACGCATGATTTCCTCTGTGTTGAACAAAAGGAGATTCATTTGAAACCAGATATTTTCATGTAAAGACATAAATTAAATTGACAACAAAGCATGTTTAGCACTGTTGGCTCACAGTGAGAGGTTCCTACGGTTAAAAGAAAGTTAATGTTATTCGTCTCTGACATTCTTAATCTAAAAAAGTTTACTTCTTTAATTTAAAAACAAAAAACTGCTAATTTCAGCTCCTTTCCAGATGCCCTTCCTGACATAATTCCAAAGGAATTTGTGTTTCCTCCTGGCATCAAACCAGGAATCTTTTACTTAGGTTGGATAAAAGTGTAAACCACTATTGTGACAGTATGGAGTGACGAAGAGGACCCAAAATGCAGACACTAAGGAACGTGGAAGAATACTTAACAGAAAGCGAGCCATTTATTAAGGCTGGGAAAAGATTACAAAACAAAAGGCAGAGGTGAAGCTAAACAATAACCTAAACTGGGGAAACTGAAGATAAACATAAAAATACCAAACCATGAAACTTGGTGTGGATACAAAGATACATGGAACATGGACAAGGGGAAGCAAAACTAGACACACTGCACATAGGACAAGGACTTTCACAATAAAACAGGAAACAGAGTGGAATGCAGACATGACAACACGAATGTGATAACATAGGACACACAGCATGAAACACATAAAGGGTGAGGGAAGCTTAAATACAGGGGTAGAAAACACAAGGGGAAATCTAATAAACAAATGAAGCTAACTTAAGGAACTTAAACATAAACATCAACATCCAAAAAAACTAAAACTTGAAACGCTGGGTCAACAGACGCAGGAACGTGACAGCTACACTATTTAGCCAATTTCTTCATAAAGTTTATACAAAAATAGAAATGAATTATTAAAAATGAAAATTTGCATATCAATTAAAACAGCCCATGCAAGTGTAACATATAAAAATCAATGTGACTCCCTAATAATGAATAAAAAGTTGAACAAACAAAAACAAAGGTAAGCTGAGCATGTCAAGGACATAAAATCCATCAGCAAATTTATGAGAAGGCCCTGCATTATAAATGGGTTTCTAATAGTGATTTAAAAGAAGCCACTGACCAAGCAGGCCAGAGTGAGTCTGGCAGGTCGTTCAACAATCGAGGAGCCCAAACAGAAAACGCTCGATCGCCATTTATCTTTAAACGTGAGGCTGGAACAGTTAGCGGGATCTCAGGCTGCACACAGGTCAGCACAAGAACAGCAGCTCTAGTGTGCACTCTGGAGCCAGGCCGTGAAGGGCTTTAAAAGGAGTCAGTAAAATCTTAAAATCTATTCTGAAACAAACGAGCAGCCATCGTAGACTCGTTAAAACTGACCTTGACGCCGCATCCTGAACAGTTTGAAGTCTATTCATTGATTTCTGATTGATACCTCTTTAAAAAGGCCATTACAATAATGCAAAGATGACATAAAAGCATGAATTTATAGCCAATCCAGATTTTTTTTTTCTGTGTACAGTGTGTATTTCAGCAAAAGTTAGTTTCTATGCTGGTGACAGGAGGAGGATGGGGGCTGAGTGCTGACTCAGTCTGTCCCCTGAGCCTTGACTTCTCTGGAGCACGAGCATTACTCACTAAATTTTCTCCAGTATGTTGTTACAGCTGTGCGTGGCATCGTGCCATCCTATAACACTGATAGTATCGTCTTTGCTCCTGAAGCCGTTTGCTTATTAAAAACTCCTCACGATCATAATGAAAGCAAAAGCCCGATCTCACATTAGTCCCAGTGCTGTGTGCAATTCCATTGATTTGTTTGCGGTGCATCTCTACACCATGTTTGCACATGCTGAGCCCAAAATGCAGGTGTGCCAGTGCAACTAAGTGTGGGCTGCGAGTTTTGTGTGACTCGTACTACTGGCCGCCAGCACCCCTCTCTTCCTCTGAGAGAAAGGCACAGGCTGCCCGGTGCAGATAAAAGTGTGCAGATATTTCTGAGCTGTCCCGCTGAGGCAGACTTTATCTGCAGACTCTCCTGTTGGTTGTGTTAGTCGAGCCCTGGGTAATATTAATACCCCACTAATGAGCCCCTTCCTTGAAGAATCCGGAAAACAATCGGCGGGGATGGGGTGGGGCTGTGTTGGCGTGCGTGCTGAATCAGTCCTCTCCCTTGTGCCACAACTTCCCTACGGCTTCCCGAGAATGCTCAAACAAAAAGGAGAAACGCAGCTCCGATCACATTAATCATGGCCCGTGGAAGCACCGGCAATTGCTCCAGGCGCACGAGAACAAAAGTATCGCACGAGAGGAAGATGTGGAAGGAGAGAGTGGGGTGGGAGAAGCAATGAGCTCAAATAGGTGTGTGTGTGTGTGTGTGTGTGTGTGTGTGTGTGTGTGTGTGTGTGTGTGTGTGTTATATCCCCTTAAGCACACGGTAGGGAAGATGGCTAGTCAGGGAAGCTGTGTGTTGGTAAATGCCTAGTGCAGGAGAACTCAGCCATCTGTGACTGTCAGGAGTGTGTGTGTGTGTGTGTGTGTGTGTGTGTGTGTGTGTGTGTGTGTGTGTGTGTGTGTGTG
>NW_005187402.1:4291507-4369715 GCF_000239375.1 Pundamilia nyererei | reverse complement strand
GTGTGTGTGTGTGTGTGTGTGTGTGTGTGTGTGTGTGTGTGTGTGTGTGTGTGTGTGTGTTATGTGGCCTCGGTTAGCTCCAGATGAAGATGTCCGTCGCTGCTCTATCGGATCCCATCAGTATTCAGCGGCAGTGATGCCAGCCTTTTCACTTAAAGGGGAGCTGGGCACAATTAGCTGTTAACATTACATGGCAGAATTAAGCCCGGCCAGTATTCCCCAGGGAAATTAAACCACCGGCAAATCATTAAACCACAAGCTAAACATTAACAGCCATTTGCATTTTTATTGCACCTGAAAAGAATGTGCCAGGTCCGTTATCTCTGAGAGACAGAGAAGGACTCCTTATTTATTATTGTTATGTTGTCTCTCGTGTGAAACACAATGGCATTTATACAGGAAAGAAGCAGCAAAATGAGAGGCTGGAGGGTTTTTTTTTTTTTTTTGGAGTGTTATGATTACAAATTCGAACATGGCTGGCAGAGGATACAATGACTTGTTTGTTATGCAAATCCCGGTGCTTTCATCCCTCCCAAAAATAAACAATTCCAAACAGATGACAATTTGCAGAGGCGCTCAGCTGAGTAAGGCCGGCAGTTTGGTACTGACAGGCTCGTACCGTCTGCAGTGTCACCGCTGCTTGAATGAAGAGGCTTTTAGGAGCAGGAAGTGGATACGGTGCCACATAAGTGGTGATGAAGAGGTTCTGGGGAGAAGTGAGATCTTCCTTTCTAATCTCCTCTCTCTCTTGGGCAGGTGAGCGGGATGTGCGGACAAACTCCTCAGCGGGCCTCTCGCTCTGTCGGATCCCCTCCGTCCCAGCCTCCGGCCGCCGCAGCCCGTGGGGCTCAGCCGTCATCCTCGGACCCCGACGAGACATTGGCAGACCTCCGCAGGTGAGGAAATCGGGCGCCAGGACGAGACCTCTTCCTATGATGAAGCGATTCTCTGTCTCTCCAGGGTGCCATGGGGGCAATATTTTTCCCTGACAGACAAATATTGCCCCTGACGCTGTCGACAGGTCCGCTCCTGCTTGCGCGCGATGCTTTGGCTCGGTCTCTCTCCGCTTGAGTATTTTTTTTTTAGCACTTCTGATGCAGTAACAGGCTTAAATGAACAGTGTAATGACGCCCAGCGGGGGCTGCTGGCCTCAGCAGCACAATGGCCAGATTAATGTCAATTAGGAATAGAGACACTGCTCATTTTGGCCTCTTTTATTCTCTCCTTCTCCAGGGGGATCTAATCGAGTTGCTTTCGCTGCTATCAAGCTGAATTCCCTCTCTTGCACTTTCCCTGCCTCCTTTCGCTTTTCCTGCTGTTTTCTTCTCCGCTCACTAACAATGGTGTTAACTGACGTTTGTATTCTTTGCCTTTGTGTTTCAGGGACTTCATAACCAGCCTGAGAGGCTTCAGCTCCTTTTATAGTGGTCTCGGGGAGGCCTTATGCAGCCGCGAGCCTGCTCCAGTGAACCACTCCCTCTGCTGGAACGGGCAGGAGATGACAGACAGGTAAGGCGGGGGTCTGGTTTTTGTTTGCAGACTGCGAATCAGCACTTCACAGTTTATTGGCTCTCTCTAAATGATCGCTTATGCAAACACTTTGCTCCCATTCTTGAATTCCCAGCCCTCTAGCTTCACATCTAGGAGTGTAGGTGAACTGAAGGGCAAGTTTTCCCAGAGCTGATGAGCTTCCCACAAGGCCCCCCCACTCCCACCGTCTCACCCACTGAGTGCGAGTGTAAATCTTGACTTTGGCTCTATGGGATGTTATTAATGTCAGGAACACTGTCACCTTCTTCTCGCTTAGTTAATTGCCGTTTCGATCGCTCTCTCCTCCTTCATCCAGCGTCTCCTGTGCACCCCGCAGAACAGCATTCGGTTTCCACAATATTTCATTTCACCCCTGTCCTTTGGCTTCACACATCACAACTCTCAGCGCTCTTTCCGCCTGCACCGTCAGCTGGCCCCGATTTCAATTTGGCTCACATAGTTACAGATATCATAGGATTTTTAGGCTTTTAAATCATGTGTGGAATTAAATCAGTGTAGATGCACAAATTCTAGTATAAAAGCACTGGGGGATGTTTTAAGTCTTGTTCCCAAGGATGAAGGAGAATAAGTTCAGTACTTCTTGCACAAAGATATAAAAAAAAAGAACCCGAGTCTGAGGAGGAGATATCAGGCTGGCAAGGGGGCAGAGCTGTCCTGAGGGGATGATTACAAGCTGGACCAAGCAGTGCGACAGGAAGGTGCAGGGGAGGCAGGAACAGGAGACAAAATGATGGAGAGATTACAGTGTCTCGCGGCAAGCAATTCTCCATGTCACCTGCGAGGGCATATGTCTGCAGATTCACTCTGGTGCATTTTCACTTCGAGATTTGTTCTGGATCATCTTCCATTATCTCCTGAGATAGGACCTTCTTCAGAGCCAAATGTGGCATTCATTCAGTGCATTGTCTCATGCAGATAAATTTAGACCGGGTAGGTGGGGAGGATAAGCACTGGAGGGGTCGGGTGCTGAATGTCTCTGATACTTGAGGAGTGATCTGTGGAGCTAAATGAGGCGCCTGTTATCGGGCTCTGTTTACCATCACACCTGGAAGCCAGATCAGAGGAGGAACACTTTTCACCACATCAAAGAGTGTTACCGTGCTAACTGTGATAAAAACGTAACGCCGTATCAACTCAAAACATTCCTCTTTTGGATCTACTGACAGTGTAAATTCATGTGTGCGTGATAATTGATTCAAAGATAAGATTCGGTGTCGACCGTGAATGTTTCATTTTGGGGATTGTGACGATGGAGTCTGAGAGGAGGTCAGAAGATATCATATTTAAAGAGTTTCAGCTGCTGCCATGTTGATTTTTGCAGCCAGAAATAAGCAAATGTGGTCCAGAAGGATAGCAGCAAGACTGAAAGTTAAGGTTTACAAGGTGGTAGTGAGACCTGATGCAATGTATGGTTTGGAGATGGGAGTGACCAGAATGGACAGCAGTAGAAATGAGACTATCAAGCTGGGAAGGTTTGAACATGTGCAGAGAAGGGATATACTGGAGAAAAGGTGTTGAGGATGGAGCTTCCAGACAGGAGGAAAAGAAGAAGACCTCAGAGAAGATTCATGGATGTAGTGAAGGAGGTAGAGTGAGATGAAAACAGGAGAAAGGACATAAAGATAGAGTGCTAAGTTAGCGAGTTAGCTGTCCCTAGCCAGCTTAGCTAGCAAGCTGCACCCGTGAAGCACAGAAACTTGCTGCAACAGGCACCAGCAGTATAACACAGATAGGTGGAGTCGAGTTCTAGGTCACAGCCCAACTGTAAGCCTAAATCCACATGGATGGGAGCCGGATTCAAGTGGCCACTAAAGGAACTGCAGTTTTTGGGGCTTCAACTCTGTTTTCAGCCTCAGTGGCTGCCACATGCTCCGTGCCCACTGTCATCCTTTAGCATTGTGTTAAATTATAGTTGTCTGAGAGCCTACAGCACATGCTATGCTAAATGTCTTGTGAGGCCTTGAGTTGAGTCAGATACGACTCTTTATGCTAACACTCTGCCAGCGGCAATGCTATTTAGATATATAGACACTTAAAGAATAACAGAGCCTAATGGGAAAGTTCAGAGTTTTAAGCTTGTATCAAATTTATTTTTAAAAACTGGTTCTACTTAAAGAGGTGAAGAAAGTTGAAGCATCACCAAAGGTATTTCCATTCTTTCTGAGGAAAACGTGAATTCCCTCAGCAGATTTAATCTAATTGTGTAATCAGAGTCCCCAACTTTTCTTTACAAGGAAGAAATGCCAAACTGGGTCAATAAAAAGCAGAAATGGTTTGTCACACTCTGACAGACTCAACTGAATTCATGACAGCTGATGTGATGTGGTACATGTAAGAATTACTGTGGCCCCAAAGACATCATACACAATAATGCATATCTGTATATATGTTTTTTCAGTCACAGTTGATTTAAAGCAAATGATTTAGTACCTCCGTCAGCTAGAACAATTTCACCCCACCCTCAAACATTAACCTCATGGTTTAAAGTTAAGGCAACGCGAGCTTCATAGTCAGTGTCATGTTTCGTCTTTGCATGTAGGGTAGCAAAACCAAATTTTACGGCAATCCATCAACAATTTCTGAGAAAGTTCAACCTGGACCAGTGCAGACTGGCCAAGAATCGAGATAAGTCGTTTCAAGGAGCCATTAAAAGAGAACCATTATCCTCTCCCTTAGAGTCTCCCATGTGAATATGCTGTTACTGAGGTGGATGCTCATATTACAAATGGTCAGTGGTTCAATGATTTCAGCATATGTACAATAAAAGCTAAGGCTTTAAGAACGTTTGTACCTGCCATGTGAACGGCACCGTATGACAAAGTTAACGTCAGACTGTCGCTAGCAGCACTTTCTGCCGGTCGTGCACCGCTTTTTGAAACCTGCTGCGTTGTACTGTTGCTACGGCAGCTAGGATGAATAAAACGAGTGCATAATTGTGTCAGTTTTTACCACCATTTTAATGATACATTAGTACAGAAGAGCGGAGCTACTGATGATGTAAAGTAAGCAACTCCGCCCACCTGCTGTTCAAACTTGACATTTACAAGGGGTCAGCCAGTTGGAAGAAATCTGGCTTAATTTAGTTTAAAGGAAAGGGAAGGATTGAGGATTAAAGAATAATGAGGATTATGTTGAAGTTAGAATCATGCAGCGCTCCAAAAATAAAAGTATAGAGCATAATGCGCCCACTTTAATGAGACTTAAGTTCACCCACCCGCTGCTCCATCACAGCTGTTTGTATGAACTCTGAATTTTGTGTTTTCTCAGTGCGACATTAAAACAAAGGAACAGTGTTAATAATCACGTGTGTGTCTGTGTTTGTGTGTGTTAGACAAGATTCTTAGGCACAGAAAAAGGTGTTTGTATAAACGTGTGTGTGTGAATGTGTGTTCTTCTACTTCTGCGGGTTATTTTGCTGCGAGAGATGGCAGCCTCACACTGGACCCAATGGCAGCGTGGTAATTGGTGTTACATTAGATTAAGTTATCGCAAGCATGAGGCGATGTGATCAGCTCTGCTGGCAGCGAACAATAACACAAGCAGGATTGGATAACGAGCCGAGAGTCGACAACTGAGACTATCGGCGGTGAAAAACGGTTTAACGGTGAGACACGCTAAATTATATTGTGGTAAAATTATCTGACAGGCACTTATCATGTGAAACACTAACCTGCCTCGGCTTCTTATCGTCACTCAAAATCTCCCCGTCCTAATCCTCCCTCCTCTTAACCATATTTCCTCTTTTCCTCTGCTTAAGTGATCACACGTTTTTCCATTATTCATGTGATAATTAGCAGCGAAGAAGGGATGAGATCATGGATAATAAGAAGAATAAATAACTGGGGAAATGTAATTTGAGTTTAATGAAAAGTCTGACTTGGAGGAGAATGAAAGACTGATGAAAAGAGACGGCAGCTCATAGGTGTGTGTGAGTGTGTGTGTGAGTGTGTGTTGGGGGAGTGTGCACACAGGGCTGTTTAAAAGAGAGAGAACAAAGGATGACCTCATACTTTACACACAAACACACACATGTGCACAGATTCTTTTTTCAAGGCCCCTTTTTCGCTCTCGCTAATCTACTTCCTCTAAAATAGTTCGTCCTTCATCTTTTCAAACATTTACAACAACACGGCAGACGACATTTAAGCTGCAGCGTGACATCCACTGAGAGAGATGTCTGATTCAGGTTCACCTAAACGTGCTCGTCTCAGTCAAGCAGAATTAGCCGGTCTCATCCTTCCGAGCGTGCGGTGAGGAAGGGGTTAAACCCTTGGGACTGTCAGAAGTGAAAAAAAAAACACACCTGCAGGAAAGTCTCAACATGAAAGAACAGCTGTGAAGAAATCTACCTTTCAGACATCCCAGCTCCTCCTCTTCATAGTGTACACAAGTGTAAACAGAGCAGCACTTCCTCAGTCGTACATTTATGCATGTAAGAGCCTGCCCGTGTGCTGCTTCTACCTAAATATACCCTCACAGCTAAAGCAGGGCAAAAATACATCTCTGCTAATGTTCTCTCATTAACTTCAGATGATTAAAAAGCTACTAACTGAGCAGATAATGTGCATGAAATTAATCAGCAGCCAAACTTTACATGATAGTTCAAGATCTTTGGGGATGTTGTCAGCACCCTTGAAACACTTAAAAATGTCAAAGAAGGTGGTAATGTAACAGCCTGCCTCTTAAAGGCAGATGTTCAGAGTTAGCATGTGATGAGTGATGAATTGCAGCCTTTATAACTACATTAACAGCATTAAGCTGTCTTTAAACAGCAGATCTTGGATAAATATCAACCTGCCTCTGGTTTTGTAGCTGTAGCTTCTCCATTGAGGGAAAAGTTGGTTCTTTGGTCAGAGCTCATTGACAAATTAGTTTTTTAGCTCAGGAAACTAAAATCCAGAAGACCTGAGATTCCTCTTATCAACACTAGATGGTGATAAAATCCCTGTTTGTGTCTTCCACAAAGGTAGCTTAGCCTGAAGTCACTGAAGCTCTTCAGTTTCATAAACATAAGGCTTATTTAAGCATTTTCTTCCCGTCCTTTCAGATATCCTGGGCCCGGCCTAAAACGACTGCACCCCAGCTCCGAGTCCAGGAGCAACAAGCCGCCTGAGCCGGTCATCAGCCAGATCATAGACAAACTCAAACACATCAACCAGGTGAGCTGTGCTCTTTTATTTCCTTCGTGGTTATAGCTCCGGCTCTGCAGAGGTGGGATAGTCCACTCTCCCATTAGCTCTGCTTCTTGGCTCACACTTGGACACTGATTCCCAAGCTGCTGGAGGCCCTGCTCTGCAGCTCCTGTGGGGGTCAGCACAAGCCAAGTAAAGATTTTAAATGAGGATGTTTTGTTTACTACTTTGCCCTTTTAAAACACAGCAAAACACTTGTGACTGGAAACTGTTTTTAAAAAAAGCTCTTCCTGGACACAAATTCTCCCGCATGGCAGCCAGAATATGAAAGGATGCGTGTCCTCCATCCACAAAAGGCCCAGCTGTCATCAAGGCCGAAGCCCTTGTTTTTTTCCCACCACTTCCGCTGGCATGTAAACCACGGTCGGGGCAGGCTGGCTTTGTTCAGAGATGCAGGATCGAACTCACGTATCAGCCCACGGATCTGCCGGCACTTCCTGATTCTTGGTGGTTGCACTTGTAGCTGTCAACACTTCTAGCTGACTACCCCTCGCCCCCTCCCGCATGCATACACACATATGTGTGCATGTTAACACGAGTCTGTTTGAGCTTTAGGATGTTGTAGCCCTGTCAAGGTGGATTCCCCTGTTTAAAAGGGAACCTGGGAGATCTAAGAAGTAGCTCCGGACCCTTCTGCACTCCCCGCTGACAACCAGAGAGCCTCAAGAAAAAACAAAATTGAGAGGGCTGTGGGTTGAAACTAATTCTATCATTTACTTCCACAGTATTACTTCATTCATATGTGTCAGACGCCTCCTGCTGCCTTCAAACGCCACCATACCTGATTCATCCTGGCTCTACATACGTTGGGCAGTTTAAACGCTCATTCCTAAAAATGTGGGTCTTATTTTTTTTATAGCTTTGGCCATCTTTTCTGTGAGCTGTGAAGACGTTGGACTCACCAGAGAAAGTTCCTGACATTCACTGGGAAAAGAAAAACTGTTTAACCATTTTATTTGGTGCTAAAACGCAAAGAAAGCATAAAATGTCAATAATAATCCCTAAGTGCAGAGACCAGTGTAAAATCAGTGTGATCACCTGACTGTGCATTTTTTGCCCTTTCAGCCTTCTTTGGAGGAATTTTGTACACTATTATTATAAGTAGGAGTGAGAGCCAAAATGACCAAAATAAAAGCCAAGCTGTAATAAATCTGAATTATCTTGTAAGCTTAAAAACACAGGACATACCCTTTAATGTAATAAGCCTTTCAAAACTTCCTGCATCGGCACAGATAAACAATTGTAGCCATATGATTACAAGCAGAGCTGCTGCAGTGCAGACTGTTTACCATGTGGATCGAGGTCCTGATAGGCTTTTGATGAGATTTTGCAAGAAAATGCAGTTTAGTGAAATGACTGAGCTCATTGTGTTATAGATATTGAGACAATCCCTTGGAAGCATGAACTCAGTCAAGTCATATGTTCTCAGTAACCTAATTTCCATTTCTAATTGGCTCCCATGTTGCACTGATGATGTGGCAAACATGTGGACATTTATGGGGTTTTTCTTCTGTTTACACAATCGGTTAATATTTATGCAGATTGACCATTCGCAAGGGAGCTTTTAGTCTCATATCTGATGACCGTGCAGCAGAGTCAAGCGTGTTTCTGCTTCGGCTCCCCTTCCCTTCAGATCTTAACTTCAATGGCCTGGATTAACATCTGACAAAAGAATGACTGCACTTGATTGCATATTTCATGTGCAGTAAAACTGTTCATGGCTCACAGCCATGCTTTCCCTCCCCCCTTTTGTTGCAGAAATTGGTTTTAAAAATATTAGTGTAATCCTATCACCATTATACTTGGGCGTGCAAAATGACAGGAACACCTTGTAATGTTGTGCAATCTGCTGCAACAGTCCTGCTGTAAATCAGCCCACTGAGAAGTTTAAAGTATTGGAATTTTAGGGGAAGATGACTCACCGAGTTTATCTTGATAGTAATTTGTAATTTTCTTGTAACATCTCTTATCAAAACATATGAAACTAATTAGTTTTCATAAAAATAAAATTACTTTTGCTTTAGTTGGAGCTCTGAGACACAATAAAACTGCTAATCTGCACAATGTCCATTTACCTGACGTTGTTGTTAACATGGTAATAGATCTAATGTTTATTATTGCCACTGTGGGGGGGGTGGCATGTTAGTATGGGAGCTCAACCAATAAACTGGTAGAGTGATGTTAATAATGGGCTTAATTTCTAGAATACTGTGGCTGCAAACCCAGCACAAACTCTGACCCCTCCACCACTGTTCTTGACAGTTGGTAAGAGATGTGCTCTGTTCGCTTTTCTCCAAACATGGCGCTGTGCACTACGGTCAAACATCTGCACTTTGGTCTCGTGTGTCCAAACAACATTGTTCCAGAAGTCCTGTGTTTTGTTCAGATGGAGCTTTGCAAATATAAACCATGCTGTCATGCTCTTTTTGGAGAGAGGAGGCTTTCTCCTGGCAACCCTTCCAAACAGGCCAGACTTGTTCAGGGGTGAATTTGCTGGACCGTCCACATATCTGAACGCTTCAGACCAGGAAACTGCAAAAACCAAACTGCTCACACTTGCTGATTATCAGTTAATGATCAATGATTAGCAATGCCTGGCTGCTACTTGCAATGTATTCAAGTTTTCACAGACTGCATAGAATTGTCCGTCCATTAGGGGCCAGACTTTACTCCCAGCCACAAATGTTAACCCCCTGGTTGAGCTAGAAGAAAAAGAAGGGGATCGTCAAAGTCCTTCGACATACCTAACGAAACACATGAATGCATACATACTTTTACCTGCTAATTAAAAACAGTTGCCAGACTCAGTGGGATCCTTCCTTTGGGAAGCCAAGAATAACAATTTGCCAAATTTCAAATCTGAAACCAAGTTGTGTACCAAGTGACTTGGCAGCATGACCATACCCAGAGCTACAATGCTAATATGTTTGAAAGGATACCTGCCAACAGGGAAGGATCAAGTCGCTCTTCAACAGAGAGGCACAGCCCTAAACATACTTTCTAATCCTGCTAAATGTTTATTGAGTATACACCGCATTTCATGGTCCTGCTCTCCGCTTGCATATTGTAAACAACCACCGAGGGCACTGGAGAAAGTGATGTTGTTCAGTTAAAAGCAGTTTTACAAGGTCTCCGCCTCCCCGCCAGTTGAAAGACCGACAGTTCCAGATGATGCAGGGCTAAAAGCAACTAATTAACCATGTGATATGAAAGAGTGGGGCCATGGCTCATAGATAATTACTTTCATCTGCCCTGTTTATATGCAAAGTGTATGAGGACAGGCCAACGGTGAGATAGTAATGTTGCGTAATGGTCCAGGAAGGCAAACAGCGGAGTGCCATGTTGATTAAAACCTGCAGTATTCACAGACGATCGTGCTCAGATGAATGTGCACATGTAAGTCCTGGATATGCATTCAGCTCTGCATGCTGGACAGGGGTCGCTTGCATACAGTCCTCTGCAAATCCTATAAGGCTCTTTTTCTCCTGTGCACATTTTCCATTTGAATGAACATTATTCTCCTTTTGGCTGGAGCAGCGAACATGATCAGCGGTTCTTCCAGGTCTTACTGACCCACTTTCAAACAGTGAATCGGTCCCAGACCATAGTATGTAAGACTGTGTCGTAAAATATACACTCTCCAAGAGCGAGAGGGAACGCGGGACCCCTCAAAAAATCGACTTCCTTCCAACTTTAATCCCTCTGATGTTTCATTCCTCGACTCTTAAGTGCTCCGTGACGATGGCCCCGTGAAATGCAACTATGCGGCGGAAATGTGTCATTTCTCACGTTGTCAGTGTTGATCAGAGTATCAGCAGATACAGAGACAGTTTGGCAGGGGACCCCTTGCCTTTGTGCCTCTGTGAGGCTAAACTAAACATAATAAGAAGAGGAAAAAATTCAGAGCCGGTCGCCTCAGCTTATAAAACAGCGTTTTCTCACGCCTGAACCAGTTGATGTCATGACTGAGCCGTAGCCAAGTTTAAAGTGAGCCGCACAGTATAAATGGATGAGGAGAAATGGCTTTCTCCTTCAGTTATTGCTTCCCGACTTGGAATCTTTAAACAGTGCGGGACTGTGAGGAGCCACGGACATTTTTGTGCATGCAAACACTGTGTGTAACAAATTCCCGTGTGAGGTCCTGTCTGTATATGCAATATGAGCTGATAAAGACGAGAGTGCTCGAGCTCGCTCTCTCCCCGGCTCTGACGTCAGGTTTGAGATATTCTTTTGATGCCAGACTGGCGATTCTTCCTGGTTTTCTTGCTGAGAAGTGGACTGTGTGAACGTGACTCCGCATTAACACTTTCGTTTTTCGTGAAGTTCTTGCGCGCAGGGGACGTAGGGGCGTTAGCGCTCCTAAATTAGAACATATTATATTGATGATGTGTTCTTGTTCTGGGGGGATTAGTTTGTTTTTTTTGTTGTTTTTTCTGAACATCTGTTTAACTTCCCAGAGTATCAAGTTTCTCCTCTGAACAACTAATCTGGCAGGAGATGGTTGAGCTAGTGGCAAAATAGAGCAATTATGTGATTGGTCTTTGATTACAGAGCGTTTCATTTGTCAGATGAGTTTGCCATTTGGAGGGTCAGACCTCCTGGGATTCTTCTGACAGCCCCCCTTTTCTGGCTACACGACACTCTTTGGAGAGCTTAAATTTGGAATGCATCTTTTATGAGTCGGTTTCATTAAAACACAGCTGTTTGATCTGACACTGTTATAATTGCTCTGTAATTTGAAAAATAACTTCTTCGCGTTGCCAGCCAAAGCTTTCATTTTCAGCTATTTGAACATTTTAGCTTTTACTTCCATCCGTCTCTATCCCTCCCTGTTCGTTTCACTTCTTTCCATCTCCCCAGCTGTGCTGAGTTGTGTGTGACAGACTGCAGCGCTGTCGCCCTTCGCTCCTCCAGCCCCCACCTTCTATCCCCCCCCCTCTTCCCCACACCCACCTCTCTTCTGCTCGCAGCTTCCCAGACTAATTGAAGCCAGAACCTGGGAAAATCCTGCAGGTAGGACAGGAATCCAGGGTGGAAAATAAACCAGATCCCAAGCGCCACAAATTCCATCACGCAGTCTCACTTCCTCCGAGCCACCAGAGCCTGGGCGGCGTGCGCTTGACACCTAGTGTATGTTCGCGCAGAATGCACTCTTTAATATCATAACTCACAGAAACACTCGTCCGGAGTCACTGTGCACAGTGGTAGTAATTAATTACGGACACGTCGAAGCTCATATAGCAGGAATATATAAATAAGAAACCCTTTACTGAATACTACTGTAGAGATGTGTGCAGTGGCCTTTAACTTAGGACTAATGCACACTATGGGTGTCTACTAGGCCTGCTGTTTTGTAAACTTGCTAACCTAGTCATTACACGTACTCCAGTCAAAGAGACTGACTTCTGTTTGATGTTATTGACTGAGAGGGTTTTGAAGTGGGGTTTTTGTTTTTTTTTATGTATCCCCTCAGGGCTTTGTCCTCTCGCCCTCCTCGTCTTTTTTTATTTTCTTTTTTTTCATGTACAGCAGAGAGGAAAGAGGGGATGCTAATATTTGTGAGCGGGTACGAGCCCACGAGGGGTGCTTTAAATGATGTGTGACACCTGGTGTAAACCTCTGAAGGGGCTGCAGGGCGTTTGTGTACCCCTGTTAGCGCACCGTACATGCGTGTTATCCTTTCGTTTTCCGGAGACTTAGGAATTCATGGTAAGTTTAGGATTTGAGCAGTTGTGGATCCTTAACTTGACAAATCCAACCAACAGATTACACACACACTCACACACCATTCTCCCACCCCAGGCTTTCTCCCCTGCTGACTGTGAGGTCAGACAGAGCATGTGAGGGGCCTTTTCCTCCCAATTAGTCTGCCTGCTAATGAGTCCCAACCATCCTTTCTACCACTGCCACCCGTTCCTCCTTACCTCCATACCTCCACCTCTCCCTCCATCTTTGCCCCCTCCCCAAACCCTCAATCAATCCTGAGGCCCATGCCACCCCCTTCGCTCCCACACTCCTACCACCCCAGTGGGTGTAATTATCACACAGCCGGCTTATAAAAACCCCGCAGCACAAGGCGGGCACTCGCCTTGCTGAGCAGGAACACCGGTGAGGGGTATTTTCCTATTTTTTACCTGTGACTCTGAGCTGAGGGCTTGCTTGCTTGTTTGTTTGTTTGTTTGTTTGTTTGTTTGTCTTTTTCGTGCTAACTTTTCTTTGCTGATTCTTGACTTTTCGTTGAACTGTCAGGGAATCGGACAGCTGAGTCTTCCTGCTGCGTTCTCACACTCTCTGTCGCTGGGCACAGTCATATGTTGCTGTGTAACAGGATACCTCCCCGTAGAGGTCACGGGTCACACTTCCTGTTTCCTGTTTCTGCTAGGTCATCATAGGGTCTTATCCGCGAGGGTCATAGACCTCCCCGTTCATCCTGCGCCTTTTGTTTGGGACAGCAGTGCTCAGGGCGGAGTGGGTGGTTACAGCTCAGTTGAGGCTCCTCTCTAGACCCGTCAAAATGTCAGCACTCCCAAATTTTATCATCCCCTCTCATGCTCCCCGTCTTCTCATATCGCAAGACCCCTATTTATCTCTGTGGTTAGCGGTTTTTACGTTTCTCTTTCATTCTTTCCAGCACCTTCAGTTCTCTATGTGCTTAGGCTAGAAGCTAAGCTAAGCCTACAGCACATCAGCTGATTGCCGCTCACACACAAGCATAGCTCCTCCACTCTTTCTTACCCACTTGCCCCAGTGATCATCCACCGATTCCCACTAGGTGTGATCATGGAACATGCAGTGACAGTCTGCTGATGTTGAAATGGAGGATTTCTGAGCAACACATGACTCTGGAAAGCACTGCGATAACGTGTAAAGCAGATGGGCAGTGGACAAAAAGAGATTGTCTGACGGGGTGTAATCAGATTTAGCAACCAGCAGCCTGAGCAGGAATGAGACTTTTTAAACTATTAAACCCCACAGAGACAATCAGGCACATTCACAGACATAAGTCGATATTTTCATTTGGTTACCCTCAAAAAAAGATTGAAAATTGCTGTCATACCAGATATATTTAATACTAAAGGGAGTTAACCCCCTGCGTTCATGCGCCGCCTCGATCTGAGCCCAGCGTGTTGGAAAACAACATTCTTCTATTCTTAAACACCAACAGTTTAAGCTCCCTCTGCAACATCATCTAAACATGCGTTCAGGATTCAGTCCAAACTGAGAGGTCTGGAAATAGAGTTACGGGCTAAGGTGGAGCACAAACACTCCCAGTTTCATGCCGGACCGGAGAGCCGCTTCTTTTTTTTTCCTCCTGCGTGTTCTGTGTCCGACTGGAATGAACATCAGGAAATTAATTTTGTCTGCATTAACCGTCTGAGGCTGAGCTCCTGTTGCGTGACACGCTCGAGCGTGGACAGATAGGGAAAGACAGGAGGGTGAGGGGAGAAGAAACAGAGGAGAATGAGACAGCGCTGGTCCTCCTCCTCCTCCTCTCTTTACATTTCACATTCAATAAAAGTTGAGTAACGACTCGAGGAGAGCGGGTGGGAATGCGAGGCAGGCTGCGCTGACCCAAACGCCGCTCCGCCCCGCTGAGGAGCTATCCATGACTCACTCTGTGGAAAGTGCCTCCTGTCATTCCTCCATCTGTCTGTCTATCTGTCTCTACTCTCCCATGATGTGCCTCATTTATTTCCACTCTCATGCCGTTTCTCCCCAGGCTACGAGCTCCGAACAGGGATATCTGCCAGCGTGACAGAAACACAGCAGCTCACGGGACATGTGCACATTAAATGCAAGGAAAGTCCATTTCCTTCGTTTATCAAGAAAAACAGTGCGCGATGGAAAGGCTTTGTCCGACACAATGACCTGCACGCTTGCTTTAAAAGTGTGCTGTACCTTTTTTGTGCTAGAGGCGCTCTGATATCAATACCAGAGTGTCGCAAACTATTTTTAACCAGGGCCTGGAAGGTACAGGAGAAATGTCTTGTAATCTGGGTCTGATTTTCTTAGTTCAGGACACTATTTCTGTTAGTTATAACAGAATTATACTCCTCAAGCCACTTCTATGGCAAGCATCGCTTAGAAGGAGGCTGAGAGGCTAACACATGCATACAATCTGACAATTAGACAGGCTGTAAACAGAACTTCAGGTTAGTCAGAGAAACAAAGCCATGATGCAAACATCCGTTTTTGTAGCTTTGTGCAGTGGAAGAAGGGGTTATTACCGACACTTGAGGTTCACTCTGAGGTTGGTTTCACTTCTAAATAAAGATGGGAAAGTTTAGAACATGTGGCCAGACTGCTTGAAAGCATTCCACATGTCCATCAAAACAATTGTTTCCAACCTGAGGAGAATTGTGGGTAATATTTTAGCAAATATTTTCCAACTCACACACTCAGCAGACATGGGGCAACATCAGCATCAGTTTGGAGCATGTGTGTGAGTCAGACTCCACATCAAAGGGTTGTGACATGTACCAAAGATGTTTTGGTCTTCAAAGACAAATCAGCAGCATTGTGTGGAAAATACAGGGCCGTGCAAAGGTCTCGAGCCACCACTCATTTCTTTCTATCTTGCTAGAGAAATGCGAGGTTGAATGATTTATCAAAACATGCAGCATAAAAAACAGAGTTTGTGAAGTTTGAATGAGCTTCACGTGACCACCTTTATTCTTTAACACAGCCTCAACTTTCTTATGTAGCTCTGTGATCAGTTCTCCAGGCTTCTTAAAGGACATTCAAATCTGTTCTTTGGATGTTTCAGCCGTTTGTTCCATCCTCTGTCAAAATGATCCCACACTGCTTCAATAATGCTGAGGTCTGGGATCTGGGGAGGCCAATCCATGGCTGATAGTGTTTCATTCGGTGTCTTTAGGCCCTTGTGGTGGAATTAAGGCACGACGGGACCACAGATCCATGTTTTGAGCCATCTTTATTTAATATTTGCATCACACCACCACAACCCCCCACCAACCCCTGAGTCCCCGTGTTTTAACACGGCGGGCGTGATTGCGGATGCCGTGCAGGTGCGTCTGCACGGCACCGCAGACCACGCCCCACCACAGCCCTCTCACAGGTCCTTCCTGATTTTTTTTCCTGTTTCTTAAAGACATGAGTCTCAGATACTGTTCATCTGCTGTACTTGTTTTTTAGGCCTGTCACTTCTTTTGTACTCCACTTGTTCTTTTTCCTCATAGTCTTTACGGATACACTGCACACCGTGCTGAGATATGCATGTACATTTACAATAAATGGCTCTTTGGGAATCGCCTTTTTTGGTTCGTGCCACTTTGTCTGTCAAACTGCGTGATTTTTTAAATCTTTGTAAAGAAATGGGAACGCATTATTTATTTTTGTGACAGGCCACTAGTAACAAAGTGCCTAAAGATTCAATTTAAAATGAGTTATTTGTAAATTGTCTTCTATATGTGCATACCGGACTTCTTCATCCCTGGAGTTAGGTTGACATTTTTCATGCTTGAATGATTTATAGGTCACTGTTAAGCAGCTAAACAGAAAAGTCCTGGTTAGGTGCAAGTGTAACCGGTGTGATTCTGCGTTGTGTCTGATATAAAAAGGTAAAAGAAAGAAAGACCTCCAAGTAATTAATTTGCCCACTCCAGCTCCTCTCCCACAGGGGAATTGTAGAAAAAGGGGTGGCATTTATTTTTACATTAAACATAAAATATGCATTTACACGTAACATATTTGACATAAGATAAAACAAAAACAACAACATGAAATCCGACATACCTGATATAAAAAGGTAAAAGAAAGAAAGACCTCCAAGTAATTAATTTGCCCACTCCAGCTCCTAGACCAAATACAAACAGTGGGGAAGAGGGTTAGCTCAACCCACCACAGCTCCCAAGCTAGCAAGGAGTATATATTCATGCTAGCATTTATGGCGCCTAAAACACATTTAAGATACACACATACTACACACTTATAACATCTTACAAAAACAGGCTTAACAATGACAATAACTGAACTAACATCGCAATCAGAAACATCAGGGTGGCTAAATATGAATTATGTGTGTTTTTAAGGTGTTGGAAAGAGATGACACCCACCTCTCCCACAGGGGAATTGTAGAAAAAGGGGGGAGGCAAAAGGGGTACACTGTATTTATAGTATTGCACCAAAGAAGAAGAAGAAGAAAAGAATGAGGAGGGGCTCTAACTGATAATGAACACAACTACAGGCTTGGAGGTCCTAAAAGTCAGGTATAAAAGGAGCAGTTTGGGGGTTTAGAACACATTTTGTGTAATTATAACAATGTGATTTATGACCCTGTTACACAAGGACTGGACTGAAAATGTGTGAAATAAAGCTGCCAGTGTCCAAAGGAACAACTAGAAAGCCTGGATGAGAATTACATCACATGAGGAGTGGCTCAAGACTTTTGCACACTACTGCATTTGTGACCATTTTTATTATTTGTTAATTATAGGTCTGTTTTATTCCAGGAAAACCCCTGCTTCAGTACCCAGCACGTCCTCATTCCTGTGAACTTAGCCTTCTACCAGCGCTGCTTATTGATGAAATACTTTTCCTGCAGCTCATCAGACACTGAAAAGCTTTGTAAGGTGGAGGAGGACGACAGAGTCTGTGGAGCAAAAAGCTCCCACAAAGGGAGAGGAGCTAAAACTGTTTGTTTCACACAGGTATCAGGTAAATAAGGATTATTTTTAATTGTGAGTCATGCAAAGCTACTTTAAAAAAGCAGGAATGAAACCCCTTAAATCAGGTCAGCTAATTTCATCACTGTGTCACTGATTTCCTTCAGGTCAGAACAATTAAACACTGAGGAACTTTCTTTTTTTAACTTATGGGAGGTAGTCTGTTTGGAAACCAAATCCTTGAATTCTGTAGATTAGATTTGCAGGCGTGATGTAAATGTGTTGAAGAACTGATAGAAACATTCAGTCCTACAGATTCCATCTGGGCCGAGTCACATAGCAGCATGTCCAGACAAGTCCTGTGCATGTAGAGGAGGACATAACACAGGCCCAGATCCCAATCACAGATACTGATAAAAAAAATTCCATGCACTTTTCCTTTTTTACTCATCCTCTCCATTTTTGACTATCACCCATTCAACCAGGCTCTTCCTACATTCTGAAAATTTCTGTGACTTATGGGAAAATGTGATCCAAGATCTCGGTGCCAGCTCGAGCAGACCACAGCTGATGATCAGCGAGCGCAGGTTGATTTCTATCAGCGGAGGTCAGCCAGAGGCTCTGAGGCTCAGCTGCAGCTGTCGTGTCGAGCAGTGACCCTGTGTGGAGTTCATGTCATGTGTGGGAGGCAGTGACAGACTTGTGGTTTCTGTGTCTCTGTCTGGGCTGGCCTGCATTGAGCAATCTGCCACATGTTTGGGCTTTGTGTGCAGCCTTTGAGCCCATGTTTCCTTGGTGTGACTTGCACTTTTGTGTTAAAGGGAGGTGAACCCTGTGGCGTGCGGGATGCCTATGGTCGAGCTGATTACATGTTCCCTGTGTCCAGCTGTCTGTGGGAGCCAGCTCCCGATGCTACTCGCGAAACAGAGAAGAGGAGAGCGAGAGATTTCCTCTCGTAATGGAAAACATGCCGAACATTTCTCGAAAAAAAAAGTCCCTTTTATTTGCTTCCTCCCTGCTTCCTCTTGCTTTGGTTTTTCTTTTCTCTTTTTTTATAATTGCAGAAGATTCCAGTTCAGAGCTGCTTGAGGTTTCTCCTCTTGTGGTAAATCTGGATGCTCTTGGCGTATCACGCAGCGGCTTTGCCATGCCAAAAGCGCAGCGTCACTTTCGATACAAACATCCACCCCACCCCTACATGCTACCGCAGCCGCAGCAGAGGCAGGCAGCCAGTGGGCAGAATCCACAGCGCCCTGCCACAGAGCTACTGCCCTGTCATCCTCCCCTCTGTACCGCTGTGGAGAAGGGTCAGTGCCATGCCTGCATATACAGTTTCTTTTTTTAATTCTCCAAAACCGTTTTCATGCGTTCTCCATGTACAGCTCATATGCTCTTCACTCAAATGTGTGCATGAAACTAGATTTTAATCAACATGTTGGTCGGTTAGTTGGTTTGTCTACTACTTTATCTTAACAGTTATCAAACTGTCATGAAGGTTAGCAGTAATACCCGTGAGAACTATTCCTGTAAACTGCCTCTGGTGTCACTGGCAGGTTTCTCGTGCTCGGCAAAATATTTCTAGACTTACTTGGTCGGCTGGCATATTTGTGGTCTCTAAATATTTAATCCACAGTGACTTTTGTGGTGCCCTCTAGCTGTACAATGACAATAACAGCATTCATGTCTTCATCAGAATGAATTGTTATTTCTTTGACATTTTAATTGTGCTCCATGACCAGGGCTAAATATTGATTTATCCAATACAGTGGTTTAAGACAAAACAATTAATCCTAGAATGTCAATCGTTGTGATGTGCACAGCACTTTTTTCTGTTCAAAATCCAGAGAATTGTTTTAATTAAAATAATTCCTCAGAAAAATAACGGTGTTCTCTGAACTGATCAGAGCTCTGAAGCTGAGGTGAATCATAAATGCCTTATTGTTTCAAGGTTCAAAATGTACATTTATCGTGTGTTCAGCAAACAAATGTACGATGTTCCCTCAGTTTTCATGCTGCAGCTGCACCGCACATTTTACAGTGTAATCCATCGGTTGCCATGAGGACGATGACTTTTTGCTGGAAGTTGTGACTTGTGTGTGTGTGATTTGGGTTAAAGTGAGGGGGACTTCTGGATCCAGTGCCAGGATATATTTGGAACGGCGGGAGGATGCAGGAGCTTCCTGACAGTGACAAGAAAGTCATCCAACCAACTTTGAGACTCCATTCTGGATTTTGGTCTTTGTCACTCCCGACACAACCACAAGGCAGTGGTGCTAACTACCCATAGCTGGGGATCTGGTTCGCGGCCATGAGGCCATGTTCACGCACCACTGCCAGGGGTCAGATCTCCTCCAATCCCCCTGTAGCTCCGCCTGAGTCCAAAGGGTGCTCTGTTGATGTGTGGCGCTACAAAGACACTATGTACTAGCAGGAAGGGACTTACAGACTCAGGTCAGCTTTTCATTGATCCACAAGCAGCGGCGGTTGCTGGTGGTGTAGGCGCGCACTAGATGGGTCACACCCACCAGATGACACACCAGGTTTAAACTGCTATTGATTTTGTGTTTTAAAATTTTTACATGTGTTGCTTTGCATATATCCAGCTAGCATGTTTACATGTTTTTCATTATATTTATTACTCGTCCAATAGCAGCCACTGGCCTGAATTTCTTTGTTGTGGATTGTTGGATACTGGTGTGTTAGAGCTCTAACTTCAGTTCGGGGCTTAATGCTTGAAGACGAGGATGACATTTTATTAAGTTGTTTGTTGTCTCTTTCGTTCGCATTTTTGCTTGATTGGTGAAGGGGACCCATTTCAGATTATAACACACCATGTCTGAGTCTGAAGGTCCAGGCATGAATTAAAAACTTGCCTCCACTGAGTGCAAGCATCTATAAGTTGGTCGTTCTCCTGCCACAAACATAAAACGAGGTTGGGGGAACGGTGATATCCATCTCAGCCATGGCATTCAAGATGGCAGGGCAACATGGCGGCGCCCTGCAGTCTATGAGACTTCATCAGTTTGTTGGAAGATAATAATTACACACTAATCAATGTATATTTATGAGTCCCACATTTTTTTCCATTGAATAAACTTCAAAAAATGACTAAATGTATCTTTACGAAGGAGAAAACTGGGTACAAGACAAAAATATTTATTCTTTATAGCAGGCTGTAAACATTTTAAATTCTGCTGTAAAGTTGACCATTTCATCTAAGAGATCGGTGGGATCGTCTGACTTTTTCACAACATTAAACTTGAAGGTGCGTGTTTGCTTTTGTGTGGTTTTCTGTTTGAGGAAGCAGGCCATTGATTGTATAGCGTTAACTCCCAGCTACCTCCGTGTTAGGATAATGAACTGAATTACTCATTCAGTGACTGAATATATCCCGCATGTTTGCTCGCAGCTGACTAAGAGCTTTTAAGTGATTCAATTCGGTCATTCACCCAAAACATTTATTCTTTTAAACAAATTGATTGTGACATTAGCTGACATGCCAAACTAAGATGGTAAACATGAAACCTGACAAACATCGGTGTGTCAGCACTGTTATTGTGAGGATATTAGCCTGCCGACACATTAGCCCCACCAAGCTGCAGATCCTGCACGACTGTAAACACTTAGCCCTGTGTCATCTACCGTCAGTAGTAAAGCAGACGTCAGAGTGTCTGTTTATGCGAGTTTGTATGTATACTGGAAGGTGAAGATCTGCTCATGGCAGTAAACTCCAAACACGGCTGTTGACATCAGTGGTTTTCCCTCCTCTCCTCATTCCTTTTTTTAGGTTTTGCTCTAAAATACCCCGAGCCACCTCATTCTCTCCCTGCTTTACAAGTGTCTGTTTGCCTTTTAACAAGGTTTGCCCCTCCCGTGCCTGAGTCTGGACAAGTTGCCAGGATACAAGTCGTTAGAAGGAATTTCGGGCCCAGCTCGGTAAATCTGTGGAGGGCTCTGCAGGCAAACACATATGTCTCTTTAACACAGTTCAGTACATTAAAGTTCCATTCACGATGTGGAGAGTGTACTTGTGGAAGATAACGGGGTGTTTTCATGAGAGCTCAGCTTTGTCAGCAGGTGGTGCTTCGCTGCACAGCCTCAAAAAGAAGCTAAAATATTCCTGTGGATCCGATGTCTGTGAGTTACTGTTTGTCCGTCCCTCGGTCCAAGTGACCAGGCTTTTAAAAATGTTGTGGTCATCATCAGTGTATGGCCTCAATGTTGCTAAATGAATGGAGGTTTGTTGGTTGGCTGTGCTGGGAACAGGGTAATGTGTGTTCCCGCTCCAAAATTTAGAGTTTATGTCACTTGTAAAAGCCAGATTGACTGGCTTGTATATGGAGCCGAAGGGAAAAGGGTTGTTTATCTTCCGACTGACGTAATTCTGTGATTAGCTTGGGCTTTTTATACCTCCGCTCTATCGCGCGCGCACAAACTCACACACACGAGTCTGGGCCCAGCTGACCTGAGACGAGGCCCATATGAACCCAATTTTCTCCCAAAGACAACTAGAAACAACAGCAAAATATGCATGCTGACGTACACAGATAGGAAGGAAATCAATAAAAAACAAACAAGGAGGAGCTTGAGCGGCGAGATGAGAGGACGCTGCCAGAGAGGGCAGGCGGCTGGAATTTAGCACATCTGTTCCTCTGGCGAGGCTCTCAATCACGTGTGATGTCATGAAGCCTGAACGATGGTCAGAGTGCGACCGTGTACGTTGTCTCCAAGCTCTCACACGCATTTTTTTTTCACGCACGAATGTAAGATGGGAACTGAATGAGGTTTTTCAAGGATGTTTCATTCAGTTTAAGTTATTAAACGTGTAAAACTTGATGTATTTTTATTATACTAGGTCGACTGGAATTTAAACATCGTTATTGAAATAGCTTAACAGCTCCAGGGTATTTTTTTTTATATGATTTATGAGTTGATGAGTTTCCCACATTTCTCCCAAACAAAGGAAGAAGAAGTTAAGGAATGTGTTGCAGAACTCATTATGAGCTTGTGTAAATTGTCTAAGTCACACAGCCACTGCTTTTCCAGCCCAGAGGCCAAACTGGATAAAGGCTATGCTGAAAATCACATTTCTGTCGCACACTTACTCGAGCTTGTGGTGCATGTTTGTCTTTTACCATCTTGCTTTGATGTCGTATTGATCCATCTGCTGGATTTTATCTTCTTTTCAAGCTAAAATGCTCCAAAAATATTGCAAACATCATTTCTCCTAATCTCACATCTAGCTGTGTATTTTTAGTTGCCGGGGGAGGGGGGGGCCTTGATGTCCACTCGGGTGGAGTGTGTTATGTGGTGTTATCCTTGTTGCCCTGAGACAACCACTCAAGACAATGATGTTTGCCAGTAACAACACAATCACACCAGTCTGCTTACCCCAGTTTCTTTTTCGACCGGCAAATTACATGGAGCAAAAGCCGCAGCCCTTTGAATGAATCACGTTTGGACAAAAATAACAAAACTGGCACCGATAACAAAACTGTTTTTCCTGCCTGGTGATTGTCATACACGTTTGGTAAATACCAACCTTTTTTAGATCTCGCCAACTTTTTTCCTTTTTCCCTGGAATTCCCCTCACCCTGTTATAATCACATGCTACACACTCAGATCAAGAGACACCCCTTATTTATTTTCACAGCTTTGTTAAACTTTTAATGTGCGCAGGCCCACTCCGCAGCCGCAGAGTGACTCACGGAGAGGCTGAGGGTGCATTTTTTTCACATGATTACCTTTAACCGCTTCCTGTTTGTCCCACAGTTGCTGCAGATTGTGACGGTGTCTGAGAAGCGCTGGAGAGCCCGGTCTCGTGGAGCAGGAGCGAACGGGTGGAGCGAAGAGGGGGAGGAGGAATTTGAGAGTGGCGACTGCGACGACGAGGACGAGTGCGCGGGGGTGTCTGGGCTGGGCCCGCCGCCACGACGCAAGCGATTACGCATCTTTGCAGGTTAGACGCACACGATATGGACTTTAATTTGTGTGGTTTTAAGTGATGCTGTATCCATGCTGACGAATCAAAATCAGCTTAACTTGTATTTATGAGCCAGGCTGTAAAAGGAAGAAGAAAAAGGTTGTTAAGTTGTTTATGTTTGTGCCCGCTAACCAGATTAACAGATCTGGCCTCTTTTGCAGCGAGTCAGAGCGATCGCAGTCCAAAGCAGAGAGGTGGTTTACGTGACTGCTGTGCATGTTGACACCAACGTGACACTATGTGGCAGGAGACATGAGACTTCCGCAGGTAGCTGCCTCACCTCCACCTCGTGACCTGCCGTCAATCTTGTGAAAAACGTCAGATGCACGCTGTGAAAGACAAACAGAGAACAAAAAAAAGGCCACAAACAGTTGGAAGAAAAAAAACCAAACAGAAGAAGAGGGAGAAAACACCCAGGGAGCAGAAACAAGAGGGTTCGATACACTGATACAAAGCCAGCGCAGCTGAGCAAACACAGCAGTGGGAGTAGTCCTCCTGTCTGGGATGTTGTGGCAGAGATTTGGGTTTGCCGGGCAGGGAGCGAGAGCAGGAACCCAGGGTTCACACAGGAATCCTGCAGGGCCATCGCTTCCAGCGTGAGAGCCTGATGCCCTCTCTTAAACACTCCTGTCAGCCTCTCTGTGCAGCTCTGCTTCACTGCAGTATATTTCTAGATTAGGTATGTGTGCATCAGTGTGTGTTTGCAACCACCTGAAAGCCTGTTTGCACCGGCCTCTATGCAAGTCAGTAATGTTTGTAGACCTTGAGAAGTCGGTGCTTATTGGCAGATGCGCAGATAGCTGCTGATAGCCTGTGATGACCTAGCAAAATGCTGACCCCACACGGCCTCTCAGTCCATTCTGGTCAAACGGGGGACTGGAGTTCAAAGGTTAACCTGCAGAGCAGAGGGGCCTAATGGCCTGCTTGTCTGTGCTCTGCTGGTCTGAGATGGACGAGGCAGATCGGATTTCACAAAGCCTGGTAAGCGATCAGTGGTGTGACACACACGCATACCCACACAGGCCGTGGGGAAAGGTGACCGAAGCCACAACAACAAGGTGCAGACAGGCAGGGCTAAGCCACCAACGTAGTCAGCTGTCAGCCTGGTGACCAGAGCGAGGCTGTTACCAAACGGTAACGACGGATCTCTCCTCACCGACTCTCTGCGCAGATTCCATAACCTTCTGACAACACATACGCAGACCGACACGCTTCTCCTCCCGAGCCAATCAAACCTTCGCGCTACACATTCCCCAGAACATTCCAGTCCCGGAGCTATTCCAGGACAGGGACACCCCACCACCACCTGCCCCACCTCCATACCTCCTGAACCAAACTGGTTGCAAATTACACACCAAAGAATCTCTATGCCATGACCTGAGGTGGTGTTAAAAAAAGAAAACAGCATTCAAATTGCGAATCATTTAATGATGCAAATGTTGCATTAGCGGGGTTGTGGATACATTTTTATGATCACTGGATTTACAGGGAGATTTATTGAAATGTGGTTGGTAAATAGACTCATTCTTATAGCGCTTTTCTACTCTCCTGGAGTACTCAAAGCGCTGTATACAACATATTCACCCATAGGGATGGGTATCGTTTAGGTTTTATCCGATACCGGTGCCAAACCGGTACTTTTGAAACGGTGCCGGTGCTTAAACGGTGCTCAAACCGGTGCTTAAAGAATGGAGAACACAAACTTTGTCCAAAAACCTCTCATGTTCAGCTGTTTATTTTTGTTTTTGTTTTTTGTAAAAAGATAACAATGTTAGCCTTTTCTGCAGCTATAGGGCATTTATGGCATCACTCTTGGCTGGAAGCAGTGCTTAAACAATGGAAAAAACACAAACTTTGTCCAAAAACCTCTTATGTTTAACTGTTTCCCACTTTTTCTTTGGTCATTTTAGCCTTTTTGGCCGTATCTGCCATCAAACAAGAAGACAGCCGCATGTAGCTATGATGATGTTTGCTAGTTCACCTTACATGCATTAATGTAATAACGTGGTTAGCCTACTCAACGTAAATTACACACGAACAACATTAAGCTACTCACGCAGAGAAGAACGGCTGCTGCTGCATCAATATCCTCATCATTTCTGCTACACTGGCAGGGCTAGGGGCCAGGACGCTCCTCTTCGGGTTTTTGGGGGATGTTGCTCCGGGTCCGATAACTGGCAACCCACCCGACGTGCACGGTGTGAGGTCTCGCAGCAAGCTATCATTTCTCGGCTTTTAAAAAAACGCTATGCGTCGCCAGGTGTTTCATCGGATTCTTGGTGTTACCTCCTTTGACAGTATCACAGTATCAGCTTAAAGCACTTGTTGCTGCTGAGTTTGCATCTTTTGCTGTGAAGTACAGCCAGACTTTTGACCGCTTCGCCTTGGACATTTTTAATCTGTAGCTCTGCTCTAACTGAACGTACGTACCTGGCCCCGCCTACTATCCTGGGAAACGTAAAATGATTGGCTAGAAGTGTATCACAGCTCAGGAAAAAAAAGCACTGAAATAAAGCACCGAAATGTGCGCTGCTTTTCGGTCTGGTTACTACTGTTTATGTCAGAACGCACCGGACACCGGTACCCATCCCTATTCACCCATGACACAAGCACTGTTATCTATACTTTCAGTGCTTTCTAACTGTCATTCATACGCATTCATACTCCGATGGGTGCATCGGAGTTCAACTCAGTGTTAGTATCTTTGGCATGCAAACTGGGGGAGCCAGGGATCGAACCACCAACCTCCCAATCTGAGCAACAGCAACCAGGTTCTGGGCCTTAAATCTGTATCGTGACAGAGCCTCCACCGTGCTTTACCACAAAGTAAGATATTAAGTTCTGCCATAACTACCTAATGTTTTACTACAAGGACTGGATCCATCTCTCACATCCTGTGTCATATGTGTTCAGATACTTTTTATAGGCTGCAGACAGTTTTTAGGCCTGATACTACTTCTTTTATCCTCCACTTGTCCCGTTTCCTCAAACTTTTGAAGGACAAACTGCACAACACCATGAAGTTTTCAGCTAATAGCTCTTTAGAAATATAGTTTTATACCTCTCATGATAACTGTATTATTTTTTGGAGATTGAAATAAAGAAATGCAAACACACTATAGTGCATGAAATAATCATTTGATCTCCTGATGAATTTGGGCTGTTGAGTTGTTCACTCAATGACATGGAAATCAATTTATAACTTTTAGTTAATGTGCTCTTTTCTAATTCATTATTTAAATTATTTCCCCCCACTGTGTGTGTCTTTGTAACAAGTGCCTCAAGATACAGTTAAAAATCAGTTCTTTGCTAGATTTTCTGTTATGTGTAGACATTAAGCTGGTTCATCTCTTGAGTTAAGATCCTTTTTTATGCTTGACTGAATCCCAAGTCAGTGTGAAGTGTCTTAACAACCAAGCAAAACAAAACAAAACAAAAGTCATTCTTCTGAAAATGGTCAGGTACAAGTAACGGACTGAAGAAATGTTGAAAGACGACTTTAAAATGACTAGAAAGAGGCTCCTTGGAAGGAAAATTTGAAGGAACGATGGAAGTCTTTGCACAGTACTGTACCTATGAATACTAGATGTGTGTTTGTGAACAGATGGAGTTGTCTCTAGCTTTGTTGTAGTCCAGTAAAATGTGATTCTATATGGCGTGTCTTTACCTTTATGATGAGGGCTCACCTGTGTTTCTGTGCTTTCATGCACACCTGGCCTCTGACTGTATGGCCTCTATGAGAAACAAAGGATGTGCCGCCATCTCTGCAAAAACCTGCTCACAGATTCCTCTCAAAGCCTCTCTACATTGCCTGAGCCACACATTTTTTTCTCCTGTTTCCACCTGGTGCTAAAAAACGTCACAAAAACATCTGCTAATACACACTCATTTACTGCATAAAGTCTTAAAATTTGAAGAAAAAATTTAATTGTGAAAAGCTGGCAGTGAGGGAATCATCTGTTTCCAGCTCAGTGTGGAAGCCCAGTGAAATACAGCAGATAACTCCCAGTAGGATCAAGGTAATATTTCATGGTCCAGTCAGTACACAGTGGGAAAACGAGTGATTAATCCAGAGAAGTGGCTAAGATAATCACACAATTTTAATTCCTTTTAATAAAAGGGTTGTTTTTTGGTTTTTTTGTGGCGCTAAGTGGACTACTACTAAACAACCTGCGAAAATGGCTTTTTGATGCAGTTTGGAAACATTCGGTAGTCTGCAAGCAAACAGTGTGCTCTGCTTTGGCTCAGCAGCTCAGATCCCTGCCTCGTGTGTTTTCTTGCTGAGCTGGACGGGCTTTTGCTCGCTATGCTCAGCAGGAGCCACGTGAATAGACCTCTTGTTATGTTCCTGAGCTCAGACATTCGCTCACTATAAGCGCCCCGAAGGAAAGCCGTTCCTTTGGGAGCTCTGGATCTTTTTTATCAGCGCCAGAGGTTAGCAAAATACAAAGTGGAAATATTCCTGTAATGTGAAACACGCGGCTTACGATGAGAGGCTGGGCTCGGCTCACCTTTCAGGTCTGCTACAAATTTTGCGGCTGGAACAAAGGAGTGAGTAAAAGAGCGAAGAAGGTGATGAGAGAATGTGGGGAACGAACACAAAGAGACAAAAACACCTTTGATAACTGTAAAGGCTGATACACTGGGAAACCTAAACATTCTTTATTCTGTATGTGGGTCAAATTAACAGCCTAACGTGCTGTCAGTGCTCCAGCATGGTATGTTAATTAACTGCAGCTGTGACCTCTGACCCTTCTGCACCTGATAGGTGAGTCACACGGTGCCTGTCTTCCACAACAGTGTTTGCACATGTCTTCATCACAGCGGACACAGTTTACATTAACAGCACCGGATGCATCCACCGTATAAGCAATTTCCTTCTTCTTCAAGCTTCGTGTAATTTCATAGAGCTGATCGTCAGCGCTACTGTACTCATGAAGAGTCATCAACATATGGTTGCCAGCCAGGGAGGCTCGGTGCCACAGGCCAGGATGAGAAAGAGACGGGCTCAGACGGTGCACATGTGAGAGGAAGCGTGCAGGTGCCTGCATGCCCACGTGGCAGGCAGAAAAAACACGCTTCACTCCTTGGCCCGTGCATCGATCAGCATTAAGTTCTCTTTTTAAACATTTCATTCAACATTTTTCTTTCTAAAATTATGACATCTAAAATTATTTTTTGAAAAAAAACATTGTAAAAACATGTTGGGTAACAGGAGGTGAAAAACGATTAAAGAAAAACATTGAAATGAAGTCAAATACTGTGAGCTCTGTGTGGTGATTGGACAAAATATTAGATGCTGAGACTAGTTTGAATTTGAGTGCCAAACGTGCCAACAGTTATTACCCAGGTTATCAATACGATGCCAGATCTGAAGTGTTTACCTCTATAAGGAGTTCAGAACTAATTAAGTACGAAGAAAATGTGATAATATATCTGTCAGTGAACCACAAAGTTGCTGTTAAAGGAGGTGGTTACTGTAATGTTTTGGACATTTCATTATTAGCACTGTATTCTCTAAAAGTGATACTCGTAATCTCTCAACCTTGCAAAAGGTTTGTTTCCTTTTTCAAATACCTGCAAAGGTATTTAGATAGATCACAGGTGGGCAATCCAGGCCTCGACGGCCGGTGTCCTGCAGGTTTTAGATGTGTCCTTAATCCAACACAGCTGATTTAAATGGCTAAATGACCTCCCCAACATGTCTTGAAGTTCTCCAGAGGCCTGCTAATGAACTAATCATTTGATTCAGGTGTGTTGACCCAGGGTGAGATCTAAAACCTGCAGGACGCCGGCCCTCGAGGCCTGGAGTTGCTCACCCCTGAGATAGATAAATGGGTCAGTTGGTGGTTACACTGTGGAGCTTTTGTCCGTATTAAAATTCATAATGACATCAGAGTTCCTGCAAATTTGTTTGCGGCACATCAATGACGTGAATCTCCCATTCTCACACGACATGAGTACATGTCAAGAAACCAGTTTGAGGTGATTTCAGCTTTGTGACATGATGAGTAGCCTGGTGGAAGCAGTCATCAGCAGATGGGTGCACTGTGGTCATAAAGGGATGGACATGGTCAGCAACAATACTCAGGAAGGCTGTTGCGTTTCGTTGATACTCAGTCGGTACTAATGGTCCCAAAGTAGGACATTAAAGTAATCTCCACAGCTTCACACACAGCAGGATGGATCCATCTTTTCATGTTTACAACAAATTCTGCAGTGGCACCCAGTGCGGTCACGTTGTGCATTCAGAGGTGCTCTTCTGCACACCTTTGTTTTAATGAGCAGAGATTTGAGCTTCTGTTGCCTTCCTGTCATATCAAAGTAGTCTGGCCATTCTCCTCTGACCTCTTGCATCAACAAAGCATTTCACCCTGACAACTGCAGCTAGCTGGATGTTTTCTTTATTTACAACTGTTCTCTGAAACCCTAGAGATGGAGATAAAATCCCAGTAGATCAGCAGATTCTGAAATACTCAGAGCAGCTTCACCTGGCACCAACAACCATGGACTGTCCAAAGTGTCACTTTTCCTCCCCATTCTAATGCTCACTTTGAACTTCAGCAGGTTGTTTTGACCACGTATGTACCTAAAATATATGTATTTAAAGAAATACATATAAATAAAATGCATAGATTAAAATGATGTGATCTGCAGGATTACTGCAAATCAAAATCTTCATTCAGAAAAGAGATTTGGACAGAGTGCCTGCTGCTTTCGTCCTTGTCTGACACAATGATGACTGTTTACCAGCCCAAATCTGTGTAGGCTTCACATGATAAATGATTTCAAAGTACTAACTGTTTGCCGGAGTGGGTATATAACATTTCTGGAGAAGTCTTAAACTGATGACAGCGTGAAATCCTTGGGGTAGAGGAATTGTTGAAAGGCTGTGTAGTTGAGGGGGCTGATAATGTGCAACACACTGGAAATGTTCTGACCCAATGTTCTCCGTGTCCATCCCTCTTTGAGCTTATAAACAACCTCTGTAAATTCAGCCAATCCTCCTCCTTCCACACCCCTCACAAAAATAATGAAGCTTGCCACCATCTGTGTAAACAGGCTTGGCTAGTAAGAGTCATAGTTTCCCAGTCTTGTTCTTCTTGGGGCTGATCACAAGGCCTTGTGTGTCCCCAGTTCCTGAGCTGAATGAGGTGGCAGTAAGAGGGGAAGATGGAAATGGAGCAGAAAAAGAGGGGGGAGAGGAACAGGGGGATGATGTTGTCTTCTTATTGTCGTTGGGCTTCTGTCATGGTGTTATCTCAGATCAGTTCAGGGATAAAACACTCCAAATTAGCCAGAAGGCAGGAAGAAGAGTCCTGGTTTTAATTTATGTGGATACAAGGGCTCAGAGCTGGGTTCTCATCATGTACTTGAAGGGGGCCCACCAGCATTTGATTCATTTTGTAGGCCTTTTGCATTTCTCCGTGTTTGTGTGTGCCTCTTGGAAAAGCGTTTGTTTGCTCAAGAGCTTTATTTACATTCACAGGCACTTTCTGGACGCACTAAATTGATTCCAGGCCTGTTCCTGGGTCGTGTCCATCAGCTCAGCCACAGTCCACAAACACTCTGCACACAGCGGGACCATTCTCGAGGTCCGCAGCTCTGCTGCTCGCCGCCACAGTGACACACAGAAGCCATTTTGTGGGGAATGTCTTAAAAGCTCGGCTGAGAGTTTGGGAGGTTTGCAATTCACACGTTAACCCTCTAATCTCACCTGCGTTTTTTAAATTTTCCCTCCATCCATTCCCCTCCCTCTGGCCTGCTCTCACTCTCTCCTTCCAGGCTGTTCGTGAAAGTAACTCGACGACACAGTGAACAGTCCTGCTGTCACTACACTCGGAGCTGCTGCAGGAAACCGCAGGCTAACCACTAAAAAGGGCTCAGACAGATAGTGAAACTGCGCTGCAGGAGCTCTCTGTGTGTGCAGTCAGACCAGCCAAGTTGTCACTCCTGGCTGTATTTGTAGTCTGGCTTTTTTCTATGACAGGAATGTGGGGACAATTCGGCTGGTTAGTCAGTGAGGACATCTAAACAACAAACATATCAGAATCTACCAGCACCATTTCCATTACTGATTGCCGGACCCAGGAAAAGAATGTAAACATGTTTTTGTGGGATGTCGGCTTCCTTTATTATAAGAAGATAAAGACAGAATCCAAAAAATGTGCTTGTTGGAGGCAGCTTGACCAGGACGAGGCCCAGGATGCCCCTTGGGTCAAATGCTGACCCATCAGCTACCCACTAACTTGATTCTCTCTCTCGTGTCTCTGTCGTTCTATGCCAGTCTCTCGCTTGTTCCAATAAGAACTGCCATTGTCCAGTCTTTTCAGAAGTAGTCTCAAACGGTGCACCCTGCCAACCTCTGACCCCGCCTCAGGACTGACCTCTTAGAGGGTTCACAGCCCTTCTCTGTACGCAGAAGCGCTCCCCCCCTGCCCTGAATGAGCTCTTCGCCCTGAGTACAGAATCAACTCTTTGTATGTTTGATTTGTTATGGTTTTTACCTCTCTCGCTAGTGCGCACACTTTCCGCCCTCGCAGCGTCACCACTGCAAGGAATTCTCGGTTAAAATTTACGTCCCTGCTCAAAGCTTTTATTTCTATTCAAGCTAGGTCTTTTACTCCTTTCTGTGATCATATTAGCTGCTTCGGGAGGCGGAGACTATAAATACACTGGAGTAAATTTAATTTGGATGGCGCAGGGGAGAGGGTAATGGGTGCAGCATGCTGGTCATTCCCTCGGTGACAGCACCGCCCTTCGTTGACCATGTTAATTAATAACTGTTGACTTGCATTTGTTCCACAAGCCGCAGTTGAGAGAGTGCCTGTGATGGGTCGGTTTTCCCCGGTCAACAGGAGGGTGTATTCCTCTCCCATCGGAGCAACGGGGAACTTTTGCAGATTCACTCAAGCAACGTCTTCTCGCATTTTTTAATCAATTGTGCACCTTTGTTTTTCAAAAGCAATTAAAACGCCATCATCTGTGTTTTCATGTCCCCGGCCCTCTTTGGCATCGTGTCTCTCTGTCTTGCTCTCTTGCCCTTTGTGTGGGAGGGTCCCTCTGTCTAGAATAACAGAGTTGTGGAAGTTGGGAGGCCGGAGTAGCTCAGAGAGCAGCGCCGTTGCAAAGGCCAGCGCCAGGGCCGCCTCTGGGCGTCCCGTTTTTCTTGGCCCGACATTCCCAGCCTCTCCGAGCGCCCCTGTGGTCGGCCTGTGGGTGTGGAGGCAGACGGTCACATTCCCAGCCCATCGACAGAGGCATCCCGGACCGCTCCCTCATTTCACTCCCGGCTCTCAGTCAAGCAGTGTCCCAGGACTCAGCGCCCTGGCCAAGTGTCGGCGTTTGAGAATGTGACCAAGGAGCCGATAATCACAGTGCACTGTCTTATCAGTTAATCTCTTCCAGATAAGCCAAACGAATGAGCAGCTCCTATTATGTTTTTATAGAACCCATGTCTTTGCAGCTGTAAGGGCGGCTACTGAAAGAAGACTACACACACACACACACACACATACATATATACATGCTGGCCATTCAATTTCTAAATTTGCTGAGTTTAATATCCAAGCGAGTAGTTTGCTCTGCTGCAATGGGACAAGGGATAAAATATTTGCTTTATCTTGGAAACCAAAATATCACTTAATCTGTTGAATCTTCAAAACCCAGATCAAATTTGAGCAGCTTAGATGTGTTATGCGCACACATCGTCTGCCAATGTAGCAGCAATCTAAACCATCTCCTCCATTTCATAAGAAGCACCTGTGTTTGGAGACTTAACATTCCACATACTTATCTGACCAAAAAAGGCCTTTGTGCATAGCACACATGTACTGAATAAACTGTACTGCACCATGAAGGCACACACTCTCACCGGAGGGGTTACAGTAACGCTTCAGCCACTGGTGTGCACCCACTCCGTTAAGATGAGTTAAATTAAGAAAACGTTTTTACCCACAGCATTTCTTGTGATTTATTTATTTTTTCTCCAACCTGTACTCTTCACCTGTGCTGGGAAATGCGTCTCTCTCTGCTCGCCGTTGCAATTTTTCTACATAGTTTGCTTGTTGTGACAACTGCAAAGCGTAAAGGACGAGCCTCGGGCACCGAGCGCTGCTGAAAACAACGCTCCAGACTCCCCTCCCTCTCTGTCTTCCCCCTGTCCTCCTTTTGCACAGACAGAGACAACAGACACACTTAATGCACATGCACGCACACACACACACTGCAGCCACCGTTTGACCTGTGAGGAGAATCCAAACAAACATCCGCTCCCACGCTAAAATACTGCAGCGCCTGGATATATTGGTCTGTCCTCCCAGGGACCGGTCACTAAAGAAAACATAAAGCTAAACCCTGAATGCGACCTCGTTTGTTAACTTGCATGTGACTACCGTGCTTGCTTCGCAGCCCAGAGCCTTTACCGTTACCAATCAATGGTTGGACTGTTGACCTCTCCCCTGGGTCGTAACTCAAGCTCATAAGGCCACGATAAAGGTAGCAGGGGTACGCTAGCAAGGTGGCGTCTTTTTGCAGAGGCTCTGAATGGATGAGCAGGAGGGGGGCTGTGTTCTGCCGAAAGCCACCAGGCCCCACATTGGTCACATTAATCACAGTCTGGACTGTGGCTCTATTTATATCCAGGAGTTATTCATCTATTTGCCTAATTGTCCCTGTCTGTCCGCTGTCCAGGTTCCTCCTCAAAAGGGGGAAAAGAATCTGGATTACTTGTGTCTGTGTTCTCCTCTCAGTCACTTTCACTTACTTGCTGCACACAGGCACAGGTGTTCATCACTAATTATACCAGGATATTATTAGTCCCAGCCCTGCGCAGGAGTGTAAGGGATCTAAGTTTGCATAGTGTTCAGTCCCCGTTGGGTTGTTTTTAAATCCTGCAGAACAAGGCCCCTCTGTGGTGCTGCTCATGTCAAAGTGTTTAAACTAGCAAGAAAAGGCCCTCTCTCTCCCCTCCCTCCCTGGCTTTAGGGATTTTTTTCAGAGCCTGAGATTTTTCCCTTTTTTTCACTCGCATTATTGCCGTTGTAAAGCAACACCAACACAATGCTCTCCCACTTTGTCTCCGGCTTTTTCACAACCACACATAGGGACGGGCGTGCGCGCACACCCCACTCAATCATCCCCGCACAACTCCACAAATGCAAACGCGCATGCAAACGGCCCCCCCACCACCCCCGTCCGAGACCCCGCCCGAGACCCTGCCCTCCCTCTTACCCACAGTGTATATAAAAGCTGTATCAAATTGCACCTTGAGCTTAATTGGCTCGGCAGTACAGTGCGCCGCTGTCGACAGTGACAAATCGTTCTTTCAGAGCCCCAGAGAATGCCTGCCCACTGCCATGTCAGAGGACACAGGAGGAGGAAAAAAAGTCAATTGTCCCCTGGCCGCCATTCAAATGATGTCGTAACGGCAAAGAAATTTGTAGGAGATGCATTTCGAAGCTCTGGAGTGCATTTACAGTGCTGTGCAAAAATCTTGAGCCACTCATTTCTTTGCATTTTGCTAGAACAATAGGAAGTGTGCAAACATACATGGAAGTAGACTATATGTAAAGCACCAACAGAGTTTATACAATTCTAATGAGCTTGAAAGTTTATTCTTCAACACAGCCAGGACTCTCTTAGTCAGGGTTTCTTCTCATTTCCTTCAGGACACAAAGTGCGTAACGTCAAGATATGCCAAGGTGTCAGCTAATAGCTCTTTGGGAATCACCTTGTTGATGTAAAAAAAAAAAAAAGATTTTGCCACAGGCTGCTAATAACGAAGTGGCTAAAGGTGCAGTTTGAAACAGGTTATTTGTAAGTTGTCTGCTGAGTTAGGAGTCGTTTTTATGCTTGAACTGGAGTGTATTTCTCTGTTCAAGATGGTGCCTGAGTGTGTAGGAGCCTGAGGCGCTACACAGTTAGGCGGTTTGTTGTGTTTTTACTCAAGTAAAGCAGGGCGAAGCTTTCATCAGATTCCTGACTGCTCCCTGTGATCACACAGCGGCTCAGATCAGCCACTTCCTCCTGCTGGATCGCTGCCGTGAGGGGGAACAGTACACAGATCAGATGAGACAGCTAATTCAATTAGGAGCAATGTGTTATTTTTAGGAGCTCAGATGTGACCGTGCGGTATGAGTGTGTGTGAGGATGAGAATGTATGCACAACCATCAGGAGTGTGTGGGAGGAAGCTATGTCAGAAGTCCACCTGCGCACATGTGTGTGTGTTTGTGTCTGGTTTAACAGAGGGCGGCTCAACTCATAGCTCGCATTCCTAACTGTACTGCTGCTTTATTACTGATATCCTCCTGGCCTCCCTAATAGCTCACCCTTTATATTTCAGCCTTTCTCACAGCTTTTTGCCAGACAAAGTAGCACAGAATATTTCACACAAAGGGAGGGTGATCTGCTCGGTGTCAGGGGGGAAACAGATGTGGATGCAGTGCAGCAAGAGAGCAGTAAGCAACATCAGAGCAGCAGGTAGCCAAGGAGTCACTGCAGCACGCAAAACAGATGGAGAAAAATAGGAAAAGAGATTATCTTTCTCTGACTCACATCCACAAAATAGTGACACTAAGCCCCAAGCAGCCCCATTGGAGCAAATGAGTTACCTGCGTTGCCTCAGGGCATCATTACAGTATCTGCAGAGGGAGAGATGAAAGTGAAAAATAACAGTATGCCTTAAATGGAAGCTTTCACCAGAGGCAAACAGTGCATAAACCTCGCACAACTCTAATTTTCTCCATATTATCCCTGGTGCGCTCGCAGTGCATGTGCGATACAATAAACCCTGAGCGTTAGCTGATTCTGATGGACTCCAAGGTCCAAGCCACATCAGATGTGTTTTAGAAGCCGGATCCATCAGTTAATGAACACTGATCCCCGCTGGCTCAGATGGCTTTTTCACTTGACTGCCCACTGGTGCGTTATCTGTTCTTTTTTAACTTTTTTTTTCCAAACATTTATGCTTGGTTGCAGACCTGTAAAAATTATGAAAATTAATAGCATACTTTCTATCACTTCCTCACCCTAATCACTTATTTATCAGCAATAACAGCACAGTAACTTATTGTTGCTCAAGTGTGTAAGCAGGTATTTCCTAGGCTAAACCGCTAACAGATGTGTTTCTGCCCCAGTAAACATGTAAATACAGGTTAGCTTAGCAATGACAAATACAGCGGCAACAATCCTGTGATGGCACCCTGGTACTGAGAAAACAGCAGGGACAAAAAGTCTTTTTTCAAGGTCAAGACGAACCTAGATATTCTTTTTTTATATTATTTTATTTTTAATCTCACATGAGAAATAATGAAATAAATAAAAAGATTCCAGTTTATCTCCACAAATGTTTTTCTCCTAAATATGTCAACTCTCTCCTTTATATATGTGTGTGTATATACGTATATATATATATATATAGTGTGTGTGTGTGTGTGTGTGTGTGTGTGTGTGTGTGTGTGTGTGTGTGTGTGTGTGTGAATTCTCATAGCAACAACATAGCAACCATACTTCCTGTGCTCTCATCAGCACTACGTTCATATACAGTGCTGAGCACAAAACTGCTACTTGGCAATGACAGTGCATCTTCAAGGGAAAAAAATGCACAGTCTGCATGAAAGAGTTAATGCAGCAATAAGAAAAGGTGACAACTTTCCACTGGAAACAAAAGTTTGCATTTCCAGAACAAAAAGCTGAATGAAAAACAAAGCAGCACTCAATAACGGGAGAGATTACATTTCAATATACCTTTGTAAAAAAACAAAACAACCAAAAGGGCATATCAGATAGTTAAAATGGTAACTGATACACAATAATAACATTTCACAATCTGTAAAAAAAAAAAAAAAAAAAAGGGGGGGGGAAGCAGACCATTTGACAGAAGATTAACATAATCATAGAAGAAGAATGATGAGAGGAAAACATTACAGCTCATTTGGTTGCCACATGATACTGATGAGACAATCTAATTACAGGTTGTATTCTGTGTCTTCATCTGTGTGATTTCTCTCTGACAGTACTGAATATTGACTGTCTGAATACAGCAATTGTTTGTTCTGTGTGGAAGAGAATTTTGGGATATATTAAATTTAGTAAACATGTAAAAGTTTAACCATTTTATGAGATTTTTGAGATGCATTTTATACTCACATGACTGTCATATGTGCTTCTGATGATGGCTCATTTTGCTTTTTTGGGTAGGAATATTTAAGCTATATATAACTTTTTTTCTCATGTAAAGCACTCAGTCATTTTTACATGTAGTAAGTAGAAATATGCAACTTCCTTGAAGATAATAAGTAATTACCTTTGGAAGAAAGGGGAGAAAAAAACATCACTGTAGATTTATTTGATGAAAAGTATGTTTTTATTCTTTTGGCTAGAGTTAGTAACACTGGTGCTGACTTCAACTGGGGATAGTTGGTCAGCAGAAGGAACGATCTGAGGATTGTGTCCATCCCATTGGCACGCCTCCCATAGAGAAAGCACAGCCGGATGACCAGCCCGTTTTCACTCCCGAGGCGTAATATACTGACGATTTCTCAAGTCCTGAGGCGGAAGGTCTCCACTTTGGTGGCTGCAGGATTTCGTCTCTGCATTTTGCAGATGTGGTTCTGTTGGCTTCATTAGTGGATAATCTCAACCTTGCACTTGTACAGTTTGCTGCCAAGTGTGAAGCAGCAGAAACAGCTGAATTAGCAACTCAAACTCTGCCGCAGATATTTTGGTCCATCTTGACATGGTAGCCTCACACAATTGCTGCAGAATTTTTTAAGCTGCACATCCATGATGCAAATCTCCCATTCCACCACATCCAAAAGATGCTCTATTGGACTGAGATCTAGTGACTGTGAAGGCCATTTGGATACAGTGAGCTAACTGTCATGTTCAACAGACCGGTTTGAGATTACTTGATTTTTATGATGTGCATTATCCTGCTGGAAGAATCCAAAAGAAAATACTGAACCTAACTGAGTACTGATACTGACATAAACAGTTGATACACGGCAGGATGGATCCATGTGTTCATGACCTTTACACCAAATTCTGACCCTACCATCCAAATATCACAGCATTAATCGAGATTCATCAGACCGACAACATTTTTCCAACCTTTCATCGTTTGGTTTTTGTGAATCTGTGTAAATTGTAGCCTCGTTTTCCTGTCAGGAAATGACAGGAAAGTGAGACCAGTGTGGTCTTCTGCTTGAAGTGTTGTGATGTGTTCTGTGTTCAGAGATGCCCTTCTGCATACCTTGGTTGTAACAAGTGGATATTTGAGTTACTGTTGACTTCCTATCAGCCTGAAGCAGTCTGCTCATTCTCCTCTGACACCCAGAACACCCAGAGAGCTGCTGCTCACTGGGTGTTATCTCCTTTTTACTGTTTACAGTAAACCCTAGAGATGGTTGTGAGGGAAAATACCAGTATATATGAAGAACAACAATATGAAGGGTTGTTGCCGTAGTCTTGTTTTAACTAAAATGTCAGTTAAATTGTGACAGATGATTCACATTAAGTTTTCGACATGACCTTAGGCGGCTTTTGTGGTTTTTCACTTTAATTTTTTGTTTTTCAGCATCTCACCACATTTCAGCACTTGCTATCAGCAAAATTTATGTCTGTATGATTCAGCACGTGTTTACAACAATAACATGCAACATCTGGTTATATGAGCAGCTTGGGTTTCTCCCAATGTAACATTGTTTTTACAGCTGTGTCAGATATCATGCAGAAAGATGACAGACATGTGTTTTTCAGCTTTTGTGGCAGCCTTTATTTCTAATTGCCTCTTCTTTTTCCTGCTTCTCTCATATTTTTCATTCTTTCACCTTCCTTCATTATCTTCTGTCCATCTCCTCCGTCTCTGACTCCGTCTGTCTCCCTCCTTAGACCTTTCTGATAACCTGGCAATGGATGACTTCACCTTCCAGGAGCAGCTGTTAACCCCTCGTTTGGCTACAGCTGGGATGGGAGGCGTCTCCTCACTCGCGGCTCCACTGTGGAGGAGCTACCTAGTTCCAATCCTCTCCTTGATGCTCAGTCTGTTCCCGGTCTATCCCCACTGACCCATGCATTCCCATCACCTCTTCCCCTAGGATTCAGTACAAAATGTGTGGAATGTGACAAACCTTTTTTGGAATTCTTGTTCCTGATATAAAGTTTAGTGGCTCAGCAGAGGACACATGAACAACAGAAAATGCTACATTTCTCTTTATCTGTCTGAACAAGAACCTGTTCAACCTGTGTTCTTAACAAACCTATTAAAGCACATTAGACGCCATTGTGTAAATTAGAAAGTTGCCCACTGGTCCGCTGCCACAATGGTTATTTCAACTTTTGCGTCCTGTTGCCTCACCTCTGTTCTCACACTCACTTCTTATGTAATGTAACAAAGTGATGGAGAGACTCATTTTTAGACATATAAAGGACCTAGCACACAACGGGCCTTTTAAAAAAATAAATAAATAAATGCTCCCGCTCAGTCTGTACTGAGTCACAGCCCAGCAGGTACAAACTGGAAGAAGACGAAATCAGCTGCTGTCATTTTCCTTCGTGGCAGAGCATGACCTCCTGCCAGGGCTGGACTTTATCTGGTCAGTTTTAGTGAGCTCCTTCCCCCTGAATGATGCAATGAATCACTTATTTAAACATGCACTGTTCCTTAAAATGCTCTGCTACTACTCACCCTTCTCTCTGATTGTTTATGTCGTAGTGATAGCTAAATTATTACCGACTGCTTCCTTCACACTCCCACCATCACTGTTTGCTCTGTTTTGTAAAGCTGGTGCACTTTTTTTTAGAAACAGTAACAGCCCTATAATAAAAAAAAGGATCCAAGGGCTATCATTCGAATATAAGTCTCCAAAGTCAGCCTGATAACTGTACAGGTGTATGTTTCTCTGTGTTGGTGACATGTTTACATTAACGTGTTTATTTACAATACTGGCATTTTGTTTTTTTCTGGACTAATTATTGGCCGGATTGTGAAGCCTTGCTGCAGTTTCTAGCTTACTCTTTAGCACTGTGCATAAAGCGATCATTAATGTGAAATATAAATATGTATAAAAACGTGTACATTAATTTTGTTATGTTGCACTGGTCTCATACATTTCCAAGGATGGCCTCTGTATTTAATCTTTTTTTTCTGTGCTTTTTGAGTTAAAAGCAAAAGTGAGATTCTTATTGTTTCATTTGTTTGGTTTTTTAACATGGTGCTGCTGCTACCACACAGCTGACTCCACAGCTGCGAGTGCTGAGTCTGCCCATGGCCCACTGTTTGACTTGTCATGTCAGGAAAAGCACAGGTGTACAGCTAAGTCATATCAGCGATCGAGCATGCCGACTACCAGGGTCCTGGCAGTGGAATGCCTAAACAAAGTGCAGGCCTAAATTATTTGACTAGCGCCACCTGATTTTTGTCTCCTATGGCCAGTTACAAGACCCCTGGCCAGTGTCCCACCTAGGAGTCATAAGAAATAATGATGTGTTTGTTTTTCTCTCAATTGAATGTCGATGGGGAAAATACATTGTAAAATAAACTCAATCTGTTTTGATGTTTTGTGCCTGTGGCAATGTGTTTTTAAGCTAAGATATTAGCATCGCAATTAGCATTAGCGTATTCAGCTAAGCATTTAGCAATGAAGCAAGAAATGAAGATTAAGACACGAAGGGGGTGGAAATATGCTTAGCTGCTAACACTAAGCATATTTCAGTGGTATGAGTGTAACAGGAAAAGTACTACACACTAGTTTAGTATAAAAAGTGCTGAATGAATGTGTGGGCACTTTAAGTGCTTTGAACAATAAGAATGGATAGAGCTACTACAAGGATAAGAAGTAGAGCTAGCAAAAATGCTGACTGTGTAAGCTAGCAGACTTTTTAGTGTCACAGCTCTATCATTAAGACCCAAGAATCTGATGGATTTGCTATTCCATCCGTCTGCACAGTCACAATATGCTAACCTCCAGTTCTACTCTAGCTTCTATGAATGTGTGTGAATGTTAGATAGGTAAAGAATGCAGCAAGATGTAAAAAGTGCTTGGTGTGGTCAGGTAGAGTAGAAAAGCACTATATAAGAACCACTTGCTGTGTGGACAAGCATGGATGAACTTGATGGATGTTAGTTCGCTACTGTTAATAAACTCAAATAACATTAAAAAGTGTCTTTCTGCTCCAGGCGAGCACTCCCATGACTTCTTTGTTGACTGAACATTATGTTGGCAGGTCAAAAGTCATTCACTTGTGATTAGTTGAGGCAAAAGAAAACACCCCCTTCCAGGAATAAACTGATTGACATGGATGTAGTGTCAGGCTGAATGAATTAAGTAAAATTAAGTTGCAGATTAACTTGATTGTCAGGCTTGTTTTACGTGAGAGTAATGGCAGAATGAGCAAATGTTTGGACTAAAAGCTACCAACAGCTCAATGCTAAGTTGTTGGAGGAAAGTGGAAAAACAACCCCAAAAACATGAAGTGAAAGATTCCAACTCACAGATTTGGCTTTTTGGGTATGGAATAATCCTTAAAATGCCATGAAAAACAAGGATTAAATGGATGGCACGCTGCTGCGATTACAAATTGCACACACAATGTTCCAGGCATATATATTACTTTCTGTGCTTTTCGCTACTGATCCACTTCAAAGCGAGTCATGAATCATGAAATTTATGTGTTTCTGGACTGCACTCGTTGCTCTGAGTCCTCAAAGCAGCACGTGGATTATGTGTTTTTTCTTTGGATCTGTATTTTCTCACTCCCAGCAGATTATGAACTACTGTCCTCGCTGTCCCTCTCTGTGGGGCTTCTCTCTATTGACCCAGTCTGTTAACCTCCTGAGCTTAATTTAACCAGGTAGCTATACTCATCCACAACCCAGCAGTGAACCAGGGTTCATTAGTCCCAAGTGTTTGTGTTTCGTCTCCATTATTAAAGCCTGTCTTCTTCCCTAACAAGGCCAATCACTCACAGCTCCGCAGATAACACGCCTGTCACAGCAAACGCACTTCAAAATCCCATTTCTGTGTCCCCGATTCTCTGCTGTAACTTTTCACACCCACACACCCTCTGCTCGGCAGTGCTAGATAAAAACGCCATTATTATCCAGCTGTGCCTTTCTCTCCTGAGCTGCAGCTTTTAAGATGTAAACGGGAGGCTGATTATAAGGAGATGAGCAAACGCCGGCTGCAGAGAGAGCAGCAGCTAGCCCGGGATGGAGGGGGAGGGGGGAGTATACTCTGAATGCTAATGTGAGGCTGGAGAATGGGCATACAGGCCCATTGAGATGCAGAGTCCATGTGTTTTCTTAGGGTAATATTGGGGCAATGTTGGAACAGCCTGCATTATGAGAGTGAAAGGTCAATGTGATGTTAGTCAGCAGGAACAGTGAGAATTGCTGACTATTAGGAATTGTTGCATTTTCTGCCTGAGTGATTGACTCCCCTATGAATATGTATTTCAGCCCTTTTTTCATGGCCACACAAAGATGTTCGGGCTTGTGTACCTTCACGAGCCAGAGGGGTCATTAAACACTGCATATAAATTAAAATAACAATGTACTTCAGGTGCTCAAAAGTGCACGGCCACATCCCCGCCCACCCCCCAAAGTCCAGTCCAATTTTTACCAAGCTGGATGTTGAAATTCCTTCGCTGCAGAGACAGGCCTGAGACATGTCATGTCGCTCAAAGCTCATTCACGTCTAATTACCATGGCACTGGACCATTTTCTTACCTTTTGTTGGCCCGCTGAGAGGAGCGCCGGGCCCACGCTCTCCCATGCATACACAGCTCCAGCATCCTCCTCCTTCTCCTGCTCCTCAGCAGCCCCTGGCTTCCCCTGCAGCAGCCGCAGTCACACAGAATGAGTGGAGCCGCCTGAGGAATGTGGACACAAAAGGAGGAATGTCATTTTGCTGATCGCTAACCCCCCCGCACCCTCCCCAAACCAACGGACATGTGCACAAGTCCGGGCATTTTTAAATGCAGGGGGTACAAAAATCTTGTCAATGCTACTTTTGGCATAAAAAAGACTGTAGTGCACCTCATCCTTGCTGAAATTGAGCAAATAGTGCAGCTTCTGATTGTGAATTGAATTATTTTTCTCCTTTTTTTTGAGGGTTCTGGTGTTTTAAGAGGTTGACACTTTGAATTTTTCACATGCTTAATCTTTTCAGTGCTAAATAAACTCAGATTGTTTTTTTCTTTCCTCTTTTCTTGCCGGCGTTGCGAGATGGACAAAGGTTAGAGGCAAAGAACAGCATGACAACACCAGCAGACAGACGCCAACAAAGTGCAGCTTAAAAAACTAAAACATGACAGGAGGACGCATCATTTCAAACATGTCCAGCAGCTTTTTGTCTAAACAAAAAAAGCATTCTTCCTCATTTCATCTCAGTGAGCATCTGCTTTTCACTGATTTATACATCTCCCATTAGATGCGAGTGCAATCTCAGTCCACCTCTACAGCCTGCTACCATGTTTCCAGCAAGCTGCTTACTGTTGTTTACAGCACTATATGACAGGCAGCTGGATGTGCGAAGCACAGCTGCCCCATTGCTAACACAGGACAGCCCGATCGTGTTTGTGTAAGGAGCGGGCCCTGTCATTTTTTTTGACTCCTTGTTACAGAAACACTGGCCACGGTTTCACCCACCCATTTTAAACAAACTCTAATGTACTGGACTCAAATAAAAGCGTCTGGGTGAAGACTTAAAAGACTTCACACTGGTCTCTGGTCCCCACCTTGGATAAGATGTGGTTACAAAATGTCCTGGTTATCATTCAAGTCCTTGGGGTGGCCTAGAAACAGAGATAAAAATGGTTTATTGTCACTAATATCTGTTAAGACTGTGTGTGTAAGCCTGTTTGACTCCAAGGACTTTTATCTACTCTTATCTCAACACTAACAGCAAAAAAGAAAAAAAAACTGATAAGAAATCCCTGCTCAAAGCAGAGGTCAGACTTGGATCTTCTGTGAAAGAGATCTGTGATTTTGAGCACTTTTGCATATCTAAATGAGTCTTTTCTTTATGTCATGTGGGCCAGTAATAGGTCATACCCACATGTTATGCCACCGTGTAGCTCCACCCTCAGCTCCAGTCCTGATTTTCAAGCGCGGCTTCCTCCAGTCTAAACATTAAAGTGGGAGAGAGCTCCTGGGTTGGTTGGAAGCCCCTGCTCCACGCTCCACCCCTGGTGTTCCTGATCTCCAGGTCTTTGTCCCCCGGAACTTGCTCTCACTCCTGGGTGTCCACCAGGGCTTTTTCTGCTCGCATCTGGATCCCAGTACAACCTGCAAGCGGTCCAGCGTCCTCTTCCACTGAAACCCTCGGCCTCCTCCGATTCGGAAAAGAAAAGAGAAGAAGACTGAAGAAACCCAAATTTTTCCCGATAACTTCCCACAGCCTGCTCTCCTCCCGTGGTTTTTACTTTTCGTCGAAACTCTGAAGCAGTAGTGAGACTGTGGTTGTTGCTTTCAGTCTCAAAGAAAAAAAAAAGTTTTTTCATGTTTTAACCCCGTTGTTTTGTCGCGTCTTTGTGTGTTTTTCATTTGAGTCTGGAACTCGACACTTAACCTGTAGTTGTGAAACGTCCGACGTGAACGGTGTTTTTTCGGTGTCTTTTCTGCTCTCCCGGCCTCTGCTGCTGTGAATGAAGTATCTGTTGAGCCGAAGAAATCAGCGCGTCTCCATGAGGAAACTCGACCGTGGACTCGCTGAAACTTTGTCCTAGCCGTGCACACACTCACACCTGAGCGACTTTAACATTTTTGCGGTTTTCGCTGTTAGGCTTCTTATTTTTCTGTCTTCGCCTGGCCCAAAATGAAGAGTTTGTTGGCGCTGTGTGTCGTGTGGACGGTGGCTGTGGTGTCGGGGACTGAGGAGCAAAAGTTGAACAACTGTAATGAAGTTCGTGCTGCCTACAGCTCCAAAGGCTTCAACGTTAACGACGTCCCCAGCAAAGGAGTCAACGGTGAGACCCATTTTTATTTATATGTGTATATACAAATATATCTCAAGTTTAACCTTAAAACCCAATGGGTTCTAAAGTAGGGAGCGGGGACCCCCGGTGGGTCTTGCAGAGGTTTCCGGGTGGTCCTAGCTAAGAGAACTTTTTAAGCTAGCAAAGTTAGCTTGAAGAGTTTAGCTTCAAATCTGTGAAATTAACTCCAATATTTCAATCCAAACCTGACATTTAGACATCTTTTAACCACACTCATGTTTTCCATTTTAGCCAAAAACTACCTAACTGCTTTTTGACACTGCCACAAATAACAACCTCTACAGCAAATGATTAAACGGTCACTTTTGTAAATGGACATTTAGTGCTTATTCCAGATTTGATATAGAGGCGTTGTTAATCATACTGACATGCTGCTTTTTTCATTTTCTTTTGGTCTGTGTTTTTCCTCAATTATTAAGTAGCAATGAAACATTTGGGAATGCATTCTTTTGGCTTAGTGCTGCTGGCAACACTTCACTGCTCCAGTGTGTAAACAGAGTCATCATTTAGGAAATACTTGTAGGTAATTCATAACAATAAAGAGCTATAATCAACACACAGGCTCTGTTCCACACAGAAAGAACCCAGGCCCATGTTTATTTCCAAGCTTCCTCAGTAGAGACCCCCATGGCTGTGAAGCACAGGCCGCCGGCAGCGATTTAGTAAACATTCCTCTGCATTGTGGAAAAAAGAGCTTATGGATTTTTCTTTCTCTCCAGGCTTGGCTGAATTATTTTTAATTTTATTTGTTTATCTCCCAAATCCACCTCCAGACCAGTCACAGGATGCAGAGTGCTAAGTAATAATGGAAGCAGACATGTTAATAATCAGAGAGGCAAAAAGGCAAATCAATGATGCTAATCATGAGATAAGCCCAAGCAATGGAAACTTTCCTTGAAGGAGGGGGGTGGGGGCGTTTACAGTAAATCCTTGAGGGCAACAAGGGGAGGGGTTGGGGGGTTGAAATTCCTATGTGCCCTGCATACTTTCACCCACCCCTCACTGCCACTCATTTCCTTTTAATTTTAATGGCACTTAAAATAAATACGCAACATTTGGTGAAGTTAGGTTTGCCAGTTTTGGAGTGGCTTCAGCATGGTGTATGACAGTATAGAAGTAAGTCATCTGGGGGGAAGCTTAGGTCTTGTTTCCCACTTGGGGAAAAAAATACATATGTAGGTTTTGGCCCTCATAAAGAGCTTAATTAGCAGAAAGGCTATTTTTACAACTTGGATAACTGTTTTTGGCGAAGTGCTCACAGCATTATTCCATCTGACTACGTGAGCCAATGTGCATATGTTCTCTTTATTATCATAAAGCCCTTTATGAGTTCTCGTTTGCATACTAAGAGGATGTTCAGATCAGCTTTTTTATTTTGGGGCCACAATGGCTCATTAGAATTTGAGTTGGGTGTAGCTGTCAAAGAGACAGAAATTTGATCCCAAGTTTCACACAAGTCTCAGTCTTTTTTTAATAAGGTTTGTGTGGGGTTTTTGCTTCTGTCTTTGTGATAGTAAATGTCATTAGGAGTACCGCAACACGTCTGTCTCGGTCAGATTTTATTGTCTTGCATCCCTGGGTTTGAAAGGATGTGAATGAAAGCTTGTCCAGGTTTGTGTGCTACATACACACATGTGGCTTTTCCTTACAATAGTTTGCTGGTGTATGTCTGGGTTTTTAGGCAGGGCTGACCTCAATGAGCGGCTTTTTGTCGCTGATAGAGACTGAGATGATAGACACCCCCCCCCCACACACACACACACCACACTGAATCTGAATAAAGCAACTGTTTTACTATTACTGTGTGGCAAAGTTGACATGCTTTAAAAATAATGCACAATCTCAGCCAGTTGTCACAGGACAAGTTCTTGAAATGTTTACGTCCTCCGATATGTGCGTCACAAATCAGTTTCGTGGAATATGAGTCTTATAGAGATTGACAGACCACGTGACTTTCGCGCATTGCATGCCGGTAACTCGTGGCAAAACAATCCAAGTACCTACATCAAATGCAAGCATTTGCAGCACCGCAAACGTTCATTCTTCGGTTCCAATAAATTCTTGCTTTTTCTTTGTCCCCCAAAAAGGTATGTACAAAACGAAGGAGAACAATGCCGGTCCGTACAAAGACAGACTTGATGAAAAGTCAAAGAAAAGATACGAGGAAAAAAATGAAACCAGTGAAAGTGTCAGACCCTTACGAGCACACAGAGGGACAAAATACGTTAGCGTGCTGCCCAACTTCACCACGCTCATATTTATAATTATACGGTTCTTGGAGTGAGTGCATACACTCGTGAAGTTTAGTAACTTCAGGTCACTGCAACAAGCCCAGGTACAGTTTACCGACGGATGGGTACAGGACCTTGAAATGCACCGTGTAGAACGAAAGACCATCGTACCTATCATAAGTTTACCAGTCTCACAAATCGTCTTCATAAATACACATTCGTTAACAGTTTATTAATAGGACCTTTGAGCTCAATGGTAATTAATTAGTAGTAGAAATAATTTCTGGTAGCATTACAGAAATGTAGCAGTGACAATAATATTGTATGCTGTAATCGTACTGGGCAATTAGTGATACAAAACAACTGTTTTATCCTGTGAATAAAAGTATATGTTTTTGTCAATGTACCATGGCAATAACAGAAGCAAAACGCAATATTGTGTCAGGACAATTCACTATTTATGCACAATAAATAAAGGACCATAGCGCGACAATTTCTGTTCAGCGCCAGACTTGCTTGTAACCTATATCACTAATTATGTTATGAAAATGACGTATTAACTACTACAAAACTCTGACCTTTGTGTAAATGCTTGGAGCAGGCTAACCTGTGAGCTGGAGTGTTCTGGGATGTTATATTTGGTCTTTGAATGGCTGCAATCCAGGCCATCCGTCGCCTCTTTGTTACTTCGGAAACATGGCTCGAACAATTTCTCTTCAACGACGTAATCCGATAACAACCAATCTCTTTACCCGTCGGCTTTCCGTGGCTGTCATGCGACCGGCTATTGCAGTTAATAATACAACAGCTTCTTGCCATTTTTTGTTTCTTTTTATCGCTGTGTAACTGATTTCAATTGAAAGCCTGCGTGCGCTAGTACCTCTTGCCACGAGTTCCCAGAATTCTTTGCGGTTTTACCCCTGAGTGACGTCACATTTTCAATCTCTATTGGTGGGATTCAAAACTTGCCTTTTGTAACCGCAAGTATCTTGTGTTATTGTTGGCAGCACGGAGATATGAATGTTTGTTACCATTAAAATTACTGTCAGCCTGAGCTGAAGCCAGACTTGAGATTCAGTAAAGATGTTTTAATGCCGTAAAACTGAAATGGAAACCCTGCTTTGCTGTAGACAGAATTAAGTGGTGCAGAGGAAGAGCAGGCTCACTCGGTAAATTCCTTTCTGATCCCATAGTATCAGTCGTTTACCACTCACGTGAAAACGGTTCAAGCCCCGTTTCCAAGGTTCCTGTCTTATGGATGATGATTTGTTTATGTCCCGTGGTTGGATACTTCACTGAAATGGGAAATAAATTCGATTTACTCCCTTAATGATGACAGATAAATAATGCTGGTAATCGCACAGGATGTAAATGGTGGTTTTGCTGTCTGACTATATCTGCTAATAATAGTTTAGTTCCCTTTACAGTTGTATTTGATACTGTGATAAATTGTTAACAGCATTTCCTGCAAAGCTGTAACAGGACCATCTCTTTAGTGGTTTGGGCCATGTCAAAGGCTACCCAAAGCAGGGTCAGACTTCACGCTTCATTTAAAAGAGTGGGGGGGTAAATCTGTTTTGATTTACTCTGGCTGTCAGGCTTCATATCATGCTTCAGGTATGAGACAATAGCAGAGTTCAAAGAAAGGAGGGTCGTTTTCCCTCCTTTCAGTGCGCGGAACATCCTCTGCTCATAATCAGCTCAGTGCATTATGGCTGAAACTTAAGGCGTGCATGACCTCAGTGCGTTGGCCTCTCAGTAAGCTCGAGACATTCTGCAGTCTCACATTGTAAGGGCTACCCCCCTCCCTTAGCTGGTGGCAGCACGCCCCACATCATTACAGTTTGGGGAAATGGCAGGTTGTGCTGCTGCAGCGACATTCTGCAGATAAGATAAGAGCAGGAAACTGTGGCGAACACACACGGTCTGCAAGTTTTTATGGTGCAACAACCAATATTGGAGTGGCTCTGCTCACTAGAGTAGTGCCCCAGCATTTTGCGCTTGTAATAATTAACCAATAACGAACCCATCAAGTGTCTCAAGGTCAGACTCGTAAAACCAACTGGCAAGTGTTGTCATTAAGAATCACTTCCACAGTTTTATAAAGTGTTATTGCTTCCAAGAAAAAGAAACTGTGGGAAACGTCAGTGCAAAAGTTTTGTTGGCACTGTCAAATATAACACCCACCCGCCCCCTAAAAAATAAAGGTTCCTGCTTATACTTTTGTCTTCTATGGTTAAAATCACATGCCACAGTGTGCATTGCCAAAAGTCAACAAACCTGACTTCTCATAGCAAAGTGTTACCAGTCCAAACATCAAAAATGCTTGTAGAAACCGACCTTGCATCTCTTGCATGGCAAAGAGTTGGAGGAATGCAACATCAAGGGTCCCACAGGGACACAAGACATTGAGTTAATGAATTAATTGGTTTTAAAATGTAAGACATAGGAAGTTGGATTTTTCTAAACATTGTTAGAAAACATTGTTAAAAAAGCAGAACACATATTTTATATTGTGGTCTGGATGCTAGTTGGCAATGACGCAGGGAAGGGCGAATTCAAAGAAAATTGGCTATGCAACAAATATTCTGTGGCATGGCTGCAAAATGTGAAACATTAAAACAAATGTGAAACACGAAGTTTTGTTTGAGGCTCTGCAGGCTGGGAGTGAAGACAAGGCGGCTCACAGCAAGTTTACATTAGCATCATTAGCTAAGAAGGTGTTTGTCTTAATGTTCTTTTTTTTTTAATCCTTAATCTTTGCTTTGTTAGATTTTCAGACCCTTCCCCCCAGAGGCAACATGTTTTTTTGTTTACTTTGAGAATATTGTAGGTCCCCAACTGATTGAAATGTAGTCTACTTAATTAAAGGTTTTTCCTCCCATGGCAGAAGAAGCTCAGGCAGGCCGTATAAATACATAGCTATTTGGCTTTCAGGTCTCACATATGGAACTGCAGGCTGCATCCTTTGAAAGATGCATTTGCTGTGAAATGCTTCATTTGTTCTTTCCTGAATGGTACATTAGAGAAGTACATGCTTTTAAGTCTCAGTTATTTATTTATATATTTTTTTTAATCGGGTATGGAGGGATCAGATGGATTCAGGTGGTGTGCCAATCAAGTAACTGTCTGTAGGCCCACCCATAGGTGTGGTTACAGCCAACAGAAAATTCACACATCTAAATCTGACTCATAGCATTTACGAAGAACCACTTATAGCTCTTTAAAGCCACATTCTTGCTTGGATCTAGACTTGGTGAGCCTAAAAAGTAATTTAAATGCATTATACACCTATCTAGGTGTGAGTCTAATAAAAACCTTATGTTAAGTGTGCTGTTTTGCCCCAGGAGGAATAAGCTGCGTAAACATTAATATGTGAATGATTAGTTTGAAAATGTGTGCAGGTTGGGATTACATAAACAGTCCTGCATTGAAGTCCCCCCCCAAATATTAACCCTGCTTAGTTAAGGGCTAATATTTGTAAAATGAAATGCATTCATCCGGCTTCATTACTGACGTGTGTTGCCTTCATTTGGTTGCATGAGGATGTAAAGATCTTCTGTATTTGTGACTAATCGTTGATGCTGAACACAAGAGTTCCAAATCATGTGGGCTCAAGTTCATGACAGCAGCTTTTGGTTGCTGCTGATCAAATGCAGTCATAATATAACGGTTCCTGTTGCTGTCTGCAGTGAATTTGTAACATCTTTTGCCTTACTGTTTGACTCGCCTTGGGGATAATTGAGTTTATATATCATGAGGATGAGGTCTTGTGAATCGGTGAGGGGTTTGGGGGGGAAGTGTTATCCCGGCTGTGAGTTTGAGCACCCAGATGGGGCCAAAGGAGGAAGGGAGGGTGGCTACAGGTGCCTGCCAGCTCTTATCAGTTTCCTGCTATCGCGGTGTGGCAGCTCTGAGATCAGGGGTTCTCATGGTATCCCGTTCCTAAGCACATCAGCATATCACAGTGTATAAAAATATTCAGGCTGAGCACAGAAGCGGCTTGGGAGTGCTGACGAAAGTACCTGGTTTTGTTGTTGCGTGGTTCTTGGGAATTCAGGCCTGTTTTAGTCTTTGGGTAAGAACCACCTTCAACAACTCTGGAATGTTAAGTTTGTCTCTTATGCTCATTTAGTATGCTGCAAGTGTAGCATCAGTTCAATAGCTGTGTGTGTGCGCGTCGACTCGACGTCCTTAATTCCAACGCTTTGCATCCTTTGCTTTGGTCCCCACAACCCCCAAATGGCCAAGTGAGCGACAGATCAGTGGGGGGTGGATGCTCTGTGTGGGAACAATTGATTACCCCCTTTTTGGGCCGGCCTGCCTCCCCCCTCCTCACCACATTCCACACCGGACCACCAAGACCTGCACACAGGAGTCCCGGAGCTGGGAACACACGGCAACAAAGAGAGCACTGGAGGGACTGACTGAGGCATGCAGAGAAAGGGAGAGATTTGACTGACAGGACAGTTTTGTACCCGAGTCCACTTGAATATCCACAAGTGGTGGGCTAGACGGGAGCCAGAGAGTGGTTGGGAATGTGTGACACAGGCTCATTGAATCCAGGGAGGCAACTGGATGCATGTGAATCATCCTCGGTTGGCCATATAGGCCGTGTACAAGTCGACATCTAGCCTGCTCCGCTTAGTAAATCCCTCTGAGTGCACGTGCCTGTCAAGCACAATACAAGGTTTTAAACAAGCGCCTCACAGTACATTTTTGGCACTGCAGGCCACAGTTGAACACAACTGTATCATTTGGCGGCTCTTGCCCTCATGCAAACTGTGGGGAATCCTGATCTGGCCTTGCGGTTTTCCGTATTTTGATTTGAGAGAGATGACACCCCCCCCCCCCAAAAAAAGAAAAAAAAAACCTCCTTGTTAACACATCCTGTTTGCTCGCTGTTTAAAAAGAAAAAAACGAAAGAGTCGACTGTGCCTCTTCTCTCCCGACTGACACATCAGATCATTTTCTTCTCCCGCCGCTCGCTGTTTTGCAGCTCCTCTGGGAGGTTTTGTTTCACTGCTAGTCTTTCCCTTTTCTCCCCTTCCTGTTCTTTCTCTTCAGTCAGAAGTGGTTCACTGGCACTTTCCTGCCTTGCAGCCCACCTAGCTCCTGTCTAGTCTCCTTTTACCACTGTTGTTCACTTGACCTGAAAGGGTTTGATTATGTGAACGCCAAAAGTAAGCCACATTTCTTGTTATAGCTTTGCACACGCTTCTGATGGTTAGGGAGGCACCAGTAAGACGTTTCCCAGTATGAAAATATGTTTAAAAATTTGGCTTTGACATGAAATGATGCTTTTAAACCCACAAGCTGAGGAAGTATCTGCTCTGAAACACACAAAAATGTTGTCTGTGTATCAAGACAAGCACTTTAGGCTAGTTTTGGTGTGCTGTCAGATCACTTGAATACCTGCTCTGTATGCTTTTGGGTTGTTTTATCACAGCTACTCCCTCACAACCTCAGCCTGTCTCTGCCAGTTGACTCCAGGCTTCTAAGCTGCTGCTTCTGCCACTTTTTTTGTCCTGATATTTGAGCTGCCGTTTTGCTGACCACTTGGTGACACCCGGCCAGCTGTGAGGAGTGTGGTACAGGGTCGCTAGCGCTGATCTCTAACTGCAGGGGTGGAGTGCGACACCCCCCACCTCCTTGCCTGTTGCATCGTGTCTCCAATCACTCACTCAAGTCATCTCACCACGTAGCGTGGAGTGTGGTTAAGATGTAGGTGTAACTCGACCAAGGTTAATTGATTTCCTCTGAAGCCCCAGCGGGCTTGATGCCCCGTGTTGATAGTCATGATCGTCATTAGGATTTGTGTGACCACCAGAGGCCTGTGCGGTTGGGGAAAGCTGTGAGGGAGCGAAGCCAGGGACTTGCCTGGGTGTTTGGGCTGAAACCCCAGTGCTGGGTGCAGGCCAGAGGAGCTGTAATCCTTGCTAATTACTCCCAAGGCCTGCATCAAGACTCCCACTGACATGGCAGTCAGTCACTTAGCTCAACTTTCCAAACTGCAGTTAGCTTAATAGGTTTCCTAATATTTACCTATTCTCTCTCCTTGTGCGCTGCTCACTCTTGGATTTATTTTCATATAAATTATATTGTTTGAGATCAAAAAGCTCTCTTGTTTTTCTTGCGTAAGCATCCCCCAAAAAAAGCAATAGTCAGATTTTTGGCTGCTCGACATAGCTTTGTGAACTTGATAAGTTTGCACCACGATAAAAGTAGGTTTTGAAAAGATGAAGGAGACAGCGGCAGATGTTCTTCTGGTTGAGGCCGGGTAAAGGAGCGTGATAAAAAACATACACATAAAAGGATCGAATGCTTTGCTAAGTGATGGCTGCAAATCATTTGGTCAGTGTGTGCTTTGTGGGCAGAAAAATTACTCGTTATGTGGGAATGTGAGACGGCGCGCCAGTGGTTGAAATATTGTGAATGACTGAAACAGCAAGTAGCTTTGATTTATCGACCCATTCGGTGCACATCGTCGTGAACAGACTGAGCCATCCATGACTGAGAACCATTAAAGCATTGTACCCCAAGGTTTAGTCTTTCCGCTCCTTTTGACAGTCGGCAGTGAGTGCTTCTCTTCCCAACGCCTCTGTTGGGTGTCTAGTTTCGTAAGGCCCAACAGGTATATCAGAATCTTTGTTGCCCCCCCCCCCCCTTGTAGCTTTGAGCTTCCAGAAACTTGATCTCGTACCTGACCTCATTCTGCCTGGGGGGGCTTCGCCGGGCCCCGTCCTGCCTCAACATCTGGTGGACTTCAGCTGCTTTTTGAGGTCTGTTATAAACATTGTCAAAGAGCTCCTAGTCCTTAGGAGTGGTTCGTTGGGTTTTACTACCAACAATGAAATGTATTGTTTGCATGTCAGGTCTTTTAAGAGCCCTCGTATGTTTCGAAAAATTAGAATTTTTTTTGAGTGGCAGGGTGTTAATTTGGGTTTTGCGACTTGCACAGGGCACACATAAAGGCCACAAACTGGTTTAAGCTTTCTCCATATATTCTACTGCATAGCTCTCATGCGTTGTGTGTGAAGCACATCTATTTGCAAGCTTAACGGTAGTCCATTTCTCTGACAGCACAACAGTGTTTGCGCAGGGTCCCCTGGTAAAGCACTTGGCGTTAAGTAAAGAGTGTTTTTCATCTTCTCCTTTAAAGTCTGTTTTCATTTGTGTGCCATGAGTCAGTGGAAAGATGGAGGGCTGGTGTATAGGGACAAGCCAGGAACGTCTTTTGTGCCTCCTCCCCCCCCTCTTGCTCTTCCCTTGTGATAATCACGCTGTGCTGTAACTTGTTCTCTCCATTTGTCTGCAAACTCTGTCTGCTTGTCTCTGCAAATCTTCAGCGTAACAGTCTCGCTCTCTCTCGCTGTAACTGCGTCACATTTCCTCGCACGCGTGTACACGCAAACACTGAAAGACTAAAGCGGCAAGGTGGAATCTGTAGTTGAAGCCATGGGTCTAATACTTCAAATCTGCGGCTCATCAAAGGAAGCATCACCTGAGAGATAGATGTGGGGAAGGTTAAAAGATTAGACCAGTTGTTAACGTGAATCCAACGCGTGCTGATAGATGGTGCAGTTGTTGAGGAAGATTCCCAGCAGAGTGATGGTAGGAAGGAATGTTTCTTGATTTACTCGCAAGTGTTTAGTGTTGTCTTTTCTTTTATGTACGAATCTGTTCTCTGTGCATTACTTGACACAGATGCGTCAAAAACCAGCTGGCTAAGCGGAGCTGAGTAGCAGTCACCCCACTGAACCGGGGCTGATTTATGGACGGGAGGTTTTCAGAAAGTAAAACATGTTGCAGAAAGTTTGTGCGGCGCACACTATGAAAGTACCCCAAGCTAAATCATATCCTGAACCAAACCACTTCTGTTTGAACTATGAATTCCCCATAACTATGTTAATATGAATTATGGCTTCAAGCGCCCTCGTGGTTAGAGGCTAAGCTCGCAGTTGTGTTGGAGGCCTGACCTTTCTGTCTATAATCTAATTTCAGGGCAGTTATGACCGTGGTTTGACCTGCGTGCTTCTTTCTGGGCCGAATGTTGAACCGTTTTATTCTAATTTAAGAGCATTTAATTTAAAATGGGCATTTTAAGCACTAATGCCTGAACCCGTTTAATCCACATGCACAGTCTTTAATCAGAACATATAGCTGTTTTGCATGCATTGGTCAGGGATTCAAGCAGGTTTTGCTTGAACAGATGTGCATATAAAGTCCAGCAGGTGAACTTGCAGAGCAGTTGCGGAACAGCGGCTGGAATTTGGTTTGACTTGTTAAATGCACTTGGGGAAGTTAAGAAGCGAGCTGAAGTCCTGACAAAGCAGTGACCTGGGAAGTGGTGTAGGCAGGGAGCTTTTGTGTGGGGAGACAAAGCCGGAGATGCAGGGCTGGGATGGGAGAAGGGGGGAGAAAAAAAAAAAAAGGCCGAACCAGAGGCCAGGGCAGTGTTGAGGAATCTCCCCAGGGGCTTCTGGGTAAATGTTCATGGATGACAGCGTTTTGGAATGTTCACAAATGGAGAGTTTTAATTGGCCCGAGCCCCCGACTGGTTTAGTAATCAGAAATGGACTCTGGTGGCGAAGGGCTCCGATTTATGGATCCTAGTGTGAGGTTTGTTTGTTAGGTTGAGAGCCATTAAGAGAACAACTCGCAAGCTGGACAAAATCTTGCCGATTTTAGCGCAGATAAAGCCTTAAATGTGACATTTCTTCACTCTAAATTGGAGCTGGGCCGTGCTCTGTTTTTCTGCTGAGATGGCAGGAGGCATCTACTGCTTTTGTTTTTGTTTTTTAATAAAACAAAAAACAGTAGATGCACTTTAGGATTTTAATGATTTTTTTGCTCTTGCACCGCAGCAGTAGCCACATTTTTATTTTTTTCCCCTCCTCACACTGATGCCACGTGACAAGTACATTTTGGCAGTTTGGTGTTTTCACAGCTGTGCGGTGGAAGAGATTTTAATTCTTGATTTATTTAAGGAAACATCATTTTGCACAGTTATTATCCAAAGCTCTGTGGCTGCCTGCATAGCTCTGAATATTCACTCCAGAGAGTACTCCGCTAAACCTCAACTTCCTCCCTCACAAATGGATGGTGAACATTGTTCTAAGTGGAGTAAATCTTTCACGTCACAGGCGGTGTTCGAGTTTCCCAAGCTCGACACTAGTGATCAACTTCCTCTGTGACTGTAGTCTGCATTAACCTCCAAGGCTGAAACAACATCGGTGCCTTGACTCATCATGTGAACGATGGTCGCTTTATGGTCAGCTGACTAACAGACTCAGAGTTGTCGTTACTCGACATCTTGTTAACCTGCTGTGAGTGAAATCAAAGCTTCCCGATAAGATGAACAAGAAGGCGGTCCTTCAGACGATGCTTGGCAACAATGAGCTAACCTGCAGTGTGATGCTGAGTGTTATGTCATGCGGTCAGCCTGAGATGGTTGTTGGGTTCTTTTCCTGCTATAAAGGTGAAAAACAAATCTCTAAAACTTACACGAATAATCCTCAAAGTTAAAAAATAATAATTGTTTACAGCCCTGCTATAGAGACAACTATCATTGTTATTGGACATATTCAGTAACGGATCAACAAAACACAGTTTAGTGTATGGTCTAGAAGTATTGTAGCACATGCAGTTTTTGTCTAGGATGAAAAACTTCATGAAGATGGTGATCCTGCTGAGGGAAAACCTTTTGTTCCAGGCACGTTTTCTGTTTTTGCAGATGTTTGGATTTAAGTTTGAAATGACCGTCGTAAAAGATTTTACCGCTAACTTAAATTTTTAAAGCCATTGCCCACTTCACTTGCATCCTTTACAAGCTAGAGGGTAGTTACGAGAGCTGTGTGTGAGTGAGTCATAGGTTAGCTGGAGCCTGTCTCCAAAAACTGCCACTCCCTGTGAGGAGCCACAGCTCTACAGCATGTGTTGTAGTGTCTTCTTTAGAGCAGATGTCCGGGTCAGTGGTGCTGTGGTGTGTTTGTACAGCAGACGGGATTTCTGTGCAGACACTTGACTTGACACACAGCTTATGATCAGCTGTGTTCGTTAGCTTTGCTTCTATGCAGGCGCTGACGACACCGCTTGAGTAGAACGACACGTTAAACAATCGTTTCTTGTCCATCAAGAGCAGAATTTGTTGGTTCGGTTATTCTTAACTTCACAAACAATGGATACAGGGCAGCATTTCTACCCACCATTTTGTTGAGGCTTGTGACTTCAGACTCAGAATTCCCCTCCCAGCACATTCAGAATCTCTTGGACGTCCCTAATGGTGCGGGACCCAAAAAGCATTATTGGTTTGGCCAAAGCTGCCATAAACTTGTCATTACTCTATTTTTGTAAGGGCTGAAGTGTAGAAAAGGAGTAGGTGGAAATATCGCCCTGCCCTGATGATCTCCATATGAACAGCCCAGTCTCTAATAATGGTTTCCGCTTACAGCATAATGTTGCTGAACATTTTCTCCCTTTGCGGTAATTCAGCTGAAGCTCAGTATGTATTTAGGATATTAGAGTGTGCGTTTAATGTTGCTTTATTTCTTCTTCTTTTCTTCTTCTTCTTTGTTCTTCTTTTTCTTTCTTCTTCTTTTCCCAGTTGCTGAATGTGATGGTAGTGGTGTTTAAGCTTAAAAAGGGGGCACACTTTTCAAGTTGATATCTGAACAGTAATTACTTTAACGTAATGGTCACCTTGCAGACATGAGTAGGTTGACTCCTCAGAAGGGAGCAAGGAAAATGTGGATGTGGAAAGTGAACCAGAGACACTTCTCCCTCCCTCCCTGAACTAGTGCTGGCATGATGCCCTTCAGCAAGTCTGCGGTTGTACTGAGTAGCAGGCAGTGAGTGTTTGTTATAACCCCCCCCCCCCCCCCTTCCAAGCTGTAAACAAGGTTTGAGTAAGGCTTGGTTAAAGAATTTCTTGAAAAGCACTTATCCTAGCTGTACTGTGAAAAATCACGGGATAAAGTAACACTAGACTGAAGTCATGGCAGACACTGAATCGCTAAGCCCTGCACAGAAAACATTCATTCCATCATTTTGCATAGCTGTGAGGGTGTAATTTCAAAATACTCACTTCCCAAAGTAATTAGTGAAAGCTGACTTAAAAAGCGAAGCATTTTTTAGTCTGTACTGAGTTATTTAGTTCTGCATTAAGCGCAGAATTATTAGAATTCTTTTGAACATTACATTAGCTGAGAAAACTAATGGATCAGTGACGAATGAGCGAATGAGTCAAAGGATTTCTTAAAACCCGGATACAGACGACAACTTTAGGCTTCTTGGAGATGAAAGGGAGGAAGAGAGGGAGACAAAAAGAACGGGCTGATTTGACAACATGTTGCAACAGGAAAGAATCTAAGAAGGGAATGAGTTGGAGGGGGGAATGCTATGATTTTATGTTTTTGGAAGGGATATGCGCAGCTGTTTGCTTATTTTTTCATCTCTTTCTCCTCATTTAAATCAATCCACAATTTATTCTGCCCTTAACGTCATGCTTGTGCGTAAAATATCACACCTTTTTTAAACGAGCGGTGACGTCGACCTGCTCCGCTGCAGGTTTGGTTCACGTGATTGTGCCTGACAGGATGTGGCGCAAGAAAAGAAAGTTGCCCAACAAATGGCACCAATCTCTTAACCCCCTCGGGAAAATTGCACCGCAGACAGAGGTGAGAAGCAAAAGGAGAATGTTATGGCTGAAGGGTGTTCAAATTTACAACAACGTGTGTGAGTAACGCTCAGCAGACTAGCAGCACTCTCCCTTTTACAGGACCGAGCATAATATGTGAATTAATAGTGAACCTTTGCATTCACGGGTGTTGTTTTTCATTTTTCTTTCTCGTACTTCACTCGGCTGGGAATGTTTGAATCTTTTGTTTTATATATTGAGCATTCACACATAAATCAGAGCGACTTGGAAGGCGCCCGCACATTTTTGGTGTTTCGAAGTGAGATTTCCCAGCTTTCGCCATCTCAAACGACCTGCATTCCACTGGGACTGAAGTGTGTGTTTGTGTATATACACGAGCTTTAAGCTGCATTTATCATTTTAATTATTTACAAATGTTGATGGTCGTGTGAAAGCTCGGTGTTATGGTTCAGTCACAGATGACTAGGCTCCAATTAGTGACAGAGCGCTGTGTATGGTTCGTGACATGCTGCACCCTGTGGCCTCCTCCACACCTCTCTTTGCAGTTTTAACAATTGTAGTGTGTGCCCGTTAAGTAGTCCTTTTTATATGTTGTCTGTTCCCGTGTCTCTTAATTGCCTGTACTTGTGAGGATTTTTACAATTTTTGTTTGGGTGGATATGTGTGTTGGCAGCGTTATTATTGGAGTGATTGGGGTTTGAGGCATGACTAACTGTGTGTGTGGTGGATGTGCTGGCTAGCGGACAGGGAGGGAGAGGAGGGGTCAGAGGACAGGACCTCTCTCAGAGGAGTCGCTGTTAACCCCTGACCTCGCTGGTTAAGCCTGCAGGGTGGTGGCGGGCGAGGCGGCAGCGGGGGGCACTTTGAGGTCCGTCTGGTTCAGGGGCACATGATGGCAGGCAGAGGGGGTGGCGAGGTGTCTAATCTGGTTTTTGTCTGTAAGGCGTTTTCACCTCCCCCACCATCCTTCCTCTGAGAACAAAGTTTGAGAGGCAGGACAATGTCAAAGGGAAGTGACTTATTTTATGAGCCATTTAAAGGGGATGGTGGTCGCTCCCCCCTCAACAGCCACAAAGGAAAGGCCAGAGAGGCAGCAAAGAGCCCATGAATGCCACGACACAGTCGCATGTTTGTTTACAAGATGCTACTCTCTCGTTTTCCCTGCCATAAATTGCAGTTTTCCCTCTTCTAAGTGACACTTGAACAATGCTCTGTCACTGTGTCTTATTACATCTTAAAGTACTTGGGGAAACTGGAGGGGATGACGGAGGCCCCTCAAAGGAACTCCATCAGGCAACTCGTCGCACAAAGACTATTCATGCTAGTGCTGGTGGAGAAATGACTGATGCATCAACTGACAAAGCTTTTTCCTTTTTTCCCTGCAATGGTGAGGCAGAAACATGTCAGTGGGATGTTGATTTTTATAAGCTCTAACTGTTCGTTTTTGCTGCGCGCTCTTTTTGTTCCAGCGGGTGCCGTTTCTCTCCCAGCGGTTTGAGCAATTGGCTGCCAAAATGTTTTCACAAAGTATGCATTAGCTAAGATTCTTCAGTTTTCAGAGACCTAATCCTTTGAGCTAACAATGTGACATTTGTACAGACATTCCTGTGAAATATTGACCATCTCACTTTTATTTGTGTACTTTGGTAACTTCGTCTATTTTCCACATGGATATAGCCCTTTTGATTGTACGCCTGCGCTGTGGGCAAGCAGGGGGCCCTGCTCGAGGAGAGACTGGATGGTTGTTTCACCTAAAAGTTCAGCCTGTGTGTGTGTGTTTGTGTGTGTTTGTGTGTGTCTGGGTACCTCCAATCAGGCTCCTCATACAAAGAGCCATGTGTTGAGCGGTGATGTGATGTGTGAATATGTTTAGGTATGGGGTGCCAACTGTGCCTGGGTATGTGTGAGAGGTAGGTGCATATGTTTAAAGGAACAAGGGGGATGAGTTTGAGGAGAAGGGGTGACTTGAGGCTTATTTGGACTCAATCCCAGACAGAGGCGTCCAGTTTATGGCGCCAGGGTGCATCCCTCCCTCTGGTGCCCCGTTTAGACGATTGCACTGCTGAGAGTCACGTCTGACCCTTAAGTTTCATTATTTTTAAGTTCTAGGTGCTTATTCAAACATGCTAGGAACTATGATATGTTTGATTCACTGTGCTGAAGAAAATCTTGGTGTGTGTGCGTGTGTGTGCGCGTGCGTGTGTGCGTGTGTGCGCGCGCATGCGCAATCTTTTTATGCTGTGCCGCCAAGAAAAATCACCAAAAGTCGGGCCCTGTTTGCTAATAGAATTCAATGGGCGTCTTCTATTACATTTACAGCAGTAATGAAAGCAGCCTCAAGATGTCACAGAGAAACACATCCACATTGTCAGGGTTGTCATAGCAACGCATTAAACATTTGAAGATAACACAAGGTGGGGGAAAAATCCCAGTCATATGCTTTGATTTTAATGTAATCAAACCAGTTTCAACAGGCAGAACCTCAGCTGCAGCAGAGCAGCTTCCCTGTGTAACAGAAACGAGTAACACAAGGAAGTGAATAATAACTGATTATCAGCGCTGAAAGTGACGGGAACAAAAGATGAGCTTAAGGTAGCTTTGCCAGGTTTATTCAGGACATGTTAGTGAATGGAATGGCCAGATGTGGTTTACATACGGTTCTTTTAGTGTCACTTAAAGGAAGTACAGGGTTTTGGGTTTTTTGTTTGTTTTTTTTAATGTTGAAAAGTCTCAACTTGTCATAAAATGTATAAACCAATAATAACCTTTTTGAATAACTGTGAGGGTATCAAGTATTAATAGTGTGTCAGTAATGTGGGAACTTGGTGAAATCTGAAAACACTAATCCAGGATTTTTATGTATTTATTTTTTTGAATGAGTGTGGCTGATAATCCCAAAGCGTCAGTCCATGAATGACATGCTAGTCCTGCAAGTAGCAGGAACGTGTTCAGCACAAGCTGGTGGGGAAAACTAAACTGGCTGCTGGTGCTGGGATCCAGTGAAAGGATCCCTGTGTTCTCCCAGATTCCAACAGCTACATTTAAAACAAAACATTATTGCAGCTGCGGCTTGCATACGTCCTCCATTGACCCTCCTTTTAATTGGATGGTAACCTGACTTTTGGCAGTTCGCATTTTGTCAGACACAGTATTTGGGTTTTAACAGAGATGAACAGGCTGCTGTTTTGTTTTTGTTTTTAATCGAGTCAATCTTTCAGAGCCATGTCTGTCAGTTTTGTACCCCAGCTGTTCGTGCTGAGATTCTAGGGGAGAAGAACACCACTTGTCTAGTATAACGAGCCTTGAAGAAGGCATCACTTGGCACTTACTCTTGATGGAAATCTTATGCATATATACACTTTCAGTTCACACCAAAATAGGGCTGCCACGATTGGTCGACTAGTCACGATTACATCAACTATTAAAATCGTCGACGACTGATTTAATAGTCGATGCGTCGTTTGAAGCTTTGTAAGATCCCAAAAGACGCAGGAATAAGTAGCAGGATTTAAGAGTGTAATAACGGACTGAAACAGAAGATGGCAGCACTGCATGTACAAGGATGCCAGCTGCCGTTAAACCCCGAAGAAGAAGCTGTGTCCCGGAATTCATAGCACGGCCCAGCGCAGTTGTCAACAATGGTGGCAGCTGGTTAGTTTTAATATTACTCTTATTATTCTTTCTGGGTCACAAAATAAACGTTTAACATATTTTCAGGCGAGAATGTAGCTGTGTAAACCTCAAATATCTGCTCAGTTTATCAAGACACCACATATTTTCAAAATCGCTCCGTTTTCGGAGACGTCTGTTACCCACTAGCTCGATAGCTAGGCGGGGGCAAGGCTAACTAGAGCCCGTGAGACCACCGGACTCCCGGCAAATCGTTTTCAAACCCACCGCCATCTTTCGCTACTCAGGTTAAACATGTAATATAAGTCACTTAGATAACTTAAAAATGTTATTGTTTGGCTTTTTGTAGTATTTTATTTGTTCCTGAGTAAATCAGTTTGGATTAGATTGAAGTTATAGTTTTTGCACAGCTGAATAAACGTCAAGCAGACAACTGATTATCAGAAGTGTGAGATGCTTGAGAATTTACTCCGGTGTCCTGTAGAGCTGGGCGATATAAGATTTTTCATATCACGATATGTTTTTTTCCCATTTCAGGCGATAACGATATCGATCACGATATAAGCCAAATAACTATATTTGTAAGATTTAAATGTGCCGTTGCTCACAAGTAAAATGTGAAATAATCAGCAGCTTGTTTTTATTTAAATATTTATTTCCCATAATAAGTTCAACAGGGTAGATGTACTTAAGGAACATGAGACTTTTTCAGATAAATAAAGGCAAATATTGCAAACTACACAAAAGGCAGCCGCTAAAACGTTTAAGTTTCAAAATAGAACAAACGAAACAGACTAAATTGTCAATTCCACTTAGAAACAAAATATTAATTCTAAAAATAAATCTTAGTTTGTGTTACAGAAGAACAGACAAAACTGACTAACTTTTGTCAATATCAAATAAACTGAGAACTAAAAGGAAATTCTCAATCTCTCCTTGTTGTATAGCTGAGCTTTTCAAACAGTTTTAACAGTTACTTTAGTCTGACAAAAGCTGAATGACGAATTAGCGCTTCCAGTCAGAGACTGAGGCTACGTCCACACGTACACGGGTGTTTTTGAAAACTGAGATTTTCCGTTTTCGTTTAAAAAAAAAAAAAAAAAATCCCGTCCACACATAAAGGGAGAAATGAAGGAAAACGCTGCTATGAACATGCCAAAGCAGCAGGTGGCGCTAGATTCCTAACCGTGCAGAAATGTTGGCCAATCAGAAGTCTAGAAGCCTCGGTGGGGAAAAAGTAAACAAAGCTGGGGCATAGAAGCAGAACCGAGTCGTATGTGTGGAGGGACAGTAACTGTGTGTATATGTAAGCATTTAAACACTGCAGAGAGTAGAATTAACAGTAACAGTATTGTAGAAATTCATTTCACCGAAACAATAATGTGGCGCACAGTGTGACGTCAAAAATGCACACACCTCTGACGCTGCGTTTTCTCCGTTTTTCTAGTCCACACGTAAATGCAAAAACGGAGTTTTCAAAAATCTTCGTTTTCACTGACCAAAAACGCCGTTTACGTGTGGACGAAAGGTGCAAACGCATAGAAAAATCTGCGTTTTCAAAAATGCCCGGGTACATGTGGACGTAGCGCATGCACCAGTTTATTGTATTTCCAGACTTGCTTTCGGCACAATTTACAGTGCACGCTACTCTGTTTTTTGTCAGACTTGAAATAACCGAAATACCTTCACACTACGGAACTTCTTTGGCTCTTCCGTTCGACAATCTCTCTGGCATTGGAACCATCATCTGTTTTCTCTTCGGTAACCTTCGGTCACGCTCGGTTGATTTTTCTAGTCGGCACACTCATTTTCTCCATTACCCGGGCGGTACGGTGGCTGGCTGCTTCCCAAATAAATAAACATGTGCAGCTTGGCACTTGTGCTGTGCGTAACAAATCACGTGACGTGACGCTGCGGCTGTGTGGCTCTGCGCTACTTAATTTGGATTGGCTGTTCTTTTTTTTTTTTCTTTTTTTTAAGAGGACAAGAGTGGCGAGGTCTATCACGATAGTTGAATTTTTCTATCGAGAAAAAGTTATATCGCGATACATATCATTATCGTTCTATCGCCCGGCTCTAGTGTCCTGTTATATTTTAGATAGCAAGGAGCAGACAGATGAGTTTATTAAACTTCACTGAAACAACCTGCAGATTTCATTAAAATTTAATAAACTATCATCTTGTCTTTATTTTTAGTTAGCACATACCTTAAACACTTCAAGCTGTAAGCTAATGATAGTTATATAAGAGCAGATGTGTGCTGGTGCAATAAGCTGTACGTTTTACGTCCAATGGATGATGATCTGATTAGTCGACTAATCACAAGAATAATCGATGACTAGTCGACTATCAAAATAATCGTTTGTGGCAGCCCTACACCGAAATAAGGAGTCCAAAACCTTCTAATTTACATTACTTGGAGAGCATTTTCAGACTCCTCAGCCCAGCGTGCTTGCACATATGTTTATCTCCATTCATGTGCTTGTGGTTGACGTCAGCGCACTTACCTGCAGTGTGGGCGAAAAGTTAATCGTTTCCTCTTAAACACTGTTTAGGAGGGACAGCACTCAGAGAAAGCTTTGGCACTGAACTATCCATCAAGACAGGGGAGTGTCGGGATAAGAGCGGGGCTCTATAAAGCGGCCAGCTAAAGGCTCCTCTGAGCTGCAATTAAGTGCATTTAAGGGGGCTTTAACAGCCAGGGTGCGTTTGATTTGGTGAGAGGTGAACCTGTTATTTCTCAGCATAAGGTCTGAATCCCAGGGAAGAAATCAATGACTGATCTGCATTACTTGCTGCTACAGTGACATTAACAGCATCATAATCGAATCTTAAATTTTATGTTTCTATTTCAAATCAGGACTTGTTCCTCGAGTTAATTTGTGTTGACTTGCATGTTTCTCAGATGACGTGGAAATTTAACGCACGTTCTCCCTCGTCTGTTCCAGGAGTCCCCCTGAAAGTGTGTCCGCAGGGCTACTCCTGCTGCACTGTGGAGATGGAGGAGAAGCTAAGCCAGCAGAGCCACACGGAGATCAAAGCTCCCGTCTCCAAGCTTAGCACCAGCCTACAATCCACCTTCAAACAGAGGCATGACCACTTTGACAGTAAGCAAACACACTGGCTCACAAACACATGCAGCTTTTCAGGTTATGTTGTAAGACTGGCTTTGGTTTCCTCATCGCAGCATTTGTGCTACACTTTTATTTATTTTTATTTTTTTTCCCTTTTGATGGACACTCCCACCTGCCAGCGCACTGCTCATAGCAGAGACAGCCAGTCTGTGTCTTCTGGCCTGTCCACCTGTCTCCTAATGTCTCTGCTCCCTGTCTCATCGTCCCCCTGAAGGAAATGTAAAAAAATAAAATAAAAGAAATACAGGCTTCCCTTTCTCCAGAGAGACACGCGTGCTTCCAGACGGACCACACACATCTTCAGATTTAGTCGTCTCTATACTTCCTGTTCCTCTGTGTGTGAGCACATGTGTGTATGCCTGTAAATATTGGGATCAGGTTTCCCCTGCTGAGGGCCAGAGCGCATGGGAACATGCAACAGTGCTGACTCACAGAGGAAGCAGGGCAGCTCTGAATACCTTCAACCACCAAACCATGCCACCACTGCAGCCCTGCGATGATAGGATAGAGGGGAGGATGAGGATTCCCAAACAGGCTGAGTGAAAAACATGGGAAGAAAAAATATTTTTAGTTTCCCGGTGCATTGGAATCTTGCTTGTTAAAGGAGGTTATGTGCATAGCTCTGCATTGGTGTGCACACATGTGGGTCAGATCTTATGTGTCTGTGAAAGGCAGCGAGGGATGGTGAGTAACAGGGAGCATGTGTATTGCAGCCAGATGTGAAGAGGAATGTGACGTGTTGGAATGCAGTGGCTGCTCGAGCTGTCCCGCCCATCTTTTTCTCCTTTCTTACTGCCCTTTGTCCCCTTCTTATGCCTCACTCTCCCAAAAACCCCTCTCTTTGCCGCTCTTTCTCGTTCCATCTCTCTTCACTGTGTCCAAGTGCTGCTTGTGATTCACTGCACTCAGTTCTCACGCATGCATGTCCTCCACCCTGTTTGTCTTGCACAACTCATCTGGTGCTTAGTGGCAATATTAAGGGCTGTTCTCATTACTGAGAAGTCTATAAATTATTATTTTCTCGTTTAATCATCTCGTCCATAATATACAAAAACAGCCTGTAACAAATGGTCAGCTTCAGAAATGTCAGTGTCACGTTTAGGTAACGACTACAAACCAGGTTTAAAAACAACACCCGAGATGCGTGCGAGCAAATGAAGATGTTGTTTCCGTAACAGGCTTCAACTTTAGAGTGGAACGTTGAGATTAAAATAGTGTTCATGGTGTTTGATTTTTAGAGGAACTGATACCAGAACCACAATTTCGTAAAAATAATCTTTCTGAACAATTGTGGCTTCGGCTCTTTATGTCAAGTTTATCCATCCAGAGCACCACCGATCAACTATTGCATAAATATTGTTTTGTTTAGGAATTTTTCCGCTATTATTCAGCACGAAGTGTTTTTGTAACGGAGTCATAACAACTGGCTTGCGCAAAAATTCTAAAGCTTGGCAACGCCCAAAAAGAACGTCCAGTTTATCAGAAGGGCACAGCTCTACGGATGACCATGAACCTCTTCCCTGCGTGCTCCCTCCTCATCATCACTGTAGGCAGGTTGCTGCAGTCTCTCAACAGTTAGATGTGGGATCTCTTTACAAAGCCCTGCTGTGCTCTCTTCTACCTAAATCGCCAGGCCCTCTCTCTCTCTCTCTCACATCAAATGTGGTGACGGGCTCAGGCTGCCGGCCTATTATTTCCTTTTGTCACATCAAGACGCCACCGAAGGAAGCGCTTACAGCTAGTGAAATGGGAACAGGAAGTGCTCATTGGTCTGCTTACTGTTGCAGAGAAATGACAGCAGCGGCCGTGACATCACAAGGAGTGCGCACATGTGCACAAACGCAGCTGCACATGAAGACGAACGCAGCGTTCGCTCGCGCACTAATAAACTCAGGAAGTAGTGTATGTGATTGGGCAGGCTCTCATCATGCGCCTGGAGCGAAGAGTCATGGCCAATTAAGACCAGAGCCAGAAATAGTTCTCTCTTTCTCTGTGTGTCTCGTCGCTGCGTGTTTATTCTGACCTCAGCCTGTCCTGCTGCAGTGACCCTGTCCAGCAGAGCAACTCCATGTCTGGGAATTAAGCGCTTGGATTATGGCCCCATTGCCTCCAGACACATACAAGCGACATCCATCTGAGCACCGAGCTCAGCAGCAGGAGGGACGGAATCCCATACCATAAGAAAAGGGAGAAGCTCGGCGACTAATTGGCACAAATAGGATGCAATTACCGCCTGGGCTGGGATTGGGAGGAGCATAGTTTATAGGGACACTAGTGGGGGGAGTTTTTGGAAGAGGAAGTGGGAGGAGATCGGTCAGTTTCTCTGTTCCTGTGATGGATTGGGCCCAGGATCGTTGTTCGTAATTTAGCGCTTTCTCTGCAGCACGTTGGAATAGTGACAAGCTGGGGGGGAGCGTGCAGGAAGGGAAAGACAGATAGTCGAGCAGGAGTCGTCCTTTTCCTTACATTTCCCTACAGCTGACACTCTCATGTGTAACCTTTCACCCAGATTCTCTCAGACCATTGGCTGAGTGACAGGTACATTTTTAATGGGGAAATCCAGAGGGAGCGTTCAGCTCCTCGGCCTGTTGGCAGACGACTGCGTGTCATAAATTGTTTTTAATGACAATGCAAGATGCCTGAGTAATGCTGCTCATACTTGGGCCCCTCAGCCTGGGCCAGAGAGCCTTCATATCCCCGCCAGCCCTGCCCCCACTGTGCCACCACCCCTCACACACCCTTCTTAAAAACCCATGGGTTTGTCCAGACGCATAATGGAGCTTATCTGTTTAGCATATAGGAATTACTCCTCTAATTAACTGTAGAAAGGAAATGGAGAAGTTTAGGGTTGTCCTCGTGCTTCATGCCTCTCCCACCTCCTCCTCCTCCTCCTCTTCTTCACCTCCTCAGTCTCCTTTCACTGACTTTCATGTCAGTGTGGCTACTATGACATTCCAGGGGTGGGGGTGGACCATTTTGTTTTAATCTCTGTCAATGGAGCGTGGAACTTGGTGCCCTCTCCCCTGGCTCTGTGTGTGTGTCTGTGTGTGCGCGTGCACTTGTGATGGCGAGGAGGTAAATGGAGGGGCTGCAGTGTTTCCGGTATCCTTGGCGACACAGTAGGGATTTGAAGTTCTTAAAAAAAGCCCTCAACTTAACCCGCCCCAAGCCACCCTTACCCCTCCTCTATCTCATTTTTTCTTTTTAGTGTGTCAGTCTGAAGTGGAAGTGACAGCACTACTCGGGTCCTCTGTGTGAGTGTGAATGTGCGAGAGTGTGTTTGTGTGTGTACTGGTAGCAGAGAGCATTTAGTGACTCCCCCTGCGAGAGCATGGGAACTTTACATTTCAAAGCCACGCAGTGGGCACCCCGAGAAACTGCAACGGGACAGAAGCTCTGTGAGAGGGGGGTGGGGGGCACAGATAATGGATAAAAAGGGCGAGTGTGTGTGAGACTGAAGGTGAAACATGTTTCAGAGGCTCTGTGGAATTCTCATTTTATTCAGATTAAGAAAATTGGGCAAGGAGGGTGGTGTGGGGTCTGGGAGAAGGGGCTTGGATTATTTGGGGGGTGGTAGGGGGGTGATGGACATTCCTCAGGATGAAGTAGGTCATTGTTCCTCATCTCTAGTGAAGAGAGCTCTCTGAAGGAACTGATGAAGTGAAAGCAGGGGAGGGAGGCAGATGCAGGGCTGGTAGGATAGTAGTGGGAGGGGGGTGCATACAGGTCCATATACGGTAGCTGGGAGGGGCTGCTGCTGCTGGTGGTTGTGGGGTCGCATTATTCCGTAATCCTATTGAAAATGTCTCTGAAGGACAGTCCAAGAGAAGCTGGCAGAAAGGAAGGCGAATGGAATGTGACAACAGAAAAATGCCATTGATGGTGGTCAGTCTGAAGCACACTGATGTGGAGAGACATCTCTGCTGATGCTCCGCGCTCACCCCCTCGTCTCCAACTGTCCCCTAACACATTCCTTTTGCCTTTCATTAAAGATTTTATGCTTAAGCTCGTTCTAAGCGTGGGGCACAGGTGAATGGGAGTAACGTCAGTCTGATTTCAAATGGTGGCAGCAAAATTTTTAATGTACTGAAAGCAAACTTGGGCCTCTAAAGTCCTTTAAAATGTTGAGAGAGGAACACAACAGTAAGTTCAAAATGTCACAAAAAACAGGAAAAGTCCAACTGGGCAGATAGTCATAACTTTAGCCCTGAGCTCCTTTAGATGTTCTCTTCGTGACATCTTGAACTCTTCCCTGTAGACACTTAAATATAAACAATCTGACACTGTTTGTTCTTGCTCTTTGTCACCCGCAGGCTGTAGACTAACCCGGCCTTTCTTTCACATCTCCACAGAGTTTTTCCGCGAGCTTTTGAAAAACGCAGAGATCTCGCTGGACAGCATGTTTGTGAAAACATACGGGATGATGTATGTGCAGAACTCGGCACTTTTCAAGAACTTCTTCCAGTCCCTGACCCAGTACTACGTGTCCGGCAGCGCTGCCGTCAACTTGGACTCCATGCTGTCGGAATTCTGGGCCGACCTTTTGGAGAGGATGTTCCAGCTGGTCAACGTGCAATACGAGTTCAGCGACACCTACATGGACTGCGTCAGCCGACATACGGAGGAGCTGCAGCCGTTCGGCGACGTGCCCCGCAAGCTCCGCATCCAGTTAACGAGGTCCTTTATCGCCGCACGCACCTTTGTGCGTGGCCTGGCGCTCATGCCTGAGGTGGCCAATAAAGTTTCTACGGTAAGTGACGGAGCACAGTTTCAACAAAGAGAAAAACTAACAGCCGAGAACGAGACTTGTTTTCCTTGTAGTCCTGTCCATCCCTCCCTGCTCCGGTTCTGAGTGCACATCTCTGATCTGTAGTTCTCTTTCTCTCTGTCTGGTAACATAAACCACTCTGACTGTTCTGGTATGACTTGTTTTTCCACTGTACTGAGTGATTCATAGGCGATTAGATTAAACTGCTTTGTGGATCTGGCTTATGCAATTAATGGTCATGCTTTTTCAGAGTATGAGAATGTGTCTCTGGTGGTGTCGAGTGAGTGCTTCGGCTATGATGTAATGAAAACGGCCCACTAACTGCCCTCTGCCTACTCCAGGTCAGCGCCTCTCCCAGCTGTGTGCGAGCGGCCATGAAGATGTTGTACTGTCCCTACTGCTCGGGCCAAGTAGCCCTGAAACCCTGCCAGAATTACTGTCTGAATGTGATGCGTGGCTGTTTGGCTAACCAGGCAGACTTGGACACGGAGTGGAACAACTTCCTCGGTAAGCAGACGACATGCGAACAAGGGCACCTTTAGCAGCCACTGTTTAACAGAAACCTGCCCGTGATTACACCGCCTTATAACCATAATAGCTGAAAGTGTTTAATTTGGCAACAGAGTATATTTATGCAGCCTCCTGCTCCTGGGTTCATTGCCGCTTACTCATATTTCTTCAAAGATCATTAGTTTCATCGACTTTCTTATCTAAGCGTGCACCCCTTATTCTCCTTGTGAGCATGAAACCAGAGTGGCAATGGGATTTGTGACATGATAGACCCGGGGTAAATAAAGGAGGTAAACTGCAGTTCAGCTTTGGAAGAAAAACATTTAACATAGGAACGGTTTTATTGTTGAAAAGCATGTAAAAACATGTCCCTCATTCTTTAGTAGGTTGTTTAAGAAAAGGGGGAGGGAGGGGCTGTACATGCGGTGACCCTTGGAATGAATGCAGTCTTGTGCTGTGTACAAACAGACCCAGATCAGTTACATTACACTCAGGGTGGTGCACACATCCACAGTTCTTCACTGTGTGCTTTATATTTATCCTGCATGATGGATCTTGTGACCAGAAACATGGTTTCTGACTATATCACCGTTACATGTGTCGATCTCTGGCTGCTGGCACCGCTGCGGTCTGCAGAGGCATCTGGTTTCTGTTGCCCCCTTGCTGTGCTGCAGCTTGATCCTGCCCTACACTAATGGCTCATCTCACTGGTTAAAAATGTCTCACCCTAATGCGAGTGCTTCTCCCTAGTGGTAGGAGCGTGTAATTGCTTTCCCCTGTGTTGATTTCAACTTGTTATGTTTTGGTTTTCAGATGCCATGCACAGTCTCGCCGAGAGGCTCGAAGGTCCCTTTAATTTCGAGTCTGTCATGGATCCCATTGATGTGAAGATTTCAGACGCCATTATGAACATGCAGGAGAACAGCATGCAGGTGTCGCAGAAGGTCAGTCTCATTTCAGCGCCTTTCAAATTAAACAAAATAAAAAGAGATGAGGATGGAATTATTAGCCCTCCCTTCCAAGTGCAGAGGAAGGAATTCTTTTAGCACAGCTTGTCCGAACATCCTTGTTTTATTTTGAATGCTTAGATTATTTTTACTTTGCACATAGAAACAAAATGATTTCACAAAAACTACCAGGGTCAAAATAATTACCTCCTGGATGCTAATAGTCGTTTACTCTTTTTGCTGGATAACAGCTTGCAGTCGTTTATGGTAGTTTTCAGCCAGTCTCAAACGCGTCTCCTGAACAAACTTTTGTTTGCTCATTCTTCTTTGGAGAATGTCTGAAGCTCCTCCCATTTTCAGTGGGATTCAATTCAGGGCTTTGCACTGGCCGGTCAGTAACGTTCACTTTGGTCTTCTGGCGGTAGTTCTTCACCAGGAGCGACATGTTTTAGGTTGTTGTGTTTGAAGATAAAGAGACGACTCAGACCCAGGTTGGTTTCTGACTGCTCGAGGTTTTCTTTTAAAATCTTCACATAAACTTCTTTCTTCATGATTCCTTCCACCTTGATGAGATTCCCAGTTCCAGACACACTGAAGCATCAACCCATCATGATCCTCCCACCACTGTGTTCCCCTGTGGGGACGGTGTCCTCTGAGTTGTAGAACTCTTACTTTTTTCTCTAAACATCAGCAAAGTGTCTGCAGCTAAAGAGCTGTAGTTTCATCTCCTCTGACCGAAGGACGCTCTTCTAGTCTGGATTATTTGTCTCCAGGTTGTTCTTAGCACACCTCAGTCTGGCTTGAAGGCGTTTCTTCTGCAGAAGTTTTTCCTGGTCTCTAACCTCGCAGCTCATTCCTGTGCAGGTCTATAGTGATTGTCTCCTTCAGACTACAATTTCAAACTTGACTAAGTCATTCACGGGTGTCTTGGCAGTTGTTCTCTCACCATTTTTCTTTCTAGTCTTTTGCTTCCCACCGCTGCCAGGCGTGTTCTGCGTTGTGTGTCTGTCTTTACATTTCTTGATGATTTTGTTTGTTTTTGTCTGAAATAATTCTTATATTGTGGGCAAATAGAAATAATTTATGCTTTCTGAAGAAACTAGTTTGTTTAGAAATGCTGTGTTGAAAATCCCTTCTATTGTTAAAAAAGCACTCAGGACATTTTTGACCAAAACGTAACATTTCACAGGGTGGCTAATCATTTTGTCTTCATCTGTAAAACATTTCTGTTCTTGTTCCTCCTCTGACAGGTTTTCCAAGGATGTGGAACGCCCAAAATAAGCGCCGGCTTTCGTTCCAAACGTTCTGTTAAAGAGTCCACCTTCACCAGCCGCTTCCGCCCTTACAGTCCTGAAGCAAGACCCACCACTGCTGCTGGAACCAGTTTAGATCGACTGGTGAGGACTAAGAAGGCAAAGAAGTGAATATCACATTTACTCTGAGTAATTGTTTTTGACCTTTTTCTTTTTGTGTGTTCTAAACAGACAATTGAAGTAAAAAAGAAATTGAAGCATGCCAAAAAGTTCTGGTCCACGTTGCCAGAGACTGTGTGTGTAAGCGAGGGGATTGCAGCTGGTGATGAGTGCTGGAATGGTACAGCGAAAAGCAGGTGAGAGGCGCAGACTTCACAAAGAGAGAATCTAAATTTTACTGCGTTGCTTGTAAATTATTGAATTTAAAGTCTAATGCCAGACTTGATTCCACCAGGTACGAATCAGATGTCATTGGCAGCGGGCTGGCCAATCAGATATCAAACCCGGACGTGGACGTGGACATAACAAAACCAGACATCGTCATCCGCAGTCAGATAGCAGTTTTGAAGGAAATGACGAGCCGGCTCAAAGCTGCACACAGCGGCGTCGACATTACTGCAGAGAGCGGTGAGAGCGGTTAATGAGCTTCACAGCTTTTGCGACTCGGTTTCCTAGCTGCACGTCTCACCTGCTTGTCTTTTTTTGCCCCCTAGATGATGACGGCAGCGGAGATGAGAGCGGCAGCGGTTGCGACGGTCCGAACTGCGACATGTACTTCTCTGTTCCACCAACGTCTGATAAAGAACGGGGTGGAAAAGCAGCGGGTGGAAGTGAAGTGGCTGGATCACCACGGGTTAATCCAGTGCAAAGCAATAACTCAGCTGGGGTCACCTCACGGGGAAGCATGGCGCTGGCGCTCTGCGGGCTCGCCCTGGCCCTGTTAGCTTCCCGCTTGAGATAAAACTGGCTGGACAGGGAGAGGGAAGAGAACGACCAGGAGCAACAGCACGAAGGGGAAAACTGTCAGAGAGACTTTAAAAAACAAAAAGACTGCCTTCAGGACATTGGACTGTCCACTGTTGGGGTGGGAGGGGAAGAAACTTCTTAATATTACAATAACCTCACTATTAACTATTTGTTCGTATGTTGTTAAAGACATCAGTGTACAGCAGTATGATTTTTCTTCCCAGGAGATCCACCTTTGTCGCCCAGATAAACCTGCCCTCCGACAGCTCTCTCCGAGCTACTTTTTGGTTGTGCTTGCAGCATTTCACACTTACTTTGGCAGTTTAATCTCATGATTAACTTTGTGCCTTCTTCAATGACTGAAATCTGACATCTAAGCATTAAGAAAGATATTGGGTCAAACTCTGAGTGCCTGTGTTGGGACACATCTTTAAATTTCTGAGGCTGGTCTTTCTATCGGTCACAAAACACGACTAATAGAAACAGAACCCACGTGACGCTGTCTTGTTACTAATTCAAAGCTTTTTTTTATTTTTTTGCACATTATAAAAGTGCATACTGTGAATATTTGTGCCTGTGTGCATTTATACTTTTACAAAGGCCAGAAATTCTGAAGCATTTTGAGACTTGTTTTGCTCGGTTTGCTTTGGAGGCAGCTCGTCTCAAAAATGCAGTGAGAGTTTACAGCACAGGTGCTCATGTTTGACCTGAAGATGGCGTCGTTCTGTGGAAGAGTCTGCGGGGTGCTCTGCAAGCCCCTAACACGCATAATGTACGTTTGCTGCGAGCATTTCGCATCTTAACTTTAAATTTCTTCATTATTATTTCACTGAACTTCTTTCAGCTTAAGCAATTCAATAGTAAGGTTATACCTCGTGCTTACTGAGTCAATGTGATCTAGACCATAAGGTTGAGTGTCTGATAGAGTTGGATATGTCCCCTGCCATTAAACCCCCAAGAAGGCAAAGCTGACATGTCCCAAATGCCCTCTTTTTTTCTTTTTCTTTTCTTTTCTTTTTTTTTTTTTTTGGTACTGTAAGCTCAGTTCGGCACAGAAGATCTGACTCTATACAGTCTTAACGTTTGGAAAGAAAAGAGGGCAACATGCACGTTTTGGGAGCATTTTAATTAAACAAGACAAGAGGAACAAAAGTCAGTGTTTTAACCAAATGGAAATCTAGAAAAGATTATTTTAATACAGGGTTTTATGTTGAGGAGGTGTTGAGATTTTTAGCTTTTTTTTTTTTTGGTATGAAGATATATATTAGGTACTACAGTGGATTTTACTGGTAGTTGTAGGTGGTGGAAGAGGTCAGTGTGCACAGATAAGGGGTGCGCCCTGGTCAGTGTGCACAGCGTGCCACAGTACACGCTGTACCTCGTTAAATGGCCTGTGTCAGTATAAATGGACTCATTCTGAACGGTTCTCATCATTTCAACTCAAAGTTAAGTGTTTTCACAATTACTACCAAAATTAATGCAATGAAAGGTGCCTGATTATTTTTTTATGTTTGGTACATTACTAGCATCTTCTTACGTTTTTTTTGTTTTGTTTGTTTTTGGGAAAAGAAAAGAAAGTGGCTGTTGTTGATGATTTATGATCTATCTGCTCAGATTCCCTGAGGTGTTTGAGTATGTTGTTACCAGCTGACAAGCACAATGTATGTTTTTTTTTTTTGTTTGTTTTGTTTTGTTTTTTTTTCTTGGAGCTTTTCATTTGATAATCGGGTCTGTTAAGTTGCATTACCTGAACATCTCATCTCTACAACGATGCCGACTCGTGCAGCATTGCTGCACTAATGTATTCCATGTATTTCAAACATGCATTTAGAACTTACACATTATCAAAAATGCAACATCTACAATGTTTCAGTGTGCAGATTAAGGTGGACAGAAATATACATTTTTGTAAAAGTATAGCGAAAAGATTTGCAGCTTTAATGCGAGTCTGCACGGATGAAGTGATTAGATGGGAGTTTATTCCTTTGCATGTTGTCTGGCTTTGACATTAACAGGTTGATCTTGAGCTTACGGGACATCTTCAGGTTATCAGTTATCATCCGCAATCATCAGACGAAGACGTCGTATCAAGATCTGACCTTGAAGGATTTGATGAAACATCTATGCAACCCGTATGAAATACTGAAGCCTTAATTTAAAATCAAAAAGCTGTGCTTGAGCAGCTCGATTTGGCATTACTTCTGCAGGTGACCAGTTTAATTCTAGGTTACTGTTTTTTCTCCCTTGTGTTCCACCAACATTTCCACAAGGGCTCGTGCACGTGTTCGTGTCATGTGTGAGGAGTGTGAAGAAGCCCGACTTTTGGAGAGACGGAAGAAATGTTTTAGGCTGACGACGGTGACAAAAATGTCTGTGCTTGCAGGCCAGGGCAGCAACGTTTCCAGCTGGCAGGAGTTGGTCCAGCTGCTGGAAGACGTCCATTCGGTCCACAGAGCGAGTTCAGTCTTGTGTCTTTTAAAGTTGGACTGTTGTTGAAACCTTTCCATGTATGCCTTTGGCCCACAAGAACAGAAAGGACTCTCTCTGAGGATGGAGTGAGTGACTGAAAAGAGTGGTGGGGGGGAGTGTAAATAAAAAGCAGCGGTTTTAGATGTCTCTAAAAGAGGCCCTACAAGTACACCAGATTTCTACTTGTCAGAGTATCTCCTAAATGTTATGGAAAAACAAGATGAGATAGATGTTAAAGTGTAAGAGAAAATGTATATTAAACAACATTTTTAGTCTTGTTGAAATAAAGACTGCCAATATTTAAATGTGGTGTGACTGCTTGCTTCTTGGATTTTAAGTTCTTGTGGTCAGTGTTTACATAAATGCATGCATAGTGTCTTGGTTTACAGTCGCTTGGTCGGAGATTGCTGCAGATCCAAATCCCCTTTGATTTATGTCTGGAAGGCCACCCGGCTTGATAACTGCCAAGTCGATCATGCACAGCTGTGGTGACCCCATGCAACAAGGAAGCAGCCAAAAGTAGCTTTCTACTGGTTACAATGCATGATGCGTGCACACACTGGGCAGAGGATTATAGGATACTATCATCATTGAGAAATGAGGCAACAAGCTATGAACTAGAGCACTTGTGTTTAATTGTCCTTTCTAATAAATGTGTGTTTGACCCCAATTTGAATTGTTTTTAAGGGCACGACAGAAGGTCCACCTCCAGCTGTTCAAACCATGTTATGGGAGACGGCCAATCAGGAGGAAGCTGACTTGGAAGTTATTTTTCAGGCAGTGGATGAATTGAGGGATTCTATCAAGAACCTGTTTACAATTTACTGGGATTTTTATAAATTATGAATCAAAGTAAATATTATAGAGAAAATATAAATTGCCGTCCTTTATTTAGAGAATATCCTGAGCCCCTTATATATAAGTCCCAGAGACCCATAGTCCCAGAGACCACCCTCATCTGCCTATAAGGCATACAAGGAAACAGGGCTACAGTCTACAGTCAACCACCCTCACTGAATAATGGAATTGATCAGTGGGGACCAGAGAGAAAGAAATTCACCCAGTTGGTTTTTTGGAGGCAGACATTCTCTCCAGACTAATGTGATCTAGAAGTAAAATAAAATTGATTTGATTAATACAGAAACTGTGTTTTCTTAGTGATGCATAAGGAAGTAAGGAGTATATGTGACAGGGCTTTTTTATTCCTGTATTCCATTATTTTTCTACCGAGAGAGCTAACAGTAGTGATCATCACGGCTGTGTACATTCCACCCGATGCCAACGTAAACA
>NW_005187402.1:4287728-4289866 GCF_000239375.1 Pundamilia nyererei | reverse complement strand
AACACTAAGAAAACCAAAGAGCTCATTGTTGACTTCAGGAGACACAGCACCGACTTGGCCCCCCTCTACATCAACGGGGAGTGTGTGGAGAGGGTCCACACTTTCCGGTTCCTTGGTGTCCTCATCTCTGCTGACATCTCCTGTACAGGAAACATCTCAGCGGTCATCAAGAAGGCCCAACAGCGGCTGTACTTCCTGAGAGTCCTCAGGAAGTACAAGCTGAACTCCAACCTGCTGCTGACCTTCTACCGCTCGTCCATTGAGAGCCTGCTAACCTACTGCATCATGGTATGGTACGGCAGCTGCACCAAAGCAGATAGAGTGAGGCTTCAGAGTGTGGTCAAGACAGCACAAAAGATCATCGGCTGCCCTCTTCTCTCCCTGATGGACATTTATTCCTCCCGCTGCCACTACGCTATATGAATTTAGAAAACAAGATTACATCATAACATGGGAACACATTTGTTAAAAGATCCTTATTTATGTCTCTAAAATGTAAAATCTAGACTTAAAATGTGGACTTAAAGTGAGATATCTGGAACACTACTCCTTTGGTTAAAATAATAAAAAAAATAAAAAATAATAAATAAAAAAAAGGTGTAGTTCATAAAAACTCATGAAAAATCCTCATTCATACCTCTGGGGTACAGACGCTTAAAACGGAATATCCAAAATGCTTCTCTTTTTTTCCGGATAAAATTTATATTGCCACCTCTTTAGTGGTTTAGTTTAATGGCTTCAATGCCTAGGAAAAATAATGGTGAATTTGGATGTTTATCATTGAAGTGTCTTGCAACAGGGCTGGTTAAATCATTCCTCTTGATCGAGCTTCTGTGTTCGTTAATTCGATCTTTAAGAGGGCGGGATGTTTCTCCTATATATATTTTATTGCATGGGCACTGTATCATGTAGATTACATTTTTAGTTCTGCATGTGATGAAGCCCTTTATGGCAATGGTTTTGTCACCTATAGGGTCTTTGAATGATTTAACATTTTTGGTGTATTGACAATTAATGCATGCCCCACACTTGAAATTGCCATGTAGGTTATGGGTTATCAGGGTTTTATCTGGAGTAATAGGGTCCTGGTAAGCTCTAACAAGCCTATCTTTGATATTCCTTCCTCTCCTGTAGGTTATCATTGGTGGTTCTTTGAAGGTACCTAATAAGTTTGGGTCATTCTGAAGGATATGCCAATGTTTTAGAATTATTTCTTTAATTGTTCTGGTTTTTGGCGTAAAGGTTGTGCAGAAGATAAGGTTGGGTTTATGTTTTGGAGATTTCTTGGTTGTTAAATAGACATCCCTACTTACTGAACTCACCTTCTCTTCTGCAGAACTTCAACAGTTCTCTTTATACTTTCTTTCTTTGAATTTGTTCAACATCTCTTCTTTACTCTCATTATATTCATCATGAGTCTCACAGATACGCTTGAGTCTAATCAACTGGCTTACAGGGAGGCTCTTTTTGAGGTGGTTCGGATGGAAACTTGCAGCATGTAATAATGTATTCCGATCAGTGGGTTTAGAATACAGAGATGTGGACAGAGATTTGTCTTTTTTTGTTACTTTCATGTCCAGAAAGTTAATTTCTTCAGTACTGTATTTGAGGGTGAAACGTAAGCCTGCAAAGTGTCCATTAAGGAATTCTACAAACTCTAGTAATATAGAGACTGGTCCTTTCCAGAGTAGAAATACGTCATCTATATAACGTTTCCAAGATACAATGAATGGTAAATAAGGGTTATTTTGGTGATTATATAGAATTTGTTCTTCCAGATGACCAACAAAAAGACAGGCAAAACTGGGGGCCATTTGGGTTCCCATTGCAGTGCCAGAGATCTGAAAGTATGGCTAAAATTTGGCATGAACTTTAGTTTTTCAAAGAGAAAAATATTTTGATTAGTAAATTTACGTATTTCACAAGCACCTTTTATACATCTTAATTGCTTTCTATCTAACATTCACACTCTGATAATCACGCTGGAAATAACTTAGATTCAGTATCTTGGCCAAGAACACTTTGGGGATATAGGCTAAAGCAGCCAGGGATCAAACTCCCAATCGGTAGTTACATTTATTTGAATTATGCAGGGGTAGTTAGGTTAGCCACAACAACCATCAAGTAACAAATGACAA
>NW_005187402.1:4276575-4287708 GCF_000239375.1 Pundamilia nyererei | reverse complement strand
TGTGTGTGTGTGTGTGTGTGTGTGTGTGTGTGTGTGTGTGTGTGTGTGTGTATTATGTACATGGTTCTGTGCTATACCATGCATTATGCATTGGTTCTGTGTGTCTGAATATGTCTAACTACTCTGTATGTAACAAGAGTTACGAGCCTATTTTAAAAATATAGGGAGTATGATTAAAAAGTTGTCAGAAAAAAAAAACGACTCAAGTAAAGTACTGATACCTGATAATTGTACGTAAGTACAGTAACGGAGTATTTGTATTTCGTTACAGTAACGAAGTATTTCCAACTCTGCTTAAGTGTAATGAAACAGCTCCTAGTATCCCTCACTGTTTTTAAAGCTTCGTTTATTTATTTATTTATTTATTTAATCAAATTTCCATTTGTTCCGCTCGCTTGGGTTGACTTTACTGTGTGTTCCGTTGAAACCTGTCCGGCGGAAGTTGTGATCAAGGCCTCGTCACAAAAGCAATGGCGAGCGGTATCGGCAGTGAGTAATATATTTCAAGTCTTTCTGTTTTTCCTCGTCATTTATAGACAGTAGTAATAGCAAACAAACTCCAAGCCTTGCAGCTAGATTATTTTAGCCAGAACCTGTAGCCCCTTACCTTGCTAAAACGTTGCACCGTGTTTACCTGTGTGTGTGTGTCTCACGAATGTGTCCCCCTTAATCGACTATGCTAAGCTAACGCTTTAAATTAAATATTAGCAATGCGTATGTTGTTGTTTTTTTCTAGAAATGTATGTGATACGTCTCTTGATAGGGTTGTGTGTTTTAACTTATATTCACGCCCCAGTAAACTTGAGGAATGCTTTGCTGTAATCATATTAGCATACCCAAGCTAATATCAATAGTGTAGCATTAGCTAGCTACCTTGGCTAAATAACGAAAGACGTTTAAATCATTCATTTGACGCCGTTGCCCTTGGTTTTTATTATATTTTTAAACTTAAAATAACGTTTTCAACATATTACGATCTGAACGGTTTTTATTGACTGTACGAGAACAGGACCGTCGTATGTGTGGTACTTAGCGAAAAAACAATAACAAACCACTAAAAAAACTGAGACAGTCCGCAGAGACTGATTCGTCATCTGACTGATGATAGTGTTCTTCTTAGAAAAAATACTATTTTTTTAACATGTTTTTGTGTGTATTTGACCAAGTAAGCAGGGATAGAAAGTTCCGTAAAATAGCACTCAATTAAAAATAATGTTAATTGGGATTTTACTCAATTAAAATTGTCAAAACGCAGTCAGATAATATTGCTAGTAATAACAAAGCCATAACGTTACAATCTAATGTGGCAGAACTACTACTACACGTAACCACAAGTCCCATATATTTTATGTTCAGTTACTGAAATTACCCTCAGATGCCTTTGCAATTTGGATGGAAGCTTGTGTGGCAGAATGAAGTTAACTGAGTTGTTTCGGAATGTCTCATATTTTATGTGGCTCTTTTTGAGCCATTGCTTTTGCCCTAAAATACAGGTTTTCAATTAGCTTCTTTCAGCTGTGCCTTTTAGGGGTCACCACAGTGGATCATCTGGACCATCTGCCTCTATCTCACCCAACCCCTAACATCCTCTTCTGTCGCACCACCCTCTGCATAGTCCTCCTCCACTGCATCCACGAATCTTCCCTCTGTTCTTCCCCTTTTCTTTCTGTCTTGTAGCTCCATCTTCAGCGTCCTTTGTTCAGTATATCTATTATCTTTCCTCTGGTCATATCCAATCAGTCAGCTATCTCCCTTTCCCAGTCCCTGCTCTGTCCTCAACGCTCCAAAATTTCTCTGTTACTGACTCTAGCCACACTAACCTTGGCCTTCTTCTAATCTGTCTTCACTCATCAGTGGCATAGTTTCCACTGGTACTCTGCTTGCCAGCAGCACTGGTTGCAGTTTGTGGGCTCCTGACCAGTCCAGTATGCAGATCTTACTAATGAGCCACATGATTGGATTGGTGATGATTTTAAGTCTGATCCTCTTCCTGATGCACCCCTCTCCATTATTCATTTGGGTTTGGGGCAAGCCAGTACACTGTATACTGGCTTGTGGCATCCTGTGGCTTGTTAGCTAGTAGCAACAAAGTAGCAGGAAAAACAGTCAATCGTGTAATAAATTCTTCTTTCCCCCCAACAGAACACAAGATACTGAATGTGGGGCCGACGGAGCCCTGGTCAGTCAGGGAGAAATTGTGCCTGGCCTCCTCTGTTATGAGGAGCGGAGACCAAAACTGGTAAAAAGAAATATGCTCAGCTACTTTTGTGTGTGTGTGTGTGTGTGTGTGTGAGTGTGTGTGAGTGAGTGAGATTTAGTTTGCCCATGGGACCTCATATTCATATTTTAAATGTGTTGGAGAAATGCTGTAAGGAGAAGATATGTAAAATGATTTAAGGATCTTGTTTGATTAATATAACTGTAATTGTATTTACTATCATTATATACCACTATTTTTCTGCAGTTCTCCTAAAAATGAGCATTATAATATGAAAATTATCTTCAGAGGGTTTTGTACCATTTCTTTTAAGATATTAGTGTTTGCAAACATTTTGTGCTTTCCCTAAGATTACCAGTTTTTGTCTAAATGAACCATCGTACTAGAATATATCAGATTGAGTGTCTTAACAATGATCCTTATGGTGGTTATTGTTCTGTGCTCATAATCTGTTTCAAACACTGGCAGTAGGCGAGTGCAAGGCAGTTCGTAAGACAAAATAATATTATTTTATTTTATTTTTTAAATGCTTGTTATTGTTAGATTATCTGCTTAATGCTTGAGTTTAGTCTGAGGAGACTCTCTGTGTTCCAGGGTAAGTGTAAGTAGAGCCATCAAGCCTTTCGCAGAGCCTGGGCGTCCACCAGACTGGTTCTCACAAAAGGTGAGAGCATAACAAATATTCCTTTTGTGAATTTATCTCACACTTCACTTCCATAAGTCTTCAGGAAAATTGTCTTTTGAGTGTAACTGCAGTTGGACTGATCTCCTCTGCTCACCTATCAGAATAATTTGTTCTCTGTTTCTCAGCACTGTGCCTCACAATATTCAGAACTGCTGGAAGCTACTGAAGCCCCTAAGTCAGTATTACAGTGTGTACACATATCTGTGTGCAGATATAAAAAGTAAACAATATTATTATGCATTTTAAAAATAATTTGAGAGTTGACTCAAAATGTGTGTTTTCCTGTTCCAGGCGTAAGCGCGGTGAGAAGGGCGAGGTGGTCGAGACCATTGAAGATGTCATCGTTCGTAGGCTGACCACTGAGAGAATAGAGGAGTTAAAAAAACTTATACGAGATACACAAGAGCAGTACAGGTACATAAACTCTTAAAGGGAAAACATTTGACAACTTTGATATCTGAACTTTAACCCCTTTTTGCTTTGTTTGTTTTAATCACAACAGGAAGTTGAAGAAGGAGGTGGATCTGATACAGATGGGTCACATGGACTCCCAGCTGAAAGAGCTTTGGGGAGAGATCACACTGTAAGCATCTTATCTGTGGGATAGTGCTTCCACCTAATGGGTGGATTACCATGATAGCTGTTTCACACAACCAACTCCAGTGTGTTAAAGATCTTGCAGAACGCTGCCAGTAAAACTTTGCTCTGTTTGCCAGTAACCAACAACTATACATGTTTTGTACACTGTTCTTTTATTTATATATATATATATATGTGTGTGTGTGTGTGTGTGTGTGTGTGTGTGTGTGTGTGTGTGTGTGTGTGTGTGTGTTTTTTCTAATATATCTCTTATTCACATTTTTCTTCTGTCTGTGCTGCTGTAACAAGTAAATTTCCCCAATGTGGGATTAAAAAAGTATATGTCTGTATCTCTGTAGATGAGTGGGTTATTTAGATAAATGAGGGCGTTCTCTCATTTAGTTTTGTATACAAACTGTTATATTGTCATAAAATGCTCATTTTTTTTGTTTGTTTTTTTAAATTTGTCTTACCTAGAAAGAAGAAGCAGGACGAGGAGGAAGCAGAGCAGAAGAGGAAAGCCACAGAAATGGCGTACCAAGGTAGTTTAGGTTCACTTTCACTCTACGAAGGCTGGTGCATGTATTTCTTAGGAAAAGGCGAAGAATTAGTTGCAAACTTGTTGCTCTGTGGTGGGTGTTGCCATTGTCATTGTCTGTATGTTATGGTAAGATCTGTCAGAGTTTGAAGTTAAGTATATATGTCATACTATTAAAATTCGAGTGAGTCATTTGATATAAAAACAAAGTTCCCATATGAAGCTGAAACCTGTGATCTTGGTAAACTAAGGGACAGATTTGTGAAGGTAGAACTTCATTTTGTACCTACAGGTTTTTTTAGCATAAAGATTTCCCTTGTTGGCACGAACTCTAAGCTAAGATTAAAGACGACCATCTCTCACATCCACGTACAACCAGGAAGATTCAAATCACACGTCGAACCTCGGCCCACACATGTAGCCGACCTGTTGCAAAGCCCTTGTGGTTTTGGCTATGTGGACAATACTAGAAGGGAATTAGGATGTCTGAAAACAATAGCACTCTTAAAAATGATGAGAGGTCCTCTGTAGCCAGGCATTTTATTTCTCCTGGACTATTGCACTCTACATTTTATGGCTATTTGAGGTTGTTGGATAGAGGAAACGTTTTGAAAATAGAGTTTAGACCATCTGCAAACCGAGAATCATGAAGATGAAGTAGAAAAATTCTTTGCTGTAATTTATAGTTTGATATTTTTAGGAAGGGGAGGGAAGCTTAATAAAAACCTGAGGGGTAACATAGATGTGAGATCAGAATCAACTGAGAGGATGTAATAAAGCAGGAATTATATGCATCTATATCTCAGAAGATTGCAACTTCTCGTCCTTCTTGGAATGTTTCTCAGCTTCTCCTAAGACAAGAGCATCTTTCACTCAAGTGCTTGGGTTGGAGTGATGATCCTCTCACATGATGTTCAGGATTTCTCTGCTGCTTTTTTTCAGATTTGTTTTTAAGGAGAGTTTGAAAATTGTCATGCTCACCTCCACTCTGGTCTTCTGTCTGTATCGCAGCTCGCCAGGCAGTGAAAAACACACCCAAGCGTCTGCCCAGTGTGACTTTACGGTCTCCCCTGGGTGCCAGCCCGCCAAACCTGGATTCTCAGACTGACTCTTCAGTGCCCACTCCACCCATGGATACAGGAGCCGGTGTCTCTGAAGATACAACCACCACCCACTCAGTTGTAAGAACACTTAGTTTGCCATATATACTTGTTTAGCTCACAGGATAGAAGAATGATGGTGAAGGGAAATGAGTTTATAAGAGTCCCAGTTTTCTGTTAAGAGATGAATTTCAGCCAAGCTCACAGCAACATAAACCATGTTTCACTGCAGTGAATATGGAGACGTCTACAGTAACATTAAACATGAGTATATTCGGCCCCAGGGGTTATAGTTTTTGCCTCATTACAAGTCAGAGGAATAAGATCATCTCGCTCCGTCTCAATGACTTCTCTGCTGTCTGTCAGGCTCAGGGGGTAGGAGTGTTTCTGCCAGCAGCAGACCCTCCAGGACCTGGGCCCAAAGATGGTGGACTCGCTGTTCTAGTCGATGACTCGCCACAGAAAAGGCTCCTAGCCCAGAAGGCCACACCGCCACCCTCACCTCTACTGTCAGAACTGCTGAAAAAAGGCAACCTCATCTCAGCCAGCCCTCGCCTGGTGAGAGGCAACTTAGCATGGCTCATAACATCCAGAAACGATGTGATTACAATGAAAACCTTTGTGCGAGTCTTGCTCAAAGGCTTTAGACTCAGTTCTGTAAAATACCTGAAAACCAGCAATGTGTGAAAACAAATCATTTAAATGCATCTGTAAAGTGCAAATCGATTTGAAGTATTTTTAAATTCCTGGCTAAGCCACTGAGTTTTGATACCTATTCTAATACTAACATTCAAAGAATGAAAGTAGGACTTGATCCACTCAGTGGGCAATAAAGCCTTACTGTGATATTCTAACATCAGTATTCTTTTAAATCTTCTTTTATGCTCTGATATTTTTTATTAAACCTCACTTTGGTGTTTTTGTTGTTGTGTTTTTTCTGATGTCAGGTTGCAGAGGGCGACTCCACTGGAAGCCTAACTAATGGCGTACAGACTGCTACGGCAGCCACTGCCTTACCACCTGGCCATGACATCATCACAGGTAAACACACCTAACTAAGTTTCACATTACACAGGAGCTACTTTCTTTACAGCTTGCCTGGTTGCTGTCCTGGGAAATAATTGCATTCATGGGGCTCCTAAAAATGTCCTGATTTTAAAAAGCAGGTTAAACAAAACCTAACTGGGCATCGTGACTCCTGGTTACTTGTAATTAAGATAGACAGAGCATGTTCAAAGTAACACTAAATGTCTTGGGGGTGTCTGGGGGAACGTTTTTGCTTGTCTCTCCTCCTCCTTTTTTTCCTGTTTTTCTACAGTCTGTTTCTAAATAAAGTCACACGTCCGCGTTGTTGCATTTTAGTCATTGTTTCCTGGTTCAAAGAGGGAGATACGGGTCTTAACTTTGCAGTAAGATTCTTGTTGCATGCTTGTGTTCTTATTTCGTCACCTGCACGGGTTTACAGAGGGGGAAGCGGAGGCCGCAGTGAAGGCAGAGCTCGGTGAGGACACGGGATTAGTAGAAGAAGACCTCGTGGCTGTGTCTTACATTGGTGATGAACTGGACCTGGAGACAGTGGGAGACATCATTGCCATCATTGAAGAGAAGGTACGTACTGTGTAGGGGCTGCATTCGTTTGAGATTAACATGACCAGGAGCAGAGTTTATTTTGTAGGTTTAATATCAAGTATTTTAGTCGTTGATTAAGGCAATGACACTAAAAACAAACTAATACAAAGAAAATATGATTTAGAAAATATTTAGTGTTAATTGGAAAACAAAGAATGAAATTTTCCATATTTTATGTTCCCATTGTCAGACTTGGACTAAACATTTAGCTAAGAGTGGCCCTGAAGAATCTCTAGAGCAGAACAAGGACTGCCTGTAGATGGCACAACTACACTGAGGATTGTCACAGCAGCAACCTGAACAGACTGCCTACAGGAGAGCACTAGACAGGAAGTACTGACAATCGCTCGTTAACAGCAACTGAATTTTCACAATAAGAAAAAGGGGATTTTTTTCCAGTAGTATATTGGTTTCTTTATTCCTTTGGATGGGGGGAAAAAGATGTAAAATCTCAAAATTCACTTGGCCCACCCAACCCCTAGAGCCGGTGCCAAACATAAAGTCTGCGGCCAGGCAAAGACTCCAGTCCGGCCCACTGGACAGCTTTGGAAAATGTGAAGGAGGGCGTAAATTAAAGAGGCCTTTCACACTGCACCAAAGTACTTAAGTAATAGCTTAGCAATTAAATAAGAGAAAAGTTCCTGTGTTTGCACTGTAGAGGTTTCTGTGGTTTTTAGTGGTTCCACAGTTAAAACATATTTTCTGTGACTTAACAAAAACTTTGCCAGAACTTTCTGAAATTTTACACATTTTTTGCTTACAATTTAAACCCAAAGAGTTGCGTTAATACGTTTTTCTCATTTGCTACATCAGCGTTTCTTTAAGACATGCTGTTGAAATTGCACTTCCTTTTCAAATATTAAGACATCTCAGAAAGGTGAGTTTCACAGCTGTCTCAAGATCAAAGTAGGCTGGATGTGGCTGGATGTAACGATCACAACCTTAGTGTGGTCAATGAACTCCTACCAGTATGAGAGCCATACTGGAAGGAGCCTAGTGATCCCAGTAAGGTCACATGTGTCTGACAGGTCAGGAGGAAGAGGCCACAGTTATCGCTGGTGGTTTCGGTAGGTTGGGGTTTAGCTTAAGAACTCCTCTTGTTTTTTTGTTTGTTTGTTGTTGTTTTTTAATTGGAGACACTTCATTGCTGCTCTGACAGTCAGCAGGTCTAATATCTGCTCTTTCACTAACCTGGCTCCCCATGTAAAGTTCATGTGTGGGGAAACACTGAAACAACATAATGGTTTATCTTTTTGATCATCATCCCAGGACGATGACCCTGTGGCTTTGGATGCAGCTGCGGTGGAAGCAGCTCTCTCTCTGTGCGAAGAGGCCGTGTCAGAAGGTCACACCCTACCTGGCCCCTGGGAGACCCAAGAGCTGAAAGCTTCAGAGCCCACACCCACCATCCAAGAGTCAGCCCCCCCACAGACACCTCAGGATATGGTCGCAACATTAGCCCCGACACCTGCCAGCCAGGAGACACAAAACCAGCCAGATACTAACAGGGAAGAACCGCTTAAGGGAAACTATGAAGGACCTGAGGTGACGGGAAGTGATGTCACTTCTTCTGTCACCTCTGATGATGGTGTAGCAGCAAGTGAAGTCGCAGAGGAGGGGCCTGTGGTCAAAGAAGTCACTGAAGCTACAGTGAAGAGTGAAGGAGAAGAGTGGAGTCAGCCTGAGCCCAACCCACCTTGCTTAGGTGCGTGGATTACACACCGATCTATACCCACAGTGGAAATGCTCACACATTTCTGTTTTCTCATTGTCTCCTCGTTTCTGTCCCACAGACTCTGAGGACAGCTCTGTGTCCGGGAAAGAGTCCAAGGTAACACATTTAAGGCTACGTACATGTGTGGACGGCATATGATAACAAGAATAACCGTTATTTTACTCTGTGTGCTTGAATCCAGGAGGTGAAGGAGGAGGAGGCAGGGAGCGAGGGCGACCCCGAAGAAGCGATGGAGCTGAAGGACGAGTGTGGAGAGGGGGAGGGTCCATATTTATCTGAGGTGGATCGGGCAGCAAGTGAGAGTGAGGATGGATACGGCCCGCCCTCCCAGCGCTACACTGCTGATTCACTGGCCAGCAGCCCGGCCTCTTCTTCCCAGCTGTAAGTGTCCAGGTGCTTATTCTTCCAGAAAGGGCGTAGGCAAAAATATTCACCCTGTCCCTGGTTTTACCAGTAATAGTAAAACCAGGAGTCTGTTTCTCCTGAAATAACCCCTGCTATTCTTCTTAACAAAAATATTAGGGAAAATGGATCAAACTTAGCTGACTTTTGTCATTTTCATTGGGCTAACAGTCTAACAGTATATGCTTTTGTTTTTTTTGCTTTTCTCTCCCACTCTGCTCCGACTGCCTCTCTCTTCTTTCCTGCGTCAGCTCTACATGTGGCGAAGACCAGGAGGCGGTCCAGGCGCAGAAGATCTGGAAGAAAGCCATTATGCTGGTGTGGAGAGCTGCAGCCAATCACAGGTAGAGCTTTGTACCAGAGCTCAACAATAAATTGTTCCAAGTCTTGTTTTTTTGGTCAGTAAGTTCAAATCAATTTCATTTGATTTATTTATTTTTGTCTTATTATTGTGAGTTTCATCAATTTCCATCTTTTTGTATCGAGCTGGTGTGACTGAATGAGTAACTACAATGTTGGACATTCTGCAGCACGTTTGCATGAAACCATTTGACTTTTTCCAGTCAGTTAAAGAAGTTAGAGACTCGCTTGAATCCTACAGATTAACCCGGGTCACGTTGTTGAGAGGAAACAGGTGTTTTACTTTTGCTAATATTGTGTTTCTCAGGTACGCCAGCGTCTTCCTACAGCCTGTGTCAGATGACATCGCTCCAGGTTACCACAGCATTGTACACAGGTCAGACCGCACACACACACCCTTCATTTTTGAAACAAGCTCAGCTAAAAATCGTTGCAGCCTAACTGTTCAACTAAAGTACCAAAACAAACTAACTGCTGCTGCTTTCTTGCTGCAGACCCATGGACCTGTCCGCCATAAAGAAGAACATCGAGTCCGGTGTTATCCGTACCACCGCTGAGTTCCAGCGCGACATCATGCTGATGTTTCAGAATGCCGTCATGTACAACTCGTCGGACCACGACGTGTACCACATGGCGCTGGAGATGCAGCGCGACGTCCTGGAGCACGTCCAGCAGTTCCTGGCCACCCAGCTCATCATGCAGACCTCAGAGAGCGCCATCTCTGCCAAGAGCCTCCGAGGCAGGGAGGGAAATCGTAAACCAGGAGAGCCAGCCGAGAAGGTGGGTTGAGCAGCAGACAAGTCTGATTGTGATGAAGCAGAGTTCTTTATTAAAAGCAAAAGAAAGTTTCCACACATGCCAGTGCTGATGTTTTGTAACTACACTGTAAACTCTTGCCTCTCTCCAACACTGAGTGCTGTGACTCCTGTTAGATCGGTGCAATAAATGTTCTTCCAGGTATTTAGAGTTTTATGATGCCCGCAAAGCTACTGCGAACAGTCCCTCTGCCCGCCTCCAAGAGAAGGTGGAGAAATCTAATCTAAGTTTAATGCATTTTAATTATTTACAGGAAGTGCACAGTCCCAGAACTGGCTGTTTCTTGTAAACCACAGATAGCACTTCCAGTTTATGGAGTCATAAAGTTTTTTTTTATTAAGGGCATTTTATATTGGTGTAGATAAATGTGTTTGGTATATCAGGACCATAATTTCAGTGTGCCATCATGCTGCGGTTGGCAGTCATTTCAAAACTGGATGAAAATACACGCTTATGTGGAAGAAACATAAATAGTGGATTCATTAAATGTTTTTGACGTGTCAGTTATGCTCTGTGAAATGTCACAGACAGACATGCTGTTTTATTTACTGTCAGCATATGAAACCTGAGGAAGCTGTGGGTTCAGCACACATTTAAGTGACCATGCAGTCAGTGTAGTTCTGATTTATGTCACATAGAATATGACAAATGGACTAGTTTTCTAAAAGAACTTATTGAAGAATTGACCTCGATACACCTCACCCTGTCTCCACATTACGATCCCAGAGTGATGCTACTGTACTGTGTCAGTGTGGTGTGAAGTACCAGAAACCAGTGGTGCGATTAGGACACAAGGAGTTAAGAGTGCCAATGTATTAAAGGGTCGGCACTGATGTGCATCATACAAGTTAGGCATGCTCACTTTGTTACACAGCACTGTCTCTTCTAATTGCTGTAAGTGCACTTTCTTAATCTTGACTTCCCAGCTGCTTCACATCCTGCATGCTGGCTGCACTGCTGCTGTCTCTCTAGTCTATCTCTGACCCTCTGCTCTGTTTCCTGTTTCTCTCTCTGCATCTCCTAGTGTGTGTGTGTGTGTGTGTGTGTGTGTGTGTGTGTGTGTGTGTGTGT
>NW_005187402.1:4273964-4276555 GCF_000239375.1 Pundamilia nyererei | reverse complement strand
GTGTGTGTGTGTGTGTGTGTGTGTGTGTGTGTGTGTGTGTGTGTGTGTGTGTGTGTGTGTGTGTGTGTGTGTTATTTTCTCCCATACATTGGATATAAAAAATGGATGTAACTTCATCCTAGCTAACCATTTTCTTCCACTCTTGTTCTCAAACATGGAGTCATTGTGGAAGTGCCTTAAACATTAATTTCTTCTTATCGCCAGCAGGGGGTGACAAAAGGTTGTCTGTGGAAAAATGACACTTCAGCTCCTTTGATCTATTACCTCAGTAAACACTTTTCTGATGACTGTCTTAATAAAACATGAGGTTAATTTTATGGAGAGTGAAAAACAGGATAAAGCTGTAGCGTGGCACGCAGCGTCCCTGAATGTGTCAGTCAGATCCAATCCTCGCTCGTCATGTTTGGTTTCAAAATAATAAAATGACGCCGTAAAAGCTCCGCTTGAGGCTTTACAACTGGGCTTTGCATTCACAGTTGTCACAGTGGCTACATCCATCTTTTATCTGCACCCTGCTTTCTCCTGTTTGAACGCTTGAGTGTGTGTCTAATAGGATATGGTGGAAATTTGAAACATTCAGACAACACATTTTGGGAAGATGTCATGTTTTCTTGGAAAGTCCACACTTAAAGATACATTTTGCAGAATATATTTAACAAATATTTCTACAGATGTAGTAAACTTTTAGTGTTTTGTTTAACTGCTACACAGCAAAGTCCAACTTCTCCGTTTTAGAACTTTAACAAGTTGTGCAAACTGTGGTGCGGTGCTTGTGAGAGGTCCTCACACCTCTGCGTTGCTTCTGTTTGTGCCTGCTTGTGTACGCTCTTCATCTCTTAATATTTCCAGACTGCATTCAGAGACTGTGTGTGTGTGTCTTGATGTTGTGTAGAAATGTGCGTTTGTGTATGTGCAGCTCTGAAGTCAACAGGACCCCCATCTCCTGAGCGTGTCTCTGTGTTTGACGCAGACTTGTATGAAACTTGCTTTCTCACGCCTGTGTGTGCTTTCTCTCTCTTTCTCACTCCGATGTTTGTCCTCCTACAGGACAGTGTCCCAATGGCCTCTCCTGCTTTCCTTCTCTCTCTTTTTGTAAGTATTCAGGTTCTCGCTCAAGTTTCACCAGAGTCAGGCCAAGCTCCGTACACGCTTGTCTCAAAGCTAACATGTACACACAGACACAGTGTTACATACTGCACACACCTGTCTGTACCTCTGATCTTTCTCTTTATTTCTACTGAAGCGGCTTTGGAGGACAATAAAGATTCAAGACGCCATGAAGGTCATTAAAGGTGGACTAATACGACCAGTCAGAAAATAAAAACTATATAGATTGATAGGAGCAAAGGTCAGCTTGCAAACTATATTACAAACCTAAACTGGCCAATTTTAGTTGAAGTCACTCGCACTTCAGACTGGTGGGAAATACTCAATAAAATAAAAAACAAATATAAAATCAAATGTTAAATGTAAAATAACCAAGCAACATCCTGTGGCTCTCACAAATAAATGGGGAAAGAGAGACAACCTTCAGTTCTTTTAAGAGCCACTTGAGACTGGCTTTAAAAGTGAGTCAATCCTCATTGACTCCCATGTTAAAATAACCAACTCTACATCAGATAATCAGATAATCAGATATCACTTTTCAGCCCAATAGAAAAAAATATTTTTGGTGTCTCTGATATAATATTTACCCTGTCTGAAAGACCGTGTTTAAGTAAAAGTGGGTGTGGACTCTTTGATAGACAGCCAGTCGCCAGCAGAGACAACTGTAGCAGCTCGGTCTCTGTTAGGCCTCAGCATGGATAATTCAACTCATCTGCATTTATAGTGTTGGTGCCCTTTAGAGTCTTTTAATTTAATTATCCATAAAATTGGCTTCAGTTTTTAACATAGTATTTATAAGTAGGTATTTCTGTGATGCAGTTTTATGGGAGCAGCTTTAGTTTTAGCTTGTAACTTGGCGCACTGCCCTCAGGATAATTATTCTTTTTTTGTGTATTTTTATTGGCTGATAAGTTAAGATTTAAAAAGAGATTGGAGAAACGCCCTACAGCCATGAGTGTGAATGTTACATAGTTTGTCCAACAGAGGGCATGCTTCAACCACCCTGTTAGCATAGCACCACAAACACAACAACCGGCTGATTTAGACGAGTAAAAACATACAACACATAGCAAATGTGAGGAAATTGTTTGGGTTTTATGTGTCAAAAATGCTGATATAAGAATATCAGATTTCTTCATAGTGGTTGTTTGTAAACAAGTGGTTAATGTAAAATGACCATCTTTTATATACAGCATGTTGAAATAACCACTCCTCATAGTGGCGATCCAATCTAATCAGTCAGGTTTTCCAAGACTTATGACTCTAAACCACTGAGCTATCAAAGTGGTGTCAACTACTCAGCAGTGTAGAAGTGATTAAATGCAGAAGAGATGGGTCGTGAGCCTACGCCCATCCTGTGCTCTATAGATGTGCCATACAGATGATATAGAAATGGAAGACTTCTTCCTCTACCTTGCAGTTTCTCTCTCTCTCCCACTCTCTCACACACACACACACACACACACACACACACACACACACAC
>NW_005187402.1:4264545-4273898 GCF_000239375.1 Pundamilia nyererei | reverse complement strand
CACACACACACACACACACACACACACACACACACACACACACACACACACACACACACACACAGGTAACTTTCATCACCCAAGCTTCCGTCGTCCTTCGGTTAATGCCAGTTTCCTGTGTTTTTCCGTTAATGTGCGTTAGCATCTCTGCATGTTCCAGTTTCTTTTCTCCTTGTTTTCTTTTTATTTTGCTCATGATTATTTTCTGTTCATCATTTGGGGAACGATGCCTTCCAGGGTGGATTGTGCTGTTTTTGTACGGAGCTCAATGACACAAGGAGGCCTGCCACAGGGCCTGCCTGACCTTTGACCTGTACATCTTTACGTTAAGCGTGCTCTTTCTCTCTCTCCACGTTTCTTTGTGTCTCTGCTGCAGGATGGAGGCACTAGGGGGCGGCGGAGTGCCATGGAGGCCGACCTCAAGATGAAGAAGTAGTGCAAGAGGGGGCTGAGAGCCGCTCTTCGAATCTTGCAGCTGATTGCTTTCTGGTCACTTTGGTCGTTTTCTGAAGAGGACTGTGCCGTCTCCATGTGCCTGGTTTTTGTGTGCACACACACACCTATACTAAGGGCCATAAGTGTGTGTGTGTGTGTGTGTGTGTGTCTGAGAGAGCTGTACAGTGTTTTCTCCGCTCCCATTCATGGGGTGCCATGGGATGTTGCACCAATTTTCCCAAGAATAATTTCACCAGCACGGGTAGCGGGGGTCATAATTTGCGGATAGAGAACAATACTTTCACCAGCAACCGTTTGTTTGGGATCAGATGGGAACGGGCCAGATGAGTTCTACTTGGCAGATTTGATCACTTTGAGTCGTGCATACGTCCGGCACCCGATTATGCTCAGCCCCTTTGGGCTGAACAGACGTCAACAACGAAGATGGCCACATGAGCAACCATGATGTATAGTTCCACAAATTCAAAGCGAGTCTTCTAGTTCTGCATGTTGGGCTGACACCACCCCGAGCAAAGAAATCTGTTAGTTTGATCACTGCTAAAGCATAATGGTAAAATAAGAGTTACTTAAAATATTTCATAAAATAGATTTCTGATCTTCTTTTTGGTTGCAAAATTGTGGTTTGTGTCTTCTATTAATAGTAATTTAATTGATTTGATTCAATCTATTGGCCATTGTCTACCAGTGCATGTTTCAGCCCATTAAACTGCAGATCCTTCACTTTTCTACTGATCGTACTTCTGAGTACAATTGATAATAAGGGTAATTATATAAATATAGATAAAATTCAGCCACAGGTTAAACTCAGTGTAACACTTTCAGCACTGAGCAGGGCTGCCACTGATGTTTGGCAACAAGCTCTTAACCTGAGGTATCGACAGCACCAAAAAAAGGCTTTCAAAACATTACCCGGCTCTACAAAATATTTAATTAGGTTGACCTCAAATGTCAAAGCCCTCCTTTTACAAGGAAATACACTAAGGCCCAAAGTTGCCCTTGAAGCAGCTTTAAATACCAGTGGTTTGACAAAACAGCTGTTTTTTAATGGGCTTTAACAGATTGTTGCTGAATCATTGCCACTTATTACTTAGGATGTAGGCTGTGCATAGAGCACAGGAAAGATTTTTGTAATGCGTGTCAAGGAGTGAAGTTTTGTACTGGAAAAGGTTCATGTAGTTGTGTTTGGGTAGCTGATACATTTGTGTAAATTTGTTAATAAAGATTTGATCTAAACGTGTAAGGGATCAGTTTGGGATTTAAGCAGCATTTCACTTTGAATTTCTTGAGTAATGATTAACCTGACAAGGGGAATTCATTCTGTGGGAACAGTTTCCTGGTAACTGCATTTTGTGCCCTCAGGCTTATTGTAATCAGGAACAGGATTATTTACAGTTTCTATTACCTGTAAATGGGTCTGTAATTATGATGGTATCACAGGGTCTGTGTGATCCCAGTGTTCAAAAGAAACATGCAAACACAGCACTGAAGTTGTGCAAAAGGTTTATTTTGCATTCTGTATATTAAGAGGCATCTTTCAGGAATGAGGCCTGCCCAATCCTGTACTGACACACTTCCAGTGTACACATCTTTACATTCAAATACTGGTGCAAAAATACTGTCACCAACTACAGAATAGAGGAAAGCGAAAAATAAATATAAAAAAGAAGAAAAATAGTGGGCCTCCTGTCAGACTTTCATACAGAAAAATAAATAACTCACTTTAAAAACTACAGGAAGGCAATCAGGTTCCAGTGCATGGCAGACTACATGTAGCTGATGGTTAAAACCACACACGGGTAATGGTTTAGCGTCTCATCTTCACCCCTAGTTGAAGTCGTGAACAACAGGACTGGCAGAGGAGTAGAGCTTCCTCTTGACCAGCCGGTACTCTGGTCTCAGCTTCAAAACTTTGTTGCCATCGAAGATGTTCTTGAATGACGGCCAGCCGTCACTTTCTGCCTTGAAGACCACAGATAGCTCGAAAGTCGGTGTGACGCTGGAATCGGGGAAGATGCTCCCGATGTACTTCAGGCCATCTTTGCCATCGATGTAGAGCTTGATGGAGGCCCCCCGGAGCCCACAGGGCTCATCAGCAGAGGCACGCACCACATCCTGACTAATCCTGGTGGTCATGTGGCGAGGCAGCAGGAGCACCTGGCAGTTGAGGATGGAAGCCTTGGCCTCAGTGAGGCGACGCTCCATCTGCTGAGTCACAACCTGCTGGAAAAGCCGCTGTTCGTGCTCCAGACCGGCGTCCAGGTCAGCAACTGAATAAAGAGACAAAGCAGCGTCAGAATGAGAAACAAGTCACACCATCTCATTAGAGTTTAATATCCACGTCAAAGGGTCCCTCTTCTCTACACTAGCAACGTTGAGTGTCAGACCCTTGAATCAATTCACTTTAGACAGATTTTAAATCACGTGAAAGCTGCAATTAATATAGTACGTCACCAGAATAAAGGCTTTGCATCAGCAGCGAACAAGGAAGCGCTCTGAAAAGCTACGCAAGTGATCAGCTGATCCAAAAGCTGAAGGGCTTGCATCAGGCGAGTGTCCTGTGAACGAGCACTGCCAGTTCAATGCCCCATTGTTCTAGCGCGAAGGTTTAGTTACTTCCAACCGGTTCCATGGTTTACTTTGGACCATTGATATTTAAATAGCATTAGCTGTGTTTGAAGGCTCTGCCAGCCAGAGAGAGAGAAGTCCTTAGATTAGGAGCACTTAAGGAAGAACCTTCGCCTTTTAAAAAAAAAAAAACTGGATAAAAGTATATAAAAAAAACAAAACACTAACTTTATGAACAACTTACAGGATGAAATGCTCTCGCTTTCTTCGTAGCTCTCGACGCTTCCCCGCCGGGATGAACTCATCTTTTGTCCTGTTGTCTTTAGCGGACAAAAGCACTTTCCTATCATCTCTACGACGTTTTCTTCCTCCGACAAGAGGTGTCCAAAGACCAGAGCCGAGCTATAGACCATCCTGATTCCTGTTTGTGAAGCACCGGTATCTCCTCCGAGCGTTTGGTCTGTGTCTTCTCCATGTATCGAGTTGGTTGAGCTGAGCGGCTGCTGTCTGTGAGCGCGGAGGTCTTATACCCGAGCTGTCAGTTGCGTCAGCTGAGCAATCGCACGTGTGGGCGGGGCTTGGTGGATTGAGCCAGAAATTTCCGGATCACGCAACGCGCGAGGAGATTGCAGAAAGTTGGTGTAAAAGCTCAGTAGTTATGTGTAATATTTAGTTTTATTATTCTTTTTTTTTAATGGAGATATTTACTTATGTATCGTCCTACCTTGTAATATTTTGTGCCTTGTACACGTCTGTTGTTTTTAACTATATATATTTATGAAAGTTTCAGCCTACAAAATAATATTAATAAAAGACTAAATAGATTTTAAAAAAGATAAATGACACATTAAAACAATTATGACATTAAAAGCACCAAAATATATCAAATAATGGACAAAATTAGTAAAATGACTTAAATTAACATTGTGTTTTTACTACCTGTTTTTACCTTTGTTTTTCCATTTCATTTTCCTTTCAGTTTACCTCATGAAAAACATTCCATTTTTGATGTATTTGTATTTATTTTCTAACTCCATTCCCACACATTTTAAGAGTATTTTCTTAAAACATTTTATGACATTTTCTAACATTTATTTTTATAACCCTGTAATATACAAAAATTTTAGATTTCCTGGAGAAAGGTTTGTAAATTTATATTTTTTCAAGTAACAAATAATCCCAAAAAAAAAAAAAAAAGTGGGCAGGCAACCATTCATTATAGTAAATAAGCTGAATAAGGTTTACAGTCAGTTCATACATGATTTTTGAAAACTCAAGATCAAAACAGAGAATATTTGGATTTTCCACATAATTTATATTTCCCTATTTTTCCAGAAAACCATATGGGAAGTAACATTTATTATCTATAAAAATTTTAATTCATATAATGTAGAAAACACACAAAGTTCACTTTTCTTCAGTCATGCTCCAGGACCTTTATTTGTAGTAGAATATTTGTATTAGCATGTGTCTGTAAATGAAGGCTCTAAATACCTGATTTAAAAAACTACTAGTACTAAAAAAAAATACTAATAAATGAACATGACATACAGGCTGCCATGGAAATATACTAGCCTGTGACGAAAATATAGGTCAGTACAGTGGGTGTTTGTGGTGTCAAGTTGAATACCACATCAGCTTTCACACAGAAATCTTCCATTGGGCTAATAGGTTTGTGGTAGTTTATTATTCATATGCAGTAAAATTACCTTTTTTGTCAGATACATATTTAACACATCTGGGCTTCTGGGTTTGGATTGTTCTCATGAATTTATCTAAAAGTGGCCTGCTGCAGATCCAAAGGTTTAAGCAATCCATCTAACTCTTATAACTGCACACAAGATTCCTCTGAATCCCACAGTGTTGTTTTCAAGTCCAGACACGATGGCGTCATAAATCATGCATTGCTCACAAATGACTAACTGTCTAATACACACCAGTCATTTAAATTCACATTCATCTGGCGAGGGAAAGGAGCTTTATCCTCCAATCAAAGGACAGTGTTTCCATGACACCAAATAGCTCCTTGCTTTAAGTCCAACCTACTTAGGTTATGTGAGAGCAGATAACAGTAGGTTACAGGTTAAAGACTCACACCTGAGTCATGGTTTTGGGAAATCTCCCTGCTGTGAAACGTCACAGCTGGCAGCCAGTCACGTTCAGACTAGCTGGTGTCGTCAAGTCAGAGGCTCGCCACTAAGAAGGAAGCGTCTTTCTGTGGAAATGCAGGGGAACTACACTGTGAGGTGACAAGGAAATGCAATGTATAGTGACAGTGCTGTAAAACCAACACTCACTGTTTAAGACATCCAGTGTGGTGTGTGTGTTTTTTAATTACACAACTATTCAGAATAAGCTTTCTGTGTTATGTCACTTCCAAAGTAAACTTCACACATGTAGTGTGTGAGGCGAGGGGTTTAATAACAGAGACTCAGATTAAGTTGTCACACTAACACAATTTTAAATGCATAGATTATTTTTGATACGCAAGTCTGATATGGCCTCATGCAACCGGTGATTTGCACCTGTTTTAAACCCTCTGCACTTACATTCACCAAGGCATCTCTTGATGACATTGTCCTCCAGAGTGTTGTCAGGACTTGGTTGTTGCTTTTAATAGCCAGAGAAATAATTCTGTGATCACCCTCTTCAGTTTCAGGCATTCCCAGTGCCCCTACTGTTTAGCTTCTGAAAATGCAGGAAAATGTTCAAAATTCCCAAAAAGTCCAACTTTTGTTTTCCTTGAATGAAAGCTACGTCCACTGTGGTGGTGCAGAGAAGCACAAAGACAAGATTTGGATCACTGTCTATAAATGTATGGACCTTAATGTAAAGCATAACAATAATACAATATATAATTCATTAAACTTAAAATAAAGTTTATTAGTGAACTCTATTATGAAGTGTTACCTTTGGTTCTTTTATTAAGATATTAAGAAAAGCTGCAAGGTGTGAGTACATGTGACACTAAATGATTCATATAACATATCCTTCTCAAAGTGAACAACACTTACTGCTATTCCGCTGACTCACTGCTGTAATTATAAAACGTCCTGTGAGCATTCAGAAATGTGAGCAGAGGAAAAATCATGTGCAAACAGAGCACCTTTCATTTAGTGCTAAGGAAGTGTTGCTACGTAAATGTAAATGTGACTTTTCTTATTCTTTTCTTATTTGTTTATTTATTATACTTTTATTATTGCTGCCATGGTTCTTAAATGTTTTACCTGCTGCACTTTTTAACTTATTAACTTCTGGATTAAATGTGTGACCTCTAAAACGATCACTGTCTGTGGCATATTTATTATCAGCAGTGGGGAAAGAAGGCTACATATAAATGAGGGAAAAGAGAAAAACTGGAAAAGTATAAAATTCAAAAGAGTTCATGTAAAGTCATGGTATTTAGTAAAGAAGAGGGAAGAGGAGGAAGATGTGTTCAATGACTGTATAAACAAAAGAAGCGGTCACAAGATGTCTGGCACCAAGCCTGTTTATCTGCATTTCACATGCACTCACAAACACCTCATGACTGGGAGCGCAGCCGGTGAAACTGCTCCGCGAGGTTGCATCAGATCAGTCGACAGCCACGGGGATCTGATCCAATTGTGCTGCATTATGAACACAGAACAGTTGTGGGGTTTATAATATTTAGATCGATAAAAGAGCAGAAAATGGAGATGAAACCGTGCATCAAGTGGACTCGACAGGCAAACACAAGTTATTGTTCCACAACCCATAAAAGTAACAAAGTGGAATTTTTTTCCCCTTTTGGCCTTCAGATGAAAAAATCTGCAAAGGAAAGCAGTCGTCTTTGGTTGCTCTCATGTGAATTAATCTCCACATTAAGGCCTAATGCTCATAACACTGAAAATACATGTTTAAGGGAAACATAATTCAGATGTTATTATATGAAAAAAGACTTGAATTCAGTGTTGAAGATGATAAGCATTCAACATAATAGGAACTAGTGAATTATGATGTTATTAGCTGATTTTGTAATATTTAGCTGGAGTTAAAAACAAGACAAAATGTGTGTTTTATGGAAGTTCATACGATGTACACCACTTCATATGAAGACGCTTCTGCTTTGGAGAAAAGAAATCACTTTTAGCTGAAGATACTTGTAACAAATTCTTTCATTCAGCAGTGTAACTGAATGTAACTGCGTACGCTAATATTTAATGATTGTAATTCTTTGTTCGATTAAAACAGACGCATGAGGCAAGTCCAACCTGTTTTCCTGAGAGGAGCAAAACAACACAACATCCCACACAGCTAACATCAGCTGACACACTGATGGATAGATAGGAATGAGCGCATTGTGGCAAAGCAAACACACAGAGCAGGCTGTTTACTAAATGTGAAGTTAAAAGTTAATATTAGTGAATTGACTTCGTGTGAAAATATTTCAGCTCGTGGCACAGCTGTTATTAAACCCCTCGCCTCACACGCCTCGGTACACACCATCAAAATGCTGGACTGTGAATAAAGATGTGTGGAACTTTTTGTAAACCCTCTTAAATCGAAGCTGAAAGTTGGCACTTGAAGTGCCAACTTTGATGGTGGTGTACCGAGGCACAATTATAAAGACTTTGTTAATTTCCAAATACCAGTGGACCTACCTGTGCTGATTATGAACATAATAATAATAATATCTACAAATGTGGCAGCTTTTATAGTGTTTTTGCACAGCATTCAAATGCTGTGCTTGTAATCGAGGCTTCATCACTGATCCATGAGCCAGTCTTCATTCTCAAGACTTTAAAGTATTCAGAGTTCCCCAGTAGTCCTTTTGGTCATGTGATACACATATTACAAGTATAATGCAACCCTGTGATGGAGTGAGTTGAAAAAAACAGGAGTCACAGGAATTATTAGAAAAATAGGGTTTCCATTTACTTAACCCCAAAATTACATTTACAAAAGTAATAAATGTTGAGCTCAAGAGGTCAAAGAAACAAAACTAAACTCAGGCAAAGAACTGAGCAAATGAATGCCCAGACAAACATAACTGACCTAAACAGGAAATGCCTCACAAGGGTATAGATAATGGCTGATCAGACCACTATGACACGCGAGGGGTAACTAAACAAAACATAGTCATAAAGTACAAAAACACCAACTCCCAGGCACCATGGCAGGTTAGTCAGAAGAAGCAACGGTTAGTCAAAGATCAAACAAAGTAATGAACTGGTATGAATACATAAGTAAAGTAAATGTGTGCGCTTAAAAATAGAACAAATGTATCCAAACCAATCAATAAACTTATTGGAAACTAAAGTGTGTTTTTGTGTTCAGATAAAAAAAAAAAAATACATAGGGGTTACGGACTTTTAGAGTGTGGCCATGGGTTTGATCATCACAATCCCAAATTTGACTTAACTCTAATTTTACTTCACAATAATAACTTTCCTGCGTTAACAAAGCTAAACCGACAGCAAAGGCAGAAGGAAAGCTGACGGGAAAACTAAACTAAACAGTAAAATAAAAAAGAAGAAAAGCTGCAGTTTCAGTCTTGTGACTTCCAGCAACATCGTCCACAATCGTACCGCACGCATGTTAACTGGAATTATAAACATCGGTTAAACCGTAATAACTTTATAATAGCAATCCAAATAAAGTTTACAGATTTATCGTTTTACAGACATCATTTGCACCTTTACAAAAACCTTTTTAAACCTTTATTAAAAACCATTTATGAAATAGTACATTCATTATTGTTACATTCATTGTTTACTGTGTTGATTCACAGTTGATTAACTATCAGTGTCCATTTATGACAGTTATTCCAGAATATCACCTAACAAAAATCTTGTAAAGCTGTATTGATTAAATATTGAGTTTAGTACATAGACATGAACATGTTGCACAAGCATGTTTTAGTGTAAATGAATGAATGTAATTAAAATTTCAGCTTAAAAAACTGCAGGGATTTATTCCATAAACTAGCATCTTTGAAATAAATTAGGAAGGCTGATAGATGATTCTAGTTCTTTTTGATGCGCCACCTGACTTTTGCAACTACTATTCACTTTGAACTTTTACTCGGACACCTACATTAACCTTTGTGTTTGGTTGTGAGAGCACAGATATAATTTTCTAAATGAAAGAAAGATTTTGATGATAAATCAATGTTTTCCTAGTTTTACAGATCGTTCATGGAAGGCGTAGCAGCCCACAGATGAGCTGAATTTGGCTGTTTTTAGCCATATTTAAGGGAGAGCTGCTGACCTTTTCCTCCTGCTTCAAAGAACACCTTTGGATCCTTTGTGTGCTGAAATATCCTTTTTACAATGTTAATTTTTAACTTCACAATAAAAGTCTCATGTTTA
>NW_005187402.1:4263752-4264140 GCF_000239375.1 Pundamilia nyererei | reverse complement strand
GGAATATACGAAATGATCATTTTGCAGAGTTAGCACACAGTGATGGAGGTTGAGCCTCATGGAGGACCCGAAGAGCCACGAGCATCGAAATAAAGGATTTTGTGCTTCAGTAATGAATTGTGCAATAAAATATGCATTAGGAAATCCATTTAATATATTTTTTATTTCGTTAAACATTACTAAAGTAATTTGTGATTTAATAATTTCATTTAAAATAAAGGTACAAGAATAAAATTGCATAATTAAGATTAAGGAACTGACTTCCCAGCCCAGGGCTTTGGAGCGTGATGTCACGGGGGTGGGCGTGGAAAGGATTTTGGCCCGAACCGCCATTTTGGGGGTCTAAGTGAAAAAGGAGCGAAAGCATAGCCATGGTTCGTCCTTGCTG
>NW_005187402.1:4247328-4263466 GCF_000239375.1 Pundamilia nyererei | reverse complement strand
CACCACCATGCCAATCAGATTACTTCTTCCATGTGAGGGTGAAGAGGTGACCCTCCTGGATAAGATGAAGGTTTGCTGCGTTTGGTGAACAGTGTGATAATAAAACCAGAGAAGAATGAAACCTGCTCCTGTTAAATATTCTTAAGTCTTTTGCTGTATAAATAGTGGTATATTTTTTCAAAAGATACAGTAAATAAAGTAATGTTAGTAGTGGGTGATATCATGTAAACACTGTCATGATTTTGTGTAAACATTTTGTCATTTGTAAACTATAAATGACATGGATTCTACACTGTAACTGGTGTGATGTTCTATAAGGTGGTTTTAATAAAAAAAGAGGCAAAAATTAGTTTTTCTTTATTCAACTTTTGAACAGTGGGACTCAGTCAGTACATCTTCAGTAAATGCAAATTATTTACACGGCAGTGCACAACAGGCATAAATCTAGACCCCTAGATAAAACATTAAGCATTATAGCAGTGACAACTCCTCCACAGTAGCAGGTGGGATTTTTCTGTTTTGAGGACGGCTCCTTTTACCTGTCACTACAGATGGTCTGTTTATGTTTTGATCAAGAGCCTTTTTTGGGGCAGCTGAAGAGGAGAAGTCTATCTTATGGCCAACCTCTGGCTGTATCTTGGTCATATTACCCGGCAAAACCCAGTATGCAGGTTCATCTGTAACAGTCCTTGTGCCACAGATCAACACTGTTGCTTCTACATTAAACAGAAGAGCAGCGACATGGCTGCAGGTCTCTGCGACTCCGGCCATACAGGTGCGGTGGGCGGCTTCAACCTTCCCTGTGATGCTCACAATGACCTGTTGCTGCAATGCTGGTTCATTCAGTCTTTGAGAGTGCAGGACCTGAAACACACACAGACAAATTTCATTTAAAGACAAGAACTAACGAGCTATGGCCGACGTAAATGTGTTTTATCTACTTTATCATAAATGTAACAAAGTGTCTAGAAAGTCAGCACATACATGTAATTTTTCATTTCTTTATGTGTCCATCTATAGAACGCTGCAGGTTATAGTGTAAATCTGCCTGATCTGTCAGAAACCTGCCTGCAGAAAATGAACCTAAAGTAATGCAAGGATGTCATCACTTTCAAGATGGAGAAAGCATAAAGTGACAATTACGAATCACTTAATATGATAAGGAGATTCTGCAGGTCATTGATCAAAGTATAAAATTAAAATAAAATGTATTTTTAGTGACACAAGATACAAATATGGAAGCAAGATGTATAATTAGAATTATTTATAATAAACATTAATAAATCATTGCAATTTCTTTAACCATAGAGAATAACTAAATCCTTCAGGACAATGTCACATCAATGCACTGAACTCACTGCACCTAACAGCCTCCACATGTTCTCACTGTAATTTCCCCTCATGAATGAATTTATGCTGCACTAATCTGACTGTTTGCAGGGAAATCAAACGCATTTCACTCGCAGTACTCGAGCTGACTTACCTTTGTTTGAATGACGACTTGTACGCGCTGATTCCACAGATAAGGTATGAAATATGTCAGGCTACGTCAGTAGCGGTTGGTCTTCAGGGTTTCTACTCCACGGCTGTATTTCATACGGGTCCACATTTCCAATGCACGCTATTTTCTGCAAGTACAGCTGCTTCGCCTCGTCTTGTAATCGTCGTTCCAACACACTGTGTTTGTTTTGATTCGTAGACCCCGAAAATGGTGCCGCGCTCCCACAATGCATTGCGGCGTGACGTCAACTCCAAAGCCTCCAAAGTTCCCTCAGTGGGCTGGTTTCAGTCATTATGCAAATGTACTGTTTATAAGATTGTGGAAACCTGCAGTCAGCTGAGACTGAAGAAGTCACTTGGATGAGTGACGAAATGTTTCTCCCACAAAACGCTACGTCCAGATGAACAGAATCAACTTTTGGAGATATAAAATAAAAATCAATATTTCAAAATGAATCCTTTAATAAATACTTAATAAAAACTCCCAATAAAAAACTCATTTCAAAAACCGTTTTCAATTTCCACATTAAAAAAGAGAATTTTAAAATGCAATTTAAATAAGACAGATTTATTTCTGACATTTTCCATTTCCTGCATTTTTCCCGTTCCTGTTAGCTCGTGAATTCGCTATTTTATTAGCAAATAGATTAGATTTGGGATTTTGAAATAATGATTTATAAATAGTGTTTTTATTTTAAATGAAATGATTGAATAATAAATTATTTTAGTAATTTTAAAATTACTAAAATAATTAAAAAATTAAATGTAAAATGCATATTATTTGGACAAATTTATTATTGAAGCACAAAATTCTTTATTTTGATGCACGTGGCCCTTCTGGTCCTCCATAGCGCTGGTCTTCATCTTTGTCTGCTGACTTAGTAAGTGTCCTCCGTGGGTACCCTCAGAGGCTGAGGTTGCTCCAGGCTGATCATGAGCGTGGGGTCTCTGCTCATCACATCACCGTTATTAGAATGTGCATTGCCCACAAATGGGTGTGCCCTCTCTTGCTGAGGATTTGGTGTAAGACAGAACTCCTCTCTCTCCTGCTGCTCCAAGTGTCTGAGGATGGCCTTGGACAGGAAGTGAGGGTCATCCTCCTGCTCATCTAGAAAATGATGAAGACGAAGAAGAAGATTATCTGGTTGTTAATTCCATGTTTTCAGCTTTATAACAATCGAAGAACTACACAGTGAAAGATAAATATGAGTTCACATGAGGCCAGAGTTGAAACTGATCCTCTGACCTACATATTTCATTTCAGCTTCATACTGTGTCACATTTAGACTCCAGTGTAGCAACAAAACCCCTTTAAAAACAGCCACAACATCTTTGTGGGAAAGTGGATAAGCTGAAAGCTAAAATCCTCCTAAAAGCAGCCTGTGTCATGCTGGGAGTACAAAGTCTGTCCCTCTCTCTCTCTCTCTCTCTCACACACACACACACACACTACCATTGAGCAGGATGAGCTTGTAGCGGTTGCGACACTCCAGCGAATGCTCCAGGATGTCCTGCAGGGTCCTGAAGAAGAGCAGAACCTGCTGTCTGCGCTCAGGCTCCCCAAAACCAGCGCTGCTCTCCTGGGACATGTTGTACAGCGTCAGCAGAGGCGTCGCATACTCCACCACACACTCATGGACCTGTTGACACACAAACACACATAGACATGAACAAAAAACAGACACTCAGGGAAAGATATATTTCCCGGACAGATAATCCTTTAAAAGCTTGCAGCACTCTCCTCTCAGATATGTTTGATTCTCGTGTTTTACAGCTAGATGGTGCTGTTACTACGCTTTCACAAACTAGCTCTCCACCGGTGGATTCTTTGGTTTAACCAGGAGGTCGTACCAATGCTGTGCTATTGAAGGGAAATAGTCAAAGGTGAGGTAGATTAATTTACTTCTTTATTTCAAAGTATAAGAAATATCAGATGATAAGGAGTCTGTTTTATAGTATGTCGTAATCCAGAAATAAATATTCAGTGAAATAATGTCACAATGATCAGATCAGCTCAGCAGACAGTGTAAAGGTGTTAGGATTTCCTGGCTTCACTGAGGAAGATCATGATGTTAAAGCTACAGCAAAAGTAACATAAAGAGCAACTTTAGCGCTTGGCCACTCAGCATGGACGGTTCGCAGCACGGATCCCTTCGCACTCATAAAAGCATACACCAAACACATCCTGCAAGTTTACGTTTATTTGAATATTAAATATGCACTAAACTGAATATATATGCATATATATGTAAAAATAACATGATTCCATGTAATGTCTGCAGCAGTAAATTAAAGCCATTCACTTTGAGCTATCTGTGGCTATTTTTAGCCCTAAATGAATCCCCAAATGCTTTCATGTCGCCCCAAACTTCCTTTCTTTTGACTGAACTATTGCTTTTGAGTACAGTCAGTGTTAGATTTGCATCAAACACGTTGGATACACAGCACGCTGATGTTCTCTAAGATACTGAAGCAAATTATGAGATAAAGGCCCTTGAGTCTGTCACTTTGCTGTGACTCTCACTGTCTGTCGTATTTAAACTGTGCAATCTTTGCAAATCTGATCAAAGGAGAAAAATATGAGCATGAGTCTTTCAACCCACACTTGCAGCAAAAAACCCCGATGCTGAGTTCATTTCCTGCACGAGATGTTTACAGCTGTTTAATACTGACCAAACATTTTTAATATGGACTTCAGTCCAGTCGGACGCACATTAATCAAGTAAAAAAACAAACAAAACTATGCCTGGGTTACTTTATGCTTGCATACCTTCCTATTCTCATCCATTATGCGGTACACACTGTGCTTGTAGACCCGCCCCCGGACTCCTGCCCTGTCAATCTCGTTGTTTGGTAGGTTGTCATAGAATTGGATGTTTTCATCCTCGTCCTCCAGCTTATGGGAAATGTTGGCATTGAGAGGGATGAGGATGAGGAGCTTCCTGGAGCCACGACCCCAACTGGTGTTGTTTAACTGGTGTGTGGCACAAAACCCTGCGATGGACTGCTCCAAATCTGAATAGACACGCAAACACAGAAACAGATCTCTTCATTCACATTCATCCTCCATCTCTAGAATAGAGAAGAAAGTGTAGCAATGTGACCCTGTGAGCCAAAAAGAACAGACGGCAGAGTCTAGCAGCTTAATAGATTCAACTTGAACTGGTTAATAAATTTATTTAAATCAATTCACTTGTATTTATATAAATCACAACAACAGTTGCCTCAAGGCTCTTTATATTGTAAGCTGGAGACAGAGAAAATGGAGAAATCCCCAACATTCACGTGACCCCTTTAGAGCAACCTCTTTGGCGACAGTGGGAAGGAAAAACTCCCTTTTAACAGGGAGAAACCTCTGCACACATGGACACACACTGAATTTAACAGCACATGAGGGCAAAACGTGATTTGTTTGTAGATGTTGTCATGTTACTGACGTGGCAGCACCAGTCGCAGGTATCCCAGGTAGAAGGACCAGGCAAGGCCGTGGGCTACGTTCTTCTTCCTCCCCTCGCAGATGTCTGACACCTCCACCGCCGACGGACCCTGCATGCCAACCACAGAAACAGCCGCAACAATGTTACAACACTTCACCTATGCTCAGGAGCCACCTGACACCCTGCTGAAGGTGCCAGGCGAAAGAAAAGGGCATCCTCTCACCCAAGCTGCCCTTTTCCATGTGGAACAAATATATTTTTAGGTTGAATTCAGCATGAGGGACACAGTCAGCTGGACCAAAAGAGATCTGTGCAAAACACAGTGGTCATTGTTGCTAATGAAGACATGTTTAGAGTCTATTTTTACTCAAGAAATGCCATTTCAGTTTTAATCAGGTAAAGCCCCGGGGAGGGACTGGTCTTTCTGTAGTGTAGTCCTTTGAAGCTGGTTTTTTTTGTGAGCCACAAACACACACCGAGCTCTGACTGAGATCAAATTGTCAGGGTGGTGAATTCTCCTCAGTAAAGGCTTTAACTACTAAAACGTAATCAAATACACTGCCAGTCAAACGTTTGGACACACTTTCTCATTTAATGGTTTTTCTTTGTCTTTACTACTTTCTACATTGTAGATACAAACTGAAGACATCAAATATATGAAACAAGATATATTGATATATGTAGCAAAGAGAAGAATTATTGATAATTCTCCTGAAAGTATTTAAGTTAAGATAACTCTTTATTATCATTGCTCATTCATAGTACAATACTACAACAAAATTGGAAAGTAGCCACCCTTTGCTTTGTTGACAGCGCTGCAAACGTTTGGCCTTCTCTCAATGAGCTTCATGATGTATTCACCCAAAATGGTTTTCACTTCACATGTGCACCTTGTGAGGGTCCATTTGTGGAATTTCTTGCCTTCTTGATGGGGTTGGGACCATCAGGTGTGTTCTGCAGAAGTCAGGCTGGTACACATCTGACAGCCCTATTTGACAACTGTTAGAGTTCATATTATGAGTTCTAACAGTAGTTAGAACTAAGAACCAACCAGCTAAGTAAAGAGAAACAACAGTCTATCATTACTTTAAGGACTGGAGGTCAGTCAGTCCGGAAAATTGCTAAAACTTTGAATGTGTCCCCAAGTGCAGTCGCAAAAACCATCAAGCACTATGATGAAACTGGACCACCCCAGGAAAGGAAGAACAAGTGACCAAGAGGATAAATTCATCCGAGTCACCAGCCTCAGAAATCTCAAGTTAACACTGCCTCAGATTAAAGCCCAGATAAATGCCGCACAGAGCTCCAGTAGGAGACACATCTCTACATCAACTGTTCAGAGGAGACTTTATGGTCAAATAGCTGCTAAGAAACCATGACTAAGGAAAAGCAACAAGCAGAAGTTTACTACATAATTCCTTATGTGCTCATTCATAGTTTTGATGCCTTCAGTGAGAATGTACAACGTAAAGAGTCACGAAAATAAAGAAAAAGCATCAAATGAGAAGGTGTGTCGAAACTTGGGACTGGTAGTTTATGTTTGAGATCCCACACTGTCTGAGTGCATGTAAAGACAGACTGCTGCTGGGACGATTGCATGCACTGTTGAGCATGGCGAGTCGAGAGCCCTTCAACTAACCCGACTGGTTGTGCAGACCTGCCTGTAGCTCCGTGTTTATGTTCATAGTGAAAGTCTTCTAGTATAGACAGGCTGGTGGACTTTCCAGAAGTGCTGCTAATTAATGACTGTGTGCAATGTAAGTTTGCTCTGGGTGCAACAGTGGCAGCTGGATCAAGAGGAGAGAACATTCATCATCATGAGAACTAGATTTCTTTGGAAGGATGAATTACTTTACTGAGGAGTGCTGTGTGAACAACATTTGAAATGAGGTAGCAGCACTTGTGTAGTGCATCCTCAACTTCCTCGACATGTTAATGTGGTAAAGAGTTGTGCTTCTGTATTTGTGTTGCAGCCTGTTTACGACTTTTTCTTGATTTTCCATTCCCAGATGTTCCACTTGTTCAGCGTCTTTTTGGGATGTCCCAAGTGTTGCTTTATTTCTACATGATGTGAACAGCAGCAACATCTATGTCCACTATGATTTCTATGACTATGTCCTATGAACGAGCCTCTTTGAACAGAGGCGTGGTTTACGACACCAACTGTCTGCCATCTATAATCCAGTTTTGAGATCCCTTCCCAGACACCTTAATGCCCACTCACATCCTGGGCCAGGTTTCACAATGAGTTCACCTGAAACCTTGGCTGATTGTGATCTACAACCGTTTTCACACCTTGGCTCGTGTGATTTTAGTAGAGGATCATTAGGGGGTCCTTTGTCCCTCTTGGGGGGGGGGGGGGGACACTCCCACAGGGCTTAAGGCTACGTCCACACTAGCCCGGATAAATTTGAAAACGGCATTTTCGCCTGAAAACGCTCCGCGTCCACACTATCGTTTTCAGTCATTTTCACAGAGTTGTGCGTCCACATTGAAACGGACGAAAATGCTTATGTTTTAGTACTGCGCATGTGTGAAGCACAAGAAGAGAAACCTGCCTCATTTCTGTGTGCTGCTTATTTACTTTCCGGCTCTCTGAAACGTCGCGGCAAAATGTCGAGGAAAAGCACAGAGTTTTTTAAATGGAATAACAATGAGGTGGAGTTGTTGCTGCGAGTTACACAAAAGTACAAAGTTGCAAAAGCGAGTGAGAATTAAAGAATTTGAAGAAAAGCTATCTGGAGCATGTACAGACTGATATGAATCTTTAATAGGGCAACAAAACAAACGCTGTATAATGCCCTCCGCAATCTTTGTTCAATTGGTCACATGACTGCATCACATGACTAAAATGTGTCATCGTTTTCATCGCTGTCTACACTGCGACGCGAAAACGGCGTTTTCAAATGTATCTGCTTAGGAGAGAGTTTTCAAAATGTTTTCCTTGAACGACAATGTGTGGATGGGAGGCCAAAACGGAAGAAGACGATGCATTTTCAAATGAAAACGTATTAGTGTGGACATAGCCTAAATCTGGGACTCCCCAACATTTGACCTTAGAACTGAGGAAGCTTCTTGGATGAGAGGATAAACATCTTCAAGCAACTTAAAGAAGTCCAGACGGTTTTCTTTCTAACCTCAAGTATTTAAACTCCTTTACTCTGTTTTTTCTTTTCAGTCATCTTCTCTCCAGTGCACACCTCCACCTCAGTAGGTTCTCTTCCACCTGCCTCCCACTCTAGACCAGTAATATGTTTAAACCTCACAGTCCACAGAAACTCCTGCCTAACCTCGTCTCTCAACCTGTCCATCACCACTGCAAACAAGAAGGGGCTCAGAGCCAATAACTAATAAAATCCCAGCTCCCAACCTAGAACCCATCTACCATTCCTGCCCCACACCTCACCACACGTCACCACCCACTCCTGACGTCTTCCACACTTTCAGTCTGTATAAGCTGTACTGCTGCTCGCTGATTGTCACCTCTCTTCTTAACCTAGCTTTCCCATCGCCTCATCAATTCTATCCCTGTGTAATTACAGCTCTGCGCCTCACCCTTGTTTGTTCAAAAACTGCACCATCTTGTGGTAAATTTCGGTATTACACAAACACATTGCTTTAATTGATATTGCTTCAACAAAATACTTGTTTTAGACATGAATTCATGGTGGTTCTTCTTCACATTTTGGTGACAGTTTTATATTTGTCATAATATACTTAATAATTAGTAAAGGCTGAAAGCCCTGTAAGAGAAAGACAGTGATGTGCAATGAAGATGTGTCTGTAACCTCACCAGGACTCCAGAGACTTTCAACAGTGGGTAAAGGACAAACACAAGGACAAGGAGTTCCCAGATGTTGCATTTGTGTGGTAGATGATGTCCAGCCAGGTACAGCATTAGGCTTGCCACACCAGCAGTGAGCAGGGTCTTGCCCCCCAAACCACAGGCAGGGAGCATGTGGCTTAGCATCCCTTGTCCTCGATATCTGGTCAGAACATGGAAGGAAGAAGGGCAAATTTTGGCCCCGTTAACACGTGTTGCTGCTATACAGAGTAATTATTACTTTAAAAAAGCTGTCTCGGTATCTCTAACAATAATTTGGCAGCAAACATGTTTTTTGTCAGTTTTAAGCTCCACCAGTTGTGGAAAGAAATATCTTTACTAAAAATCATCCTAAGAAGTGACACAGTACTCACGAACAGTAAAGTCTCAGCTTGTGGAAATAAATCAATGAACTCGGAGATACTAAGTTGTTACTGTGATCCAAGCCTCTTGTTTTATATATAGTGATAGTAAGCATACTGAATGGTTTTAAACTGCTTTAATCAGTTGTAACAATTGTAACTTCTGACGCTGAAAATGAAGCAAAGTCAAAAACTGCAGTTCCTTCAGTGGCCACTTGAGGCTAACAGTAATGTTATGGAGCTACTGCCATCTTTCATATACAGTTAATGTATTACAACACCTTTCCTCTCACCTTGTGTTTGAATGATATATCAGCTCCTCTGCCAGCAGACAGAGCCCATGTAGCAAAGGGCCACCAGTCAGCATGAGTACTGCCATGGCAATCCAGCCAAGCAACTTCTCAGGAGAGAATAAAAACATGCCTCCTATAGTTACGGCAGCTGTAACCGCAGCACAGAGTTTAGGTAAATCCCCACGGGGCCGAGGGATTAGAGCATCCTGTTCTCGAGGACACTGCATCTGTCAGGAAGGAAAAGATAGAGATAGCTTATTTATAGAGCACATTTAAAAACAACCAAGGCTGACCAAAGTGCTGTACAGTAAATACAGATAAAAATACAATAAAACACGATTTCGTAGTAACACCTCGCTGATAAAAAGAAAATAAAAATAAATAAAACAAATAAATTAAACCTTTCTAAAAGCCAATGAAAAGAGGTGAGTTTTAAGAGCGGTTTTAAAAGTTTCTAGGCTTTTGGAGAGTCTGACGTGAGGAGGTAAGCTGTTCCACAGTCTGGGTGCAGCCACAGCAAACGCCCTCTCTCCCTTTGTCTTTAATTTATACCTGGGAACATCTAAAAGCATCAGGTCGGCTGACCTCAAAGATCTCCTGGGGCGATAAGTACTAAGGAGTTCTGACAGGTAAGAAGGTGCAGTGCCATTTAAAACCTTAAAAGCCAGCAGTAAGATTTTAAAATCTTACTGAAGAGTGTTAAAGCACAATGAGGTACACTTAATATGCCCGCTAGCTGGCTGATTTGATGTAGTCCCTCTAAACAGAAGCTGCAGCCTTTTACTTTAACGTTACACGTGTCGGTAATCACGTTTCATTGCAGTGTGAACACTGAAGACAGCTGTGGTAAGTAACAGAGTGCAGTTTGTCTGTTAGTACGTTATAAAACTACAACAGAGATAAAGATGCAGATGAAGGGACTCACCTTGATGTGCCTGCTGTGATCCAGACTGGAGAGATTTCCTCTGTCTGCTCTATTTGTGCCTCTCCTCTCTCTCTGTCTCCACCCCTCATGCTATAACAGGAATTTCAGGTTTCATTTCACGTAAATATTCTCACTACCACAGTAAAAGAGAGGTAAAGAGTGAGTGGCAAAGAAAGAGAGAGAGAAAGTGAAAAAATAGAGATGGGTAGAGAGCTAATACGCTCAAGGAAGTTCTGGCTCTGCACCAATAAAACTTTCATTGTGTTTCCTTCGTTCAGCTGCTGGGAGGGTGAAGCAAAGACCTACCGTATACATGAGAGAGAGGGAGGGAGAGGTAACTTGAGCTTGAACTGAATGTGTGAACATTAACCCCTATTTAGTCCATAAAAGTCTCAAAGCTTGGAAGCATTTTATATGACTCAAATGTTGCAACAGCATTGAATTGAACTGAATTGATTTACCTTCATTAGTCCAACAAGGCAAGCATGCTGCACACAGTGGTTGCTGTTATCACTGTTTGCTGTCACTTCCTATAAAGTACTTGTAGATGAGTACTGAAGTGCTCATCCTGCTATCTGTACCTGAGCTGTGGTAACGCACAAATTTTCCTGCTGTGGGATCAAAAAAAGTCTTGCTTTGCTTTTTAATGTCCGTTGGTTCTTTCTTTTAAACCAGTGCATATTATATTGCTCTTCTTCCTAAAGCAGAGTCATAGTCAGCATGGCTTGGTTAGTTGGGTGCTTTACTTTGGTTATTCCCAGTAAATTGGAACTGATTGTCTTTAATGCTCTTCGGCTTGGCGTACTCGTTGTGATACAGCGTGTGGTGTTGGTGCATTTTTTAGTAGAATATGATATTTTTAATATATTGTGGGACTTTGTAAGCAGCTAACTCTACTAACTAATCTTTCCGTGATGTTTGAGCTTTGAGGAAGGAAATTCAAGTGTTTTATTTGTGTGTTAATTAGACTTGATCAGCTGGTGTCTGTGTAAGTGTATGGGTGCACTTTGCTGACTTCCTGTCTTTAGCTGGTAACTTTGCACTCTACTTTTTCACAAGAATGGCCACATTCATCTTCAAAGGGTTTAGGGTAACAACGTTAAAAATGAAAAGGGGTTTTCACAGACCAGTGGTTGGGAATCACTTCTCTTTACAAACAGGAAGCATGTAAACGTGTATCATAAATGTATGATTAGCTACAGAGATGTGGAAATACTTTTGATGGTATTAGTGAATTTTGTCATACAGAATCATAAAACTGAAAGAAGAACAAAGAGTGCTGTGTAAGACGCATCGAAGAGTTTAACTGCTGCACAGTGCATGCTGGAAACTCTGCTCATATGCAAATTTTTATTTAATTAAATTTGCATTTGGGAGAGTTTCAGTTCGGATGTGGCCTAAACATAAATTACTAGACATTTTAAGCAGGAGTAATCTTTACCAGTAACAGTTTCTTAGTCGGATATGTGTGTGCAATTCATTCACACTCTCTGTCTTTAAAGCAAAGTGAGCTGCTTTCTGTCACAACTGATCAGCTGCTACTTAGCACAAATATCTTATGGACAATGCTGGGCATCCTCTGCATATGGCCATAAGGAACCAGAAGAGTCTGTTCAGCGACAGGTTGCTTCTCCCAAAGTCTAAGACCAACAGACTTAAAAACTCCTTTGTCCCACATGCCATCCAACTATTTAACTCCTCGCTGGAGGGCAGGGGGAGGGGAAACAGGAGGACAAAGGAGGGCGGGAACAACTAAGCTGTAGTGCTTTTTATTGTGCAATAATCACTGTGCAACAGACTCACAATAGTTGAAATGTGCAATAGACCTGTGCAATCTACATTTCATCATAGACTATATTTCACTGGTATTCATATTTATCCCTATTATATATTCTGTATTTATATAAAAGTGTATATATGCCATATTTATGCTTATATTCAGTCTCTCTCGTTCCCCTTTATTTGGTATTCTACCTCTGCAACATGCGGAGAAACCCACCCGAGGGGTTAATAAAGTTTGTTTTAATCTAATTCACGCATGCAGACATGGTCATGGCGATCTCTGAAGTTCAAACTGAGCATCAGAATGAGGAAGAAAAGTGACTTCTGAGACGTTGTTGCCAGATGGGCTGGTCCAACTATTTCAGAAACTGCTGATCTGGGATTTTCTCACACAGCCATCTGTAGGGTTTCCAGAGTATGGTCTGCTTTGAGCTAATAGGGAAAATGCAGTAACTTAGATTTCATTCAATTAAACCAAGTTGTGCAGGAGAGCATCTCTGAATGCACAGCATGTAAAGCAGCAGACGACCACATAATATTTTATTAAAGGAATTAAAGACACTGCACTGCAATGATATGTATCTAATATCCAATTTGTTCATGTGAATAAAGAGCCCTCTTCACACTACAGTTTATTATGCGTTCCACAGGGTTCCATGCTAGGACCAATTCTGTTTACATCATTGATGGCATTACCCTGACCTTCAGTAACACAGTGGTATTTTTTGACCATCCTGTCCTTCAATGTGCATATTAATCAAATATGCAGGGTTGTTTTGTTGCAATGTCTCTAAAATTAGAAATATTCTGTTTTAGAGTGATACAGAAAAACTGGTTTATGCATTTATTACTTGTAGGCTGGACTATTGTAATGAATTATTATTAGGATGTTCTAAAAACTCCCTGGAAAAGCCTTCAGTTGATCCAAAACGCTGCAGCGAGAGTACTGACAGGGACTAGAAAGAGAGAGCAGATTTCTCCCACACTAACTTCTTTTCATCAGCTCCCTGTACAATTTAGATTCAAATTTTGAGTCCTTCTCATCACATACAAGGTCTTGAATAATCAGGCCCCATCTTATCTTAAAGATGTCATAGTACTGTGTCACCCAGTGGAGCACTTTAGACTGCAGGCTTACTTGTTGTTCCTAAAGTAGAATGGGAGGCAGAGCCTTCAGCTTTCAGGCCTCTCTTCTGTGAAACCAACTCCCAGTTTGGATTCAACAGAAAGATGCCCTCTCAATTTTTAAGATTAGGCTTAATACCTTTGTTTTTGATAAAACCTATATTTAGGGCTGGATCAGGTCACTCTCAATCCTCCCTTATGTTGCTGTAGGCCTAGGTTGCTGGGGCTTCCTGTGATGCACTGACGATTTCTTCTTCACCAACCTCTCTATGTATTTTTGCCCCACTCTCTTAATCATTAGCCAATATTAATGTCTGGCTCTGTTCCTCTCATCACCTCCAACCTTTTGAAAGAGATGGCCCCGCCCCTCCCTGAGCCTGGTTCTGCTGGAGATTTCTTCCTGTTAAAAGGGAGTTTTTCCTTCCCACTGTCGCCAAAGTGCTTGTTTAAAGGGGGTCTTATTTAAACGAATGTATATTTGATATCATGTTAAGAGTTGATCTTTGCTCAGATCTTAACTACTTAAACTACTTCTCTTTAAATGTCTCTGTTGTGTGGCATCTTTCACATTTCCCACAGAACAGGTGCTCTAACTCTATGCAGCTCTGATCAGAGTTAGTTGTCTAAGGAGCTTGGAAAGAAAAGCATCTGGACTTCTTTAAGTTGCTTAAAGACGTTTCACCTCTCATCCGAGAAGCTTCTTCAGTTCTGTGATTTACACTCGTTTTCACACTCCCACAGGGCTTAAATATGGGACTCTCCACCATTTGACCCTAGAACTGAAGAAGCTTCTCGGATGAGACGTGAAATATCTTCACATCTTTGGTTTATGTCCGACAATATTTTAACGGACCGGCCTTTAAGGTGTTGCGGATAAATACAACAAAATAAAACCAGTACCGGTACCAAAAAAAAGAAGATGTATTCAAAACACACGGGAAAAGACCCAGGAAAACCGAGTTAACGCTAAAAACTGATAAAAACTCTGAAAACATCAGAGTTAGTCCTTTGTATTGCAATTTGTGTCTGTGATTAATTGGTAAGGAAACATGTGACAAGGAAATAAAGGCTCTGTATCCATACCAAAGGTTCATGCATATTTTATTCAAGAGTAAAAAAGTGGATCGTCCCATGGGGCATGCTTACAGTGTTAGTGACCGGGGGAGTCAAAACAGAAAGCTGAGAGAAAAGAGAGAGAGAGAGATTGAACAAGAGACAGAGAAAGTCAGAACCGTGGCACAGTTTCTATGGCACAGGGTCTCCCAAGGGGGGTTCACCTCTCCCAGAGAAGCACAAGATCAACCAAGGAGCAACGCAACATGAAGAGCAACCAGTAGAGAGAGAGAGAGAGAGAGAGAGAGAGAGAGAGAGAGAGAGAGCTTAATATTAAGAATAATGTCCATAATAAATAGAATCATAATAATCATAGACTCATAAATATCATCAAATAACAAGAGGAATCATCAAGAATTATGATCAGAGAGAGAGTACACTTTTTTCCTTTAAGTTGTGACGGCAACACGCCTCCCGTTAAAATGTGTCTGCTGCTTTTTTGCTTTGAACAGCGCAAATTTTAACCATGCAATCATGCTTTTGGCTGCCTGAATGCCTGTGCCTTTGTATATAGTAATGGTCATTCATCGATGCTAGTTTAATATTTGTTTATCGTTATTTATATTTATCATTTAAAAACAACTCCTGTACATCGACAAAGAAGAGAGGAGAGAATGTGGACTTGACACTTTGAATAGAAGTGAGTCGTCATTCTGTACAGCGTCGAAAGAAACCGGAAACACAGGTCGTGAAAAAAGAAGAAGGAAAAAAAGGTGGCAAAAATAACCCCCAATGAAATCGAACGCAAAATGAATACAAAAAAAAAAATTAACATTATGTACAAAATAAATGTTTCATCATACCTCAGTTCATTTATATTAGCCAGAAAAACAAGAAGAAAAGAAAATCCTACTATAGTGAAACACAGAGCACAAATATAATCTTCACATTATTATCAAAGAACTTAACTCTGCATGCACTGATGCTTTAATATAAATGCTTTACAAAGACCCTTTCCCCCCCTTCAGACTTCTTCTTGTTGTCTTGGCTTCTGCCTTCACCAGAAGAGTGTGTTTCCTCAGTGGAATATCGTTTCCTGCTTATTAGGCCGGAGATTCCCGGCAGTCACTGCTGTCTTTTTAGCAGACAGCAACTCGGGAAGAAAAGAGGATGTAGAAAGAGAATGAATAGAGTGTTGAATTCACATTTCAACTCCCCTCCCCCACCTCTGCGTCTCCCTCACATACAGTACATTTGGCATCCCACGTTACCATAGACTGCATCTTGCAGACCCTGTGACCAAACGCATCAAGATGTGCAATAAAACCTCTCTTATTTATTCTATTTACACACAACAGGTGGGAGAAACACTTCAAATATGATCCCGGGTCACATTTGGAGCCACGAGGGGGTTTCTTTGTTTCTTTTTTGGGTGGATGGGCAGGCAGGGGGGTTTCCTGCCACTTGACTTCAAGTGGCGTATGCTTGCAGTGTGGTGCTACAAAAGCAAAATGGGACTCTCCTCCAAAGGAGGAAAGGATGGTGAGGCTCAGATTAGACCGCAGCTTGAGATCATCTTCGCACATCTCTCGCTGGCAGATAAGCCGCCACACTGCACATCAAAAACATATTCTCGCCGTTGCCTGATGCTCGGCTCTGCTCGTGTTCGCAAACGTAAACACTTTTTCATTTTTTTTCGAAATACAGCCATACAGACACCGACACGTTAAAAGCATGTGCACGCACTTTGGAAAATCAGCATTGGTAATGGTTCCACTTCCTGTTTTGGGGATGCAAACAGGAAAAAGAATCATACATGACACTTAAATACCCCCCCC
>NW_005187402.1:4240902-4247308 GCF_000239375.1 Pundamilia nyererei | reverse complement strand
CCCCCCCCCGATTGCCGTCTGCACCAACCCTTAAACTTGACCCCGTCCATCACAAATAGCACACCTTCACAGGCTTGTCACTGTCAGCCCGCTGGTGATCCCCCCACCCCCCTCCGTACAAGGCAAACAGTAGCTGCTCGTGCTTTGCATGGGGAGTATTTTTGGAGACTCTTTTCCTGTGGTTGTGCAGGTACATGAGAGTTGTAGTTCTCTAAATGGGGCCAATCAGTTCAGAGAAGAGATTGAGCCTTTGGTGGTAAAGTCCATGTATGCTCATGCCTTTAAATAGCAGCTGATGGCGACGGGAAAAGGGGCAGGATGTGTGTATGTAATTGCATTGGGTTTTATGTTGTCTGTACCTATTTAGTAAAGGAAATATTGTGTGTGTGTGTGTGTGTCTGTGTGTGTGATGCATTTTTCTTGTCTGTATATATGCCTATGTACACATAATATGAAATATGGGACCAGGTCAGTGTGGTAACTGTAGATGTGTGTGTCTGGGCACGTGGGCAGGTACGTCCATCACTGTAGATTGCTGTTGCTGTCGGTCCCATTGGGCTCTCCCATGTTCATGCGGCCCATCGACAGGCCCACGCTGTTGACGGCATCGCGACGCGGTGGCATCCTCTCATTGATCCGATCCAGACCTTTGGCCTCCTCAAAACTGCTGATCCGATGCTGCGGAGAGAACCCTCGAATGGCTGCAGAGACACACACATGCACACACCAAGGCAGAAGCACACATACATGCACAGTTAAAAGTTGACACAGAATTGCACAAAATCTTGTGTATCCAAACCCCCCGATAAGGAGCATGAGTGTGGCCTGGGAAGTAAATCTTTTCTCAGTTTCTCCAGTAACCACATTTATATCATGTTGATCTAAATCTTTTCAGCTGAAGGTCAGCTGGGGTTTGGATAAACAAAATCATATCGTATATTCATATCTACAAAGATGTTATGCCACCCATGAACCGGTGTTTATCTGGACATTACTCACTGCTAATCTAAGGTCAAAGTGGTTGGTAAGATGTTATGAGAAAAACAATATGAGCACAATCGGTCTTTCGTAAGACCTTAAGTTGTCTTTGCCCCTCGGGGCAAGTTTCTGACAGTTAGCTGTTCATTCAAACCATCATATACAGAAGGAGCTCACAGAATTTACAGGTAAGGACATGTAGTCACATTTTTCCATTTCCCTCATGTTCTTCCCTTTTGGCTTTGGGAGTACTCCTTGTTTGTGACTAAGGGGGCAGCTTTAACCTTGCATTGATATCTTAAAGAAGCACTCCACCAATTTTAGTCAGGTCATAGTGACCACCAGGATTTTCTTTACTCCGCTTTGGACTTGACAAATATTTCAGGAAGTGCTTCAACATTTTGGGAAGAATATTTATTTGCTGAGAGTTAGATAGAGCTGATTGCACCTCCATGCAAAAGGATTTTTATAGTGCTTTTCAAGAAATCTTTACACAGAAAAAAAAGTGAAACCAGTTGGTTTCCAGAGAGCAGCGAGATATTATCAGATGGCGGTTTTATGGGAAGCAGTACAGGTGAGTCAGCAGTGTTTAGAGTCATTATGAAACAAAAGCATGCGCATCTGCTTTTTGTTTTTATTTCATCCGAGTTGCAACTTCATACCAACCGACACTAATGCTTTAAAGGTGCAAATGAGGAAATGACTGAACGGACATTTATTATGTGTGTTCTCTGATAAATCTGTTAAATGGGTTTTATGTTTGAGTTAGTCACCATTACTATTATTAATATTATTATTATTTGTCAGATGTTTGCTCATGCTCGCGTAGCATTAGCTTTGCTTTGTATTGTATTTACTGCTAATCGTCAAATGTTAGCAAAGCACACAAACACATTAGCAGTACACCAGATCCAAATTATCACAGTCTGTTCTGTCGCACTGAAGAGTCAGTCATTCACGCATATCTGGACTTCAGTTAAACGTATTAATTCAGCTTAATACAGTTCCTTCTGTCATTCGTAAACCTGTTAGCATGCTAGTGGAAGCATTTCACAGAGCTAGCATGGCTGTAGACTTGGCTTTATTTCAGTTGTCTTTAAACGGTGTGTCTTTAAATTAGACAAAACATCGACCAGCATTAAGGTTGATTCGTTGTAGTAGCTGTCACCCCAGACCAGGTAAACCTCTGTTCCAGCAGATGCTCCTGTACCAATAAGGAGGACTGTCTGGAGAGGCCAACGCCAACTCTTCAACAACGGCACAAGACAACTGTCACACATGCAGCTGCTCACAGATGCCACTGTACTACAAAGCACATGTCTAACACCCAACTACAAATCATATATAACATGACAGAAAACTACAGCACAGGCGATACCCATAATTCATTTGGGTAAACAAATTATGGTCTGTACTTCAGGTAAGCCAAAGACAGCACTAAAGGTACAAACACAAAATAGTATGGGTAACTGAAGCGTGCCGAGTACTGGGCCTGTGCACGCCGGGCATGATACACAAAAGACAATCCATGACCACAATCTGTTCATGAGCTCAAAAGAACCTGGCAGACCTGGCAGCCGCCTCTGAATGTAATGCATCCATATGCCAAATTAATCTTTTTTTCTTTGCAAAGGTTTTGAGCGGGAAACTGTATCTGTATAATTCCAAACCCAACTTTTTGCAGAAGTTTCAGCCACACTAGCTTGCCTTCTTGCCATCTCTTGGTGTAAGCAAAGACTTTTATTCTGAATCTAGGTCACGTGAATACGCTGCAGGAGGCTGAAAGCTAAGTAAAAAGACGAGTTTTGTGGCAGATCAGTGTAAATGTTTCTTCAGCGAATTGCAAATGTTGCAAATTTTGATCTGGCCCGAGTTCTGCTGTAGGTTGTTGAGAAACAGATTGATTGCATGCTCATCTTCTACAGAACTACAGCATCTATGGAAACTATAGAAAAACACTAACACACTGCAGTCCGTGAGGAGGTCTGGGTGACCCTGCCCTCCATTGCAACATCCTCTCCCGCCCACATTCCCGCTCTTCTTGTAAATGTGTGTGTGTGGAGAAAATATTCTCTGCGTGTTTCATCTGAACAGAATGCAAATATATGGCTGTATGTGTTTCCTGTTTCCCAAGAGGATGAAAAAGAAAGGTTTATGCATGTTGTGTGCTTTAATGTGGTGGCTCCAGCATGCAGCAGCTTTGTTGAGAGCGGTGATGCAGTTAGAAGAGCTGAGTGCATCGTGTCTAAGGAAATATCTATGACCTTATGAGCATGGGCGGCTGAGAGCGCAGCCATGCTGCACACACGTCCGTACGCGCACACACACACACACACATATAACACACGCGCCCACACAGTGAAATGAGTGGGATTTTACCTTCGGCGTCCTTAACTGTCTCGATAGCTTCAATGGCCTCAATGGTAGCTGAAGGATGGGCAAAAGAAGAGAAAGAAAGGAGGACAGGAAGAGAGAGGAGATGACAGAGTCCGAGAGAAAGATGGAGTACAAAGAAAGGAGGAGGAGAAGGAAAACGAAGTGAAGGCTGAAACATGCTCTGTGCAGATATGCGTAAACATCTTTGCCGTATGGGTGAGCAGCGCTTGCTGAGGAGGCTCCGACAGGCTGAGCTAAATGTTGTCAAACAATCTCTGGTTGGAAAACAGTGTAGGCAGAACTTTGGGGTGATCCAAAAATCAAACAGGAAGTCATAAAACATAAAACGAGACCTCACGCTGGCCTGGGAGATCAGACGGGTATTATGTCATTTATGACGAGCACCATGAACTAAGGCAGAAGTGAAAGATTGCAGTTTTTGACGGCCAGCTTGGACCAATATTTGTTTAGCTGAACGTGAAATTTTCTTCATGCTATTCTGTTGGCCAAATTCACGTTAGAGCTCTGTGGAGATGTCATCATGATAAATATACACAAGTGAGAGACTCTGTATCATCAATATCATGTGTAACATCCATATAATTTCAATATTAGCATTAATTAAATATCCCAACTACCAGACACCCCCTTCTAAGGGGCATGTTTCAGGTTTTAAACAAGCAAAGCCCTCAGAGCAGCACTGAGACCACAGCAGGTTCAGAGGGCACCTGGTGTTAGCATTAGCTGCTGTTAGTTCACACACACACATGCATTTGCCCTGTATTTTGGTGTCATTCTCAGGTTCTCAGCCTCTCGCTCGTACACTCTCTCTGACACTCGCACACACAGGCAACCAGTGGGCTGTTAGTATCCTTCAGCGCTGGCGAGGTGAGGTGGAGAGAGGGAGTGAGTCAGTGAGGCAGAAGGATGAGAGGAGAAAAACAGCTGGAGGAGGAGGAGAAGAGGAGAGAGGGCATGGAGGAACCGGAGGATGCTCCAAAGCAGATACTCAAACTGTCTGTGTGGCATTGTGTTTCTATATATGAGTTCGGGGTTAAGTTTGTGTGCATGTGACTGTGTGTGTGCTTATGTGTGTGTGAGTGAATGAAACGCTCACCGCTCTGCAGGGTCTGTTTGCCCCCAGAGAGAACGCCACTGGGCAGCATGCCTGTCGGGGTCAGTCCCTTCAGGGTCAAGACGTTCTCACTCTCCTCCCTGAGAAACAGAGACAGTGTGTGTGTGTGTGTGTGTGTGTGTGTGTGCGCGTGTGTGTGTGACAGATGTGTGTGGGTAAAAGAAGACAGCAGGTGATAAAGAGAAAGAATTACACACTTCCTCACACACTGCACACCTGCAAACATGCAAAAAAACACGATTGTGGTTTAAAAGACAGATTTTAGAAAAATCTCTTTTAAAAAGTGAGGATCTGATGACTGCCAGCTTCTGCAGAAGTTGCGGGAAACCGAGCATGTGCAGGCAAGCGCACACGCGTGTTTAACTGCAAATTGACCCACCTTAGAACGGAGAACATTTTGGCCATCTTCCCGATGGCTCGGATCTTGTTTTTGATCACCTCTTTCCTCGCTGCCGCTGCACTGGCTGGAAGTGAGTGGAGCAGAAACGTTATTGAAAGTTGATACGTAGAAGAAAAGAAGAACGCTAGCTACCCTTAAAAAAATCAATGTTGGCGGCTTCGTACCGTCATAGATCTCGTCTCCATCGTTCATGAGTTCGTCGTCAGAGCAGATGCTCAGAACGTTGACCAGCATCTCAGTCACTGGAGGGCAAACAGACACAGATACGCTTCTATAAAAGGACAACAAAACTGCCAACTGGTTCATGCAGTTTAGGTACTAGTCAAAATGTTAACGACAGGGTAATTATCGTGTCCTTCAATGAATAGCGGTAAATTATCGACCTATGTGACAGCAGACCTTCACACCGGCTTTCCGCGATCCCTTAATGGAACATGAGCCATCATTGGTGTGATTGTTACCCCTTAACACCCTTTGATACGACATGTTTCAGTGTCTACTGTGAAAAATAAAAATGTTTTCTGGGAAAAAATGTGACAAATCTTTTTATGTAAGTAGGACGGAGCTGAACTATGTCCAGCTGTGAAGACGTTAGAGGGCTGTGAGTGGACAAAGATGAAGATATCAAGAATCACACTCTGTTACTGTACATCAGCGATCCATTTTATTAATCGCTTATCAAACTGGTATCCCTCAGGTCAGTTTGACCTGGAACCATTAACATATATCGTCTTCAGCTCAATTTCAAACTGCAGAGAAAACATATATGTTTATTGATTGCAACCAGAATTAACAACACAACTGTTTTTTGTCACAAGGTTGTAATTGATGCTAAAAATCCGCTATACTGAAGCATATCTTGGTAAAAAAAATGAACTGAGACGTCCTGTTCACTGACATTAATATGTGTTCCAGCCGTCGTCGGCCTTGTTTTGAGGTGCCACTGTCCCAGGTTGTATGACATATCTAGCACCACTCGTGTCCCCTGGTTTCTTTCAGCAGCTCCTCCTCCCAGCTGCTCTGTATATATTTACACATTCCATAAAATAAAGCCCAGATTCTGATGCCACACTTTGCTGGTTTTGAAGCCATATTCTGCCTGAAAGGCCAGCAGCCTCTAAACCTCACAAGCCATCCGCCCACAGTTACACTGGACAGATAGAGGAAGCCAGTCCACCCACTGCGGGTTGTCCCTGCCTTCAAACAGGTCAAACGAGTCAAATCTGGTGATCTTTGAGAATACATGAATTCTCTTCAGAGACTTTAAGTTTCTCCTTCTGTCTCAGAATCCCACAGACATCCAGTCAACTCCCCTATTGACCAGTAGACACCAGCAAGGACCAGGATCCCAAACTACACATGCATACCGTGCAAACTCTGTTAGTAGCTGAGCAGAGGAGCTCTCTCACTGGAGAAGTTCAACTGAAGGTTTACTTTCACTTTCAAAATTAAATGGTTTCTAAATTATCTTCACGTGGAAGAGGAAGATTTTGCACTTCCTCTTCAACATGCTCTTC
>NW_005187402.1:4226819-4240744 GCF_000239375.1 Pundamilia nyererei | reverse complement strand
CACACACACACACACACACACACACACACACACACACACACACACACACACACACACACACACACACACACAGAAGCAGATATTAACCTATTGAAAGCTTGCTCCTCTAGGAGGTAACAATGTTTCCATCCATCCGTACATGTAAAGATTTTCCTGAGAAGTCTTACAACGCAAACAGTTTGCTCTACAATAATTGGATAACACACGTCAGTCAGACCTTTGTTGTTGTAGACATCCAGGTAGTTTGGAGCGGAGAAGATGGTGATGAGCGAGGGGAAACCTGTAGTCTGACTCTTCCTGTACATACGGTACCTGAGGAAAGAGAGACAAACAAGCCGCCCACGTTATAGCCACTCAAATAGGACACCGCGCTGTGGATGAAAGAAACAAAGATTTGCTTTGCAGGTCTTCTAAAGCAGCCAGGGGATGGTTAGAGGTGAGACAGCCACACTCTTTTAAACTAACAGAACAGAAATAGAGCAGATTGCCTTGCATAGCAGAGAAAAATGACAAGTAAAAAAACAGAAAAAGCTACTGGGCATCGGAAGCCTACATAGATATGCAAATTATCAAAACAAAACTTTACTGTTCTGGGTTGTGGTGGCTGAGTGGGTCTAACAATTTCACCCAGGAGAGCGTGGTTCACGTTCTGTGTGAATTTAATGATAATATTTGTATGTTATGTTTTGATTCCCCCCCTTTGTTTAGGATTTGTGTGGTTTAGGGGAAAAAAATCCTTTTTCATTGTCAGGCCGCTATAAACAACACACATTTCCATCAGGTAATATTGACAGGAAAGTGTGCTGCTGTAAATCCACCGAGCTACAGCTTTAGATTCTCACTGCTTATTAAACTTCAGTGAAGAGAAACCAATTTTTCCCAGACAAAATCACCATTTAGGGTAGTTCCTGTAGCAGCTAGCTTAGATTTTTTTTTTTTGAGTGAGCTGGCCGTTATTCTCTTTGTGCTGTCGCTATTGTTGGAGAATATAATGCAGCAACGGCACATTCACAAATCAAGGGCTTCAGGAATTCAATCAAAGAATTCATAGAGACAGCAGTGAATACAATGTCTTTTGTAAGTTGTCAGGTGAAAGCTGCTTCATTTTGTATCCACACTGCAGCTGCTTACTTCATCGAACAGTCTCTTTTTTGTTTTTTTGACCATGAATGCATGTTTTATCTCCACATTAGCTACTCTGCACAGGTGCAGAAGCCTGGCGACTGAAATAGCTTGTTTTTTGGCCATCCTATAACAAGTGCATTAAGACCTCTGGATGATTACCCAGACTACTTGTCTGCATGACAGACCAAATACTGTTAATGGGTTCACCAAACAGCACACACACAGAACACAGCGCTGCCTTAATTGCTGCATTACATCTAGAGGATTTTCAGTGAGATAATAGATGCCAGGAATGCATTTTTGGGTCACAATTTTTTTCCCTTCTCTATTTTATTCAGACTTTTAGTACAAAGTGTACGCAGCCTCTTTGACTTCCTGTGCTGAGTTAGTTAGGGTTGAATCTTGCACCGGCTGTTGGTGCACTCTCAGTCAGACCAACTCTTAACAATGCTAATCACACAGTTTCAGGGTGAAAATTGTGCCGCCTCTTTTCCTGCAATGTGCCAATTCCCCGACAATGAAAAATAACAGCTCAGAACATGAAATGTCAGGGTAAGCCATTAAATGAAATGGTGTGCCCATTTAAGCTGAGAGAAAGGAATGAGCCGCAGCAGCCGGTCAGCTCACCCGGCATCCTGTGCTTCGTGCGCTCTGATGATTGACAGCAAGTTGTTGGTCTGTAAGAACTCGCACACTGCTGGATAACTGGAGACAGAGAGAGAGGGACAACAAGTGAGAGTAAGTGAGGGCAAAGGAAGAAACATGAAGGGGAAGAATTATTCAAAGCGATGCAGTAAAACACACTTTACATAACAAACAAGTCATATGTCAAGGCTGCTGTAAACCACAAAACAGATATTTAAAGTCTGGCAGTGGGTGATGAGTAGGCTTTTGTTTTCTAAGGTAGTGTCTGACTGAGACCAGCAGGGGGCATCAGTGAGGAGTGACAGGCCTGAGCCAGGCTTATGGCTGCCTCAGTGCTGAGGTGTGCTGACTGTACACTAGTTGGCTGATTGATGCTGTGTCTCCTAAACATAGAAAATCGGTGTGTTTGCCACAGAGAACATGTCACAACACCCATTTCTAAACACCGTCTCCCCCTCGTCTGTACATGCCCCCCATTCTTACTTTCTCATCTTTTCCCCCCTGCCACCCTCCTCCTATGTTACTCTCCCTCGTTCTCTCACTGTATCTTAATATCACTCCATATCTGGCAGGAGTAGCCAGTCGTCATAGCAACAGAACCGTGCAGTCTCCCTGGGGATTGTGGGATATCGTTTCATGCTGAAACGGAACTGTGTGTGCTGCGTGTTTGGTGTGCGTATGTGTGTGTAAAGTAGCCAAGATTTTCTACAAATCCCAGCGACCGTTAGTGGATCTCGGATGTGGTGTAAACGCGCACACGAGGCGTCACTCCCGTTCTCTCTGCTCGGGAACAACATCCCAAACCTGCAGCTTGAAGTCGACCTGAAACTTATTAGATTTCTTATTTGTAGGTGAGCATCGCACGTTGCTCATGCACGGTAGCGACAGGGCGCTCAGATCATTTAGAAAGAGACATCGACCTATCCAAGAGAAAACCCGGAGTCAGGGACATGAGTGAGAACTTCTTTCTCTTTCAGGTGGTGATTTTAAAGAGTACTGTCTCTGCTGTGAACCATCATCCCAGAATATTACATCTACACTGGCTTGTTGGAGTACCAGGTCAGCTCTTAGCTCTGCCTTTGAGCTTCATAAGCACAGGGATCTGCTGCTGCAAGGCTGCCATACTATATTCATTCCCATTCAAAAATAAAATGTCAGGGCTCTTACGTAATGTTTTTTTTTGCCGGTCACAACACCTTGAGGAGTAATTCTACCCTCCTGTACCTGTAGAAATAGGAGCACCCTCTGACCGTGTTGTGGCCAAAGTACTCCTGGGTCTTTTCATTGCCAAAGTCTTCCAGGGGGTCGGCCCACAACAGGTCGCACATGGGCCCAAACGCCGGAGGCTCCTTGAACCGGTCCAACTAGGACGCACAAAAAAACCACGCACACACAGAAGTATAGAAATGTGAGCTTACAGAAACAGAGATTTTCTACATGAAAGACATTTTCAGTCATGTAAACAACCCTCCAACACATATAGGATAAATCAGGGGAGAAAGAAAAGCAAACACATAGCATACACACACAAACACATACTGTCAGAGCAGAGCATCTCCATGGCAACCCCCACCACACAGGAGGGAGAAGATGTCACACCAGCAGATTCACCATGGAAACACTGCCATTAGATGAGGAAGTATGTGTTCTCGCGTCTCTGTGTTCATGTGTGTGCCTTTGTGCTCTGGAGCTCAGTGAACTGTATACACACAGGGGTTATTTTATGGTTTCTAATGAACACACTCGGAGCAGGCTAAAAAGCTGAAATAAAAGTTGGTTTATGACTGCTGAATGAATGTGCCTGAGTGCTGCACATAGGTCGATCTCATGTTGCATGCATGATTAATTTTCCTTGCTCTTGTATTCCTTATCCTGCACAGGCAAAGAGCAGGAACTGGAGAAACGGTGAAACTGAGAATGAATTACAAACTGTGGACAGTTACGAAGGCTGATCTTTCTTCTTTTTGTGCATTTGCAGGCTGATTACTCTCTATAACAGAACTTACATATATACCAGGATGCTGAATATAAAGTGACACCATGTCTTTGGGAATGCAGATGCAAGGGTTAAATGCATTGTCTACAAAATAAATGTGTTTCTATGGCTTTCTAGGCCAAATCTCCTTACTATCATTATTTATACTTCCTAGTTACAACAAATATAACGCATCACTGTTTTGTGTAAGTAGGAAAAGAAAAGAACAAATAATGTATTCATTAAACACCTGACTTAGCTACACCCTGTCACCTGAATTGAAGGCAAAGCTGTAGCTACTGCTAAGCTAGGTTTACAAGGTCTAGATTCTTCTCTCCACTGTGATTTGATTCAACAACTAATTCATTTAGTTATGCAGAATAAGAAAGGATATGACCAAAACGGATATTTTTTCTATTTTTCATTGTTTTGTTTGCTCTATGTAGGCCTTTAGTAAACAATACGTGAAGTTAGCTTTGGCTTCTTTAAGCTTTTCTATATGACAACTTCTACACTGTCAAACCAGACTTTCTCAATCTGATTGGTAGGTTTCAGCTCTGTAATTTAGTTATTACAAATGTTTTTTAAAAGGCTGTTTTATCACTTTATATACATTTTATGCATTACTACATAATGATTAAACAGGAAAAGGTTTAAAATGAATTCAGATTCAGTTCTTCACTACATTTCAGCAATTTTTTTTTTAGTACTTCTCAAAGACAGTTAACCATTATTTTTTAAGAGCTGATTGATGCCTTATTTACACAATGGTCAGCGTTGCTTATCAAATACTTAGAAATAAATACAAAAAGAAAATTCTGTAAAATAAGGTGAAAAATATTACTGTACACAGACAAAACGTTCACCCCATAGCTACAAAAAATGTCATTAAACACCACTTTTTGTCAAAAAAGTTATCATTGTTTTGTTATCACAGCAGTGATAACTCAAAACTGCTCGTGTGTCTTTGATTTTACCTTCTTGATGTCGTCCAGCGTGTGAATCTCTGGTGAAAGCCCCCCATGCACACATAGGAACTGCTGGTTCATCAGGGCTGCCAGAGGCAGGCAATCAAACGCCTCCATGCAGGAGTCATACACCTGCTCTGAGTACTTGATCTTACCTGCAGGTTGGGGGAGTAGACAGACATTTCAAGACTTGAAACAAAGGAAGCGCCTGAGTGTGTTTTGACATGCTTTGAATAGCCACCATTGCTACAAATGCACAGTCGGTCCCTGTCACTGGGAGACTGATGCACGCAGAACAAACAGGCCTTTACATGGACAGAAGTTAGTAATCTGAAGGCTTCAGACAGAATCAGTCTAAAAACACGATTGCTAACACGCTTTGGTAATGGTACATATATATAAAATCATACATTACTTTGTGCAGTAAATAGCTTTAATTGTGTTTGTGTGTAACAGACCAAGAATGACACTGCAGTGTGCGTGCCTTAAAGAAAGAACAATAAATTAATAACCAAAAAAGCAGTAATGGTAGTGAATGTCTATTCTGACCAATTCTGATTATTTTCAAGAATAATTATTTAACCATGACGTCTTCACCACGTCTTCACCACCTAATGTTAACCTTCAAAAAAGTGTGTACAAACCAATGGGTGACATAAAAGTGGCTTTAACCATCTTTTATCTTTGTCTCCCGCTCACAAATCTCCTTCAACTTTCATTTGTTATTCATCAATGTTAATAAAGCAATACCCAGCTCGCCACTTTACCTTAGGCCCCTCAAACATGACGAAGTCATAAAGACGTTTTGCTTAGTCAACCACGATTAGAACATTTGAGCAGAGACAGTGAACACACACTCACTGCCTCTGCTCAGTGTTTTCTTTTTAAGTCTGTCGGTGCACACGGTTAATAACTCATGAATCAAGATGACTGAAATACCTTAGGTGTTGTATTAATTAATGTATTGTTCATGCATTAAGGCATGCATGAGATACTGTTAATTCATGCACTTTCCTGATGAGTCATGGGTTTTTTTCACATATTAGTGACGCTTTTTCGTGCATGAAATCACGAATGAATTCACGATAATACCCTTCCCGTAAAGTGTTACCACGTCATTTGGTTCACTTGGGTGCAAGGGCACTAACGTGTGGGATTTTCACACAACGCGTTAATAATTTATGGGGCCAGCTCTTCTCCAGCACTCCCATATGACCTGTTTTTCTCCTCTCTGATGATGTTGGATTTTGTTTTAGAAATGCCACTTCAGAGATACCAGACAAAAATAAAATAAAATAAAACACAAATCTCACTATTACAGCATTTTAAATAATGACCCAAATATAAACACAAAGCAGCATAGACATGTCACTTTTTTCCTTCTTTTTTGTATGTGTGTCTGTGTGTATTAAAAACTCCTTTGAATTGGCAGCAATATCAATAACGACATCCAAGACACGGCATCTTTTAAAGTACATTTCACACATGGGCGTAACAATGCATCTGACATAAAATCAAAACCGCGGGATTAAAAATAGCTGAAAGGAGATTGGAGGAGGGAAAAGAAGAAGAAGAAGAAGAAGAGGATGGTTTTTAGACAGCAGAGGAGGAGGGAGGCGAGAAAAGAAGAACGCTAAAGAGAGAAGGAGAAAGACTGATGGGAGGAGACAGGAGAAGGAGGAGAGGTTATAAGAAGGAAGGAGAGGAGATGACTGGGGAAGAGAGAAGGTAGAGTGTAAGGACATGAAACGACACGTACACAAATCAAAGCCAGTCTTGTGGAGTACAAGCGTACAGTAGCCAGCCTCTGTGTGTGTGTGTGTGTGTGTGTGTGTGTGTGTGTGTGTGTGTGTGTGTGTGTGTGTGTGTGTGTGTGACAGCGAGGAGTGTGTTTGTCAACCTCTCCATCTGCCTTGTGTAGAGCAAGAGCTCATTATTGCCAGTCCACCAGCTCCTTCCACACTCTCAAACATTTATGAAGACACTTGCACACGCATGCAGTCACAGTACATGCTCTCGTGCTGCACACACACACACACACACACACACACACATAGCAGATGGTAATTGAGGGCGACCACTATTCGCCATGAGCACCAAGGGAAATTAGCTTCCTCGTCCCTTGGCCAATCAGACACAGAGGAGTAAGTCCCTGAGCCAATCATTAAGGGCCAAATTAATTTGCTGCTAATCACCCACTCTCGGACAGGAGGCTGAAGCTCGCTGACGGAGGAGTCAGAGAGACAGAGGGAGACACTGGGGGAGAGAGCAAAAGGATGGAGGGAGAGAAAGAGAGGGCGGACACAACATGCCAGTGGCAGAAAAGTAAGGATGGTGAGGGGGAGGATGAGAAGAGATCCAGCAGAAAATATTTAACTCCATAGGTGAAACTATCAGGTAATGGAATAAAGCGGATCCAATCAGAGCTTCGCCACCTAAAGCACAGCACTGCTCAACACGATTTGCACGCGTTACATGGTGTCATTCTCTCAGCAGTCGTGTATAACGTGTAAGGGCTAATCAGCTTTTCACCTACAATAGCAATCCTGGAAGCTACATTTAGGGTTGCAAACTTAAGACAACCTGAACGTGCAAAACTGCAGATACACATGTTAAAAACATTTACAGCCTGCTGCAAAAAAACTGCTCCCTAAAGCTAATTATGTAGGAAGACAGCCATTAACTACCTGCTATAGGTGTTCAGCTAAATTGTGTAATTGAAAAGCTGTTGGTTTTCTTTATATTAGCTAGTTTGACAGAAAAAAAAAGTCGTGGCATGTTTTGTGTTATTTTTATTAGTATTCTTTCCATCAACTCTGAGATGAGTTCAGAAAGTGGTATTGTTGTATTATATTAATATGTTACATAATTAGCAGGTATATATCTCTGTGCTATCTTTAGCTGCACCTTGCTAACTAAGCTAGTTAGCTACCTTTAGCTAATAACCCCTGGCTTTGAAAATAAAACAAAACATGATACCTGCTATAGGAAATACTGACTAATTACTGATTTTTCCTCTTTTTTAAAAGCCATGTTTAGGTGTTATTCAAGCACAAATAAACTCCTAGCTGTAAACTGAGCAGTGTAAGTTGTAAATGTATGATCCTGAACCAGTTAGCATGCTAATTTTTTCGCCAAGTTTGTAACCAAACTGAAAATATGTTCTCCAGTCAGCTGAGATTTACAAGATCTGTTCAAACCACTAATAATCAAAACTAAATAAGCACTGCTTAACATCGGAGGGTGAAAGGAGTGGAAGAACCAATGCTGAAATAAAAGAAAAATGGGCCGTGTAACAAAAAGCCAACTCACATTCTTGTTTGAAGGTGAAATATTCTGTCAGATGTCTACATTCATGGTTCCCCCGGAGAAGAAAGAGCGTCTTTGGGTAGAGGATTTTCAGTGACCACAGGTACAACACACACTAAATATTCACCAAAAGAAGAGAAAACATGAGAAATTGAGTTCAGCAGGTACACAACTGCAACAGCATTTCGATTTTCAAAGAGTGCAGATGTCAAATTCATTTTACATCGCAGGCCATAAACAGCCCACTTTGATATGAAGTGGGCCAGACCAGGCAAACTCCCCTTTTTAATCAATGTACAGAAGTTTAAGTACACATTTAATCTCAGAATAATCTCATGATATAAGAAGAAGTACAATTCCAATAGTTTTTCTAAATGCTGCTATAGTAAATGAAAGAAATCTGTCTGTATGACTCTTCCAACACGTTCTCACTCCCAAAGCGTAACATTTTACGCTAGGTGACAAATCGTTGGTATATTACGCTTTTGACCACCCAACACGTCCCTATATTACGAGTTCGGAAAAATTAGGAAACATGAGAGCCGTTTGGTTTTAAATCTGCACATGTACGTCTATTTTACATGAATCGTTTTGGAAAACACTTCACGATTAAGGTGGTGGTTAACGTTAAGAATAAGGTTATGATTAGGGTCAGGGCTGGAATACACAGCTGAAACATGTGTTACCGCGGGAGTGTAATTCTATTCGATTTCATCCACAATCTGGCGCGCAACATAGGAACGTGGAAGGTCACCTTCCGCGTTCCCATGGAATGCCTCGGGACATGACAAATCGTCGGTATATTACGCATTGGGAGTGAGAACAGGCTGGACTCTTCAGGCTTAAATTGTAAAGTAAAACTTCTAATTTCTAGAGCATACGGTGAAAAACAGGAACTTTACTGTCATTTAAGTTTTTGGTCTATTACTTAATTACATTGTTGTGCTATGAATGGCCATTAGGGTGGTCTTCATCAGTAGGAAAAACTGTAAAACTGTCTTGTATGTGCAGCATTAATCTGAAACTATGTCATATTGCCTAGAATCAAAGTTAAGCTCAAATTTTGGGGCTGAACAGTTTGGTCATTAGAGTACAGCAGGATGTGTGTTTATTTATCACGTTGGCTTTTTTACTCTTATCACTTAGGAAACCCTACAAATGGCTCAGAGGATGTTCTCTCACCTTTACACACCATCATCTCTGTTCTACATTTAATCTCCTCCTTATGTGCCCTTCAGATGTGTTAGGAAGGTGGCCTAAATATCGCTCCCTCTGCTCCAAACTCACTCCGTGTCAGCGACATATCCCATATGCCACGGTGACTTGACAGGCTGAGACATTCACGCGCTTGTATATTGTGGATTCAAGTCAGTCTGCTCATCTGTACCACATTTCTGCTGGATAACGTAATCACACATTTCTTTATGATGCCCTCATCCATTTTGAAGAATCAAATATTCAAACAGCTCTTGGAATACCGTGCTGTTTCCATCCAACTTTCATGCATATACAGTAAGAAGCAAACCACACTCTGGTTAGCGTTTGCTGTCCTTAAATTGTTGCCTGTCCTGTAGAAACACATAGTGAATGAAAGTTGATCTCAGTAACAAGGACCCCTGGTCACGAATTCTAAATTGCATCTTTATATGTGCATTTGTCAGACACATATAGTGCATCGTGTCACTGCTAATCTCAAGTACTTTTTGTACATCTGCAATACTCAATACCAAAATACACCTTGCCCCTGGAATGTGCATAATAGACTTCAATACAATGTACACCACATACACTAATCTGGCATACATAGCAACAAGGATAGTTGTTTTTTTCCCAACTGAATGCACAGCACTATAAATAAGACGTATACACAGTGTGTCCAATCCTTCCTCACCTCAATACTGAAGTACCCCCTGTCCACATAGTCCCCTAGGAAGAGGTAGCGCGTGTTCGCAGGAGAGCCTCCCACTTCAAATAACTTCATCAGGTCGAAGAACTGGCCGTGGATATCTCCGCACACTGTGGAAACAGCACACAACAGTGTCAGGATTATAAACCCCGCAGTTTTCAGCTCCCACATAACAAATTCAGCTCAAAAATATGGGGCCGTCTTTGCTTCAGTGGCTCCATATGGCCTGATTTGCATCTGCAGAGGTATATCTGTCCTGGCTGCTGATCTAGAAACACCACTCATCTGTTTGGATAGAAAAAACAGCAAAAATGTGTTTTAAAAGCTCCTTAAAGATTCTACTCGATCATTTCAAGGTCTGTTTAAAAACTACCTGAAAAAGACCAGAAATCAGAGCTGGAAGTTTTGTGCTTTTTGGGGCATCTGTCCAGTTTTTGATCTATTTTCTTAACTGCATATCCAACTCTGGGTCATGGGGAGTGGCCTACGATAAGGGGGAGGTGGGATACACCCACCAGTGGATCATAGGCTAGCAAATCTAGAATATGTTACTGTGAGTTATTTGTATTAACAGACTTGAGAATTCTGTGTTCAGTTTTTTTTATATCAGTTAAACACACCTTACTAACCAAGACAGCTAGGATTAGCTTATAATTTTGCACCCGATGTTGGATTTTATGCATTCATGACGACGTGCAATCACGTTCAGGGTAAATCCGATTTGTTTGTATCTGGCTTTCTTGATTGATCTTTGCATCATCTTATTGTATGCAAGCTTTTGTGAGCTTTCTCTTTTGAATTGCTACAAGTTGCTTCCAGGAGTAAATCAGGCTGCACATGCTGAAGACTTCACATTTTGAACGACTTCAGGACTGTCTGCCCGTACGATCTGCCAGCATACATCTTACCATCCGCCTCCCTCGCCATCTGTCTGGTCTCTCCTTTCACTTTTAGTTGATGTCATAGTTCCCCTCTGCAGCCATTTTACGATGGCCATTTTGCATCTGTCTGACCGCCTTCGTCTGCCTGTCTCTCCATCTGCTTGCCATGTTAATGTCTGTTTTTGTGACTACTTATAAGCATTTGCTTTAATTTGAACTGGGAATTGGGAATGAGAAATGTCATGAGTGAAATTGAGCCGTACCTGCCTGCCTCCTCTGAGCTGTCTCGGTATTCTCCCAGAAGCCTTGGTGTGACATCCTAAAAGCCTGTCAGTTCAGATTTTAGCCATCCAGCTGTCTGTCTGTCTTAGAGCTCATACTTTGAGACGGCATCAAAGTGCTGAAGTATTCTTTGTATCCCCTTTATATTGCATTTTTGGTGAAAGCTCTTTCTACGTGAGTCTATTTTGCTGTAGTTTGTATCTGAAATGTAACAGTCATTTCCAATCACGGCACACTCTCAGGAAATTCTTGTGTGTTTCTGAGTCAGACTCTGGTGAAGTGGAACCAGGAAAGCGGGATCAATATGTTGCTCGTTGGGAACAAACAGGTTAGAGAACCTCTGCACTAAGCTGCTTATGATTGACTGTCTCTCCATCTGCCCATCTATCTGTCCTTGTCCCTGGGGATCTGTACCTGTGAAAGCTGAGCGATGTTTCCACACTGCGTGGGCACAACAAGCCCACACAGAATTATCACACCGCTCGCATTTGCATAAATGCAGCACGCAGAAGCACAGACACATAGGTACACGAGCCAGGCAGAGTCAATAGGTTGCCAGTGTCTGCGTCTGCCTGGCCGCTTGTCTGTCATCTCTGTCATTGTCTCAGAAACTTTCTTTCTATTTTGCTCTCCCTCGATTTCGATCCCCGGCTTCTCCTCCGCATCCTACTCGGTTCTTACCATTTCCCCGGGAGGGGAATACATGCAGCTATTACCCAAGCCAGAGCGAGCTGTTGCGCCAATTGGGTCTCTCAGTGAAGTGCGACCGAACAACAGTTCGTATTAAAAGGGTGGCAGATACATATGGCAGATTAATGAATCAATGAATGGATTCTGATTAATACATAATTACTGATCTTTATGCCTTTTTGCTCCACAGCTCTATTTCTCTGCCTCTCCGTGAGACTGCTGCTATCTGTCTCCTCACTGTGAAATGTCTGATCTATTCTGCTTGTCACTCATGCCTGCATTTTAACAAACAAGTAGCCTTTTTTTTAATTTTGATGTCGCTTTGCTCAATGGGTGACTTGCAGATGCTTTTAATAAATAAAACATAGACATTTTGCAATTTAAAACAGGTGAACGATAGTAAAAAACACCTTTTTTGGCTTATGATAGTCTGGAGGCCACAGTGAGTAGGGTTACCTTCCCTTGGCATGGTATAAAGACGCTACACCTTTCAATTCGAGCTACATTTAATTTTCAGTAATGCAGTAATGTCACATGTTCGTGTGCCAGTCTACATATACTGCTCTTTCTAGAGATAGCATGCTAACACAAAACTATCCAAGAACCCAGAGTTATGATAAAGCTGAGTGTATGCTGACCCAGAGCCTGAACTTCAGCAGGTAACAAGCTGGGATGAGCGGTCGGGATTCGGAATCGCTTTAAATTCTCTTTGTGCTGGTTTTCATCTTTGCTTTGTGTTTAAGCTTTATGTTAATGCACAAACAGAAAAAAAAGATCATATGTGTTTCCTCAATAGGTTGGGGATTTGTGTAGGCGTGTGGGACTGTAGCTTAAGGTTTATATTGTTAACTGGTAATTATATAACAGTGCATTTCAGGTTATTTTACAGAGTAACACGAAAGATCAGAGCCCAACAATATAAATATAGGCCAAAGAGTATATCGTGGAAGACAGTGTGGGAGATGTAACTAACTTGATTGGTGGTCTGAAATTTACAGGTTCTTCATCAATCATGTGATGGACTTTATTTTAGTTGAATGCAGTTTTCCCAACATATAAATAAAAGTTAAGATGTGGGAGTGGCAGTTCGGGGTCTACTCCAGTAAAATAAATTTAAAAAGCAAAATATAAGGAACACGTTTAGTGCTGTCAAGAGACATTACGAGATAACCCTGGGACTCCTGCAACAGCAATGAGTATAACTTTCAGGGGGAAAGAGCTGTTTAAAAAATGCAATGATTTCTTTTCCATAGGTCTTTCAACATGGCTGCCCAGTGCAGACACTTTCTTCTAGAGAGACTTTGCAATACTCATGAAGTCTCATATAAAGTTGGAGACCTGATCAGCTTCCCTATGTGGGGAAACCACTTTGCGTGGCTAACTCTTGCAAGAAAGCGCGTTAGCTTTCCAACTGTTTTCTACTATCTCCTAATTGGTGCGTTGAATCCCTTCCTTACCCGTGACTGGCGCCTCAATATCCAACATAGTGCGCTCCTGGCGCAGGATGGCGGCGCCCTCATCGATGATGCGCAGGGCCACGGCTTCCTCGAGACGGCCTTCCTTTGTGAGGTGAGCTTTGAGCAGGTCCACTCGCGGCCGGCCCTCCGCGTCAAACACCTCCTTCATGGTCAGCCGATGGGCCAGGGGGAAGGGGACCGCTGGAGATGGAAATGTGGAGATGATGGAGAAAGTGCGGGGGATGAGATGGAAGGAAGGGAGTTAAATTATGCAGGGAGAGGGAGAAAGAAGCCGGAAAGAGGAGATTGTGTATTACAATGCAGAAAATGATTTATTGATATTTCCTGTACACTTCAACAAGCTTGCCCACAGTTGTCAGAAGCCCCAATCCTCACCATTATCCTGATCACACCTCTGCTGCAGGCTTGCAGTGTGCGCGTATGTACATGTGTGCGTTGTGTGTGTGTGTGTTATGGAGGCCTAAGCGGGTTGTACTGAAGTAGGGGCTGCCACAGTTATCAGGGCTGCTGCCTCTGTTCTGCAGCAATGTCTTTCTTACATAATGAAGGCCCCCAGGGTGCCAATGGAGAGGGGGGTTGACTGACGATGAGGGTGATACAGCAAGAGTACACAGCTGCACGTGAGAAGGCGTGTGCACACACACACACACACACACACACACACAC
>NW_005187402.1:4219366-4226575 GCF_000239375.1 Pundamilia nyererei | reverse complement strand
CACACACACACACACACACACACACACACACCCACAAGCTCATAAAAGGTATTGTTATGAAGGATCCACAGAGCCTGTTTGAGCCCCACCAGTGCTAACACAGATAATGGCCTAGATCACACGCTAAAAACTAGGCCTGGCTCTGAATGCGCACGCACACACACACACACACACACACACACACACACACACACACACACACACACACTGTCACTTTGTCTCTGTTTTGCACTCTCTCCTCTTGTCCCTTCTCTGTTTTTTTCTGTTTTCGCTCGCCTCTCCCTCTTGCTCCTTCGCTCTCTTCTTTCTGCTCTAACAGGCCACAGTCTCCTCCGCGAGGTTCCACGCTGTCTGTCGTTACATTTTAATGTGACCGCGCGTTTTCATTCTTTCTTCACAGTATAAGCAGCTCAGCAAAAACACGGAGCCAGTCAGCAGGGTTTAATGTAGTCATTGCTGAGACATCGGCGTCATTTAGGCAATGCTAAATGAGCCGTTGCAATAAAATATATTACAATGTGACTTTAGTCACAATATGTCTGTTAACGCACGAACAGTTGCTGACAAAGCCTGCATTTGTGGCTGTTAATCAACATGGAGAAAGAGGTGACGTTGAGATTTTTGTTCCGCCGAAAACTCAACACACCCTGAATACGTTAACCCTCCCGGCACACACAAAGATCTACCTGATTCATATTTAGATGTTCCAGAATATCTAACGTCACCTCAGGCTGCTGCTAGATAACTGCTACTGCATCCCCATGACACTTTTACACACCTTAAGATTGAACACAACACAGGAGAGCATGCTGAGACATCCCAGGACACTTCAGGCTGCCAAGCTGAAGGGTCTGCTTTCCATCGATTGAGAACAGCGGTTCTTACATGTTAAAACCAGTTTTGCATTACAAGTTAGGAGCGATTAATATTTTAAAAGCCTTGTGCACCCCAGGCTGTCAGAGAACATAAGCCCAAAAAGGAATTACTCATGCATGCTGGTATTTGTGTGACATTATATTTATTTATAAAAGGAAACAACAGGGCTCAGGCAGTATGTGGATAAACCTCCTCCTTCAGTGTACCGTCCTGTACCGGCATATAGCACCGCACTGTTCTGAGCTGTGCTACAAAATGTACTCGGGCTGGAACATGTCATTACAAAAAGCTGCCAGCACAGTGTTAGAAGGGCTGCGGAACTCTTTTAAAACTCAAGCACACACATGAACTCAATTTGTGGATGTATATTTCTGGTTGAAGGTAAAACTGAGGCCTCAAGTGTGCATGTGTGTAACAGCGAGAGAGCCTGAGGAGGGAGAGGAGGGTAGAAGTGAGAGGGACGGAGTGTGAAACTCGTAAATTGTGAGAGCAGTGTGAAAGTAGGGCAGGTAGGAGAGAGTGAAGAGAGCAGCAGAGACACACAGCTTGGGAAAGGAACTATACTTGGGAAAACTATACTTGGTAGTTGGGGAATAGAGGCGAGAAGAGGTTCGGCACAGGCAATGGCAAACCGTTTGATGAGTGTACAGTTCAAGAGGAATGCTAGGAGATTTGAGTCCAATCTTATAGCTCTGAGCGCACGTGCAGAGGTTAAAGACAGACAGATGTAAATTACGAAGAGACCTTGTTTGGATTTAATAAAGTGATTCTGATACAAATCTGAGAAACATGCCCGTACAGCTTTTCTGTCTCAGAGCAATTTTCTGCTTGTAACGATGGAAAGCTTTCTGCAGTATGCATATGAATTTGCAAGCCTGGAGGAGAACATTAAGGCAGAGGAAATGCATTTAAGACTTACTGTACACTCATAATATACAGTATATTACACCATTGCAGGAGTCCGACCATCAGATCATCCTATAGGTCTGGCTCATGCATTTGCATACGTCTTATACGAGTCTATACTGGATCTTATTGAACAAAGAAAGTGGATCAAGTGAGAACAGGTTGGGAGGGAGCATGCCAGTGTATCCTTGAGCAAGATACTAACCCCAAGTTGCTGCCGATGTATTTGTGGGAGTCTGAATGTTTGACAGAAAGTAAACATAGAAAAAAGTGTGATTTGAGCTGTCGAGTAGAAAAACGGTACATACGAAACAGTCCATCTACCATTTTTCCCTTTTATTTCATTAGAATTTTATGCTATGCTAGTAGCTCTGAGGTGCTTCATGCTAAATGCTAACACTAGTTGTTGTCACATCCCACCAAACACGGATGAAACCCTGACATCATCTCCCACGCTACAAGACAAAAAACTGGGCAAACAATGAAGTGCAAACGATGACGCTGTTTCCAGGAGAATAGAGGTCGAGTCACATGATCTTTTACAAAGGCTGAATAACAATCAGGTTAATGCATTTAGGGCAATTAAATGCATTTGTCAGTGACGTCTAATATGGTATGTAAATGGTAAACAGAAAGCCACACATCTTCTGCATGTGCTCACACTACTATTACCAGTGCCTTTTTAAAAAAATGTAAACAGTACTTTTAAGCAAATTCTGGCCATTTAGATCAAAATTGTGGGTGACTTCACCTCCCTATCTCTGATGTCAGCATCAGACTCAGAGATTTTACTATTCAAGGATGAAGATGTATAGCTCAGCAGGACAAGAAATGGCCTGAAAGCCTGAGGTCACTGTACAGGTGTCTTTTTTTTTTTCTTCATCCTTTCTACGGAGAACATTTTGTGCATTTTGAACAATAAAGAGATGGTAAAACAAATATTCTTCAACACTTGCTGCCTCTTGGCATCCAGGCAATGTTCAAGAAGCTCCTGGAACCAGCGCCACTCCCACTTTCGGTATGGAACTAACTTTCAACCATGAGTAGACGTTGAAAAAGGACCGCCACCCGAGGGTTATTCAACGTTAAAATATATGCTGGGATGCAAAGATGAATAATGTTCATGTTGTTAGTAGTACATAATCTACAGATTTTACACAAAAAGTAACAGTCCCATTTTAAAATGTTTGACTTCAGAGAGGAATTGGTTACAGCTTGGCCACTCTAAGGGGCCATAGTGCTAAACTCTGGGCTCAAAAATATCTACATCCATCTTTTATATAAAGCCCATAGTAGATTTTGAGCATTATTTTTTAGGTACTCAAAGTTTGAACTCTTAATATACAGGAAGCAAAACAAAAAATGTTGAAGCCCAGTGGAGTTCAGGGTTGAGTTAAATTCCAAGTTAGTCCATTGTCATCTGAGCTTTTCATTATTAACCATTTCATCCCGAAGGACATCGAATTAAATATTAATGGCTAAACTGAATGTTCTGTAACCCTGCTTGACCCTCACATACATGACGCTGACTGTGCTACCTGCCGGAGGGACTTCAGGGATGGAAATTATTTTTCCAAGTCTGTGTGAGAAAATTATGTTTTTGTTCCTAACAAAGGCTCATTATGTGTCATTTGATGGCGATGACAAGAAAAAACCACAAATTTCTGTGTCACATCTTGTGCTGAAGGTTCAATACGCAGAATAATTTCAAGTGGTGTATTGCAACGGGCCTATCTACTCTCACCAGAGACCACGAGGAGCAGCGATTTACCATCTTTTTTCTGAAGACAAGCACCTCAGCCACAAAGCCCAGGAAACTCTTAAATTAATTTTGGCTAAATTTAGTCAACAATGCTTGTGTTAGCATTTATTGTTAAAATGCTCACCTCATGGTTTTACTTGGTCTTTCATACCAAGTTATTATTATGCAACATTTTTGTAACCTGCCAAGGGAATGCAGACGCAAATTAGCTTTAAACTACCTCAGGTACAATGGACGAACACAAATACCAATTTAAAATAAAAGAATTCATGCCTTCAGCTCTGACTGTGTGTTATGGTTCCGATGTCATGGCAAAACTTTAAATAGTCAAACGTGTAAATGGAAAGAAACTGTGCTTACTTTGATTTACAGTCAGCTCACCTTTGTTACTATTGCATTTCTTGAAGTTTAAAAAAAATTGAAAATCTTTATGTTTTACCCCAAACATGATCCTTTTTCTGACCCTGGTGCCAACCTAAACAGTAACTGAAAGCAATGGCAGCCAGCGAATTTAAACACAACTTGAGGATAAAAGTTTGAAAGTCATCAGTTCCATATGGGACTGGAAACGCAGTCTCTTGTGTGAGTGGCACGTGACTTGCTTCCACCAACCCTCCAACTGCTCTATAAATTCAAAAGCGCTTTACTGTGTTTCCATAGAGACAAATCAACAGATAAAATTTAGTAGTTCACTAACCTCCCCACCATGTGTCGCAGGAACTGCTTCTGTGCTTGTACACAAAAGAGAGAAAATTTGTCTCCAAGAGTACAAATAACTGCACTTCATGACTATTTCTTGAACTGATGTGAGACTGTTTGGTGTGAAGATGAAGGCCTCAGCCAGAGAAACAATGGCAAAGAGCCATCTGGCAGCTACTGGTCGTATTCCCCAATCACTTGTGAATGGTTGCTGGAGGTTGCGGGCAGTCACGATGAAACCAATTGTTAAATCTCCATTCATGCAAGCCTAGAGACTGGTAACCACTAGTCACTAGGGAAGTGTGTATTCTGCAACTGGTTAGCGAGTTGTTAGTGGTAAATGAAATTGATTACAAAGAAGTACATGGTGGAGCACCAGAAACCTCCATGTGATTGCCTTGGGCTCTAGTAGACTGCTGCTGTCACCCATAGTTTGCACGAAAGACGCCGACTAGTAAGCAAATACTTGCTGACTACTCACCAACTTTGACTAGTGCAACGCAAATAGGTTGCCATTCACCTTTTTCCAGTTTCACTACAACTCAGAAAATAAATGGTGAGTGTTTGCAGACAAGTCTGTGGTTTCCATGCAGACACAGACTCTGTGTAAGTTCTTGTAATGCACTGTCAGAGTGTGTTGCTTGGATGAACCCCAGGAAGAATAGCTGCAGCACTGCTGTAGTTAATGGAGATCATAATAAGCTAACTAAACCGTGCCAACCTGCTAGCAAACAAAGCAACAACAAGGAGGTTTTTGGTGCAACACCCTCTTTACAACTGAGTTCACCTAGCAGCAGTCAGCAACAATCACTAACCGATCAGGGAACACACGTTTTTTCCTCATGACCGCAGGTTGCCAGGGGCTTGCCAACTGGTCTGTAGGCCTGTGTGGCTGAGAGGCTTTAAGAGTCTGCACATCTAAAGTGACTAAAATCTTTGCACAATGCTAAAGCTGTTCACATAAAATAGGATGGATGAATACTGTAATATACAGAAAGAAGGAAAGCGTTATCAATAAGAGTAGCTCTTACAAAGCACTCTGATGGCATCACATTGACTGGGATAAACAATAAGCTAGGCTAAATCAATCATTTCAGGATGTAGAATCGAAGCATATGTCTTAACTTTAATACTAAAACTGAGGACGTCCTAGTCAATTGCTAATGGATACTGTGCAGTGTCAAAAAAACTGTACTTAATCAGTTAATCATGAACCTTTCACGGTAACATCACCTGTCATGCACTGGCACATAAATGCATCGTGGCAGTATGACATGAAGCCCATGTATGTCCAAACATCAGCGCAAGCCTTTATACTTATAAGGAGGACACCTGAGGTCAGATGACTGTTTTTATATCCCGCGTTTTTCTGGAAGACTTGAGTAAATTATGTAACACAAGTAAGATAACTGCTTGATTAATATCAGAATTTAAGACGACTACAGACAAATGTTGATTACAGAAATGTGCTACCCCTGGCGCCTCTAATCTGGCACACTCTAACAAACTATGAAGTAGGATGCTTTTAATGATTTCCTATTTTTCTCAGTTCTCAGCAGTGTGAAGGTCTAAATAGTTTGGCTTCCGAACATCTTTGGAAAAGCCCTGCTGTTAAATATCAGGCAGCTGGGTACAACCGGCACATTAATATTAATGTAATGTGTGTTGTCATTAGGAATACATCAACGAAATACTGAGTAAAATGGCATCTCACACACAGATATCAGCATAGTAAAGATGGTGTGTCTCTAACGTCCGCATGAGCTCAGACCACAGCGGCCACACTTCCTCAGTGAAGTGGCGGCTGGCAGTATTTCTCCCAAATGCTGCTCTAAGGCATTTTAACACTTTGTGATGCTGCCAAGTGTTTCAACCTTGGGAGGGAACTTTCCTTCCAGAAAGTACAGTCTGAGCTGTCCCCTGTCTGAGTACAGATGACAAATACAGTGAACTCCACTTTCTGGAGTGGAGTGAAAAAAGAAAAAGTTATTCATCCAAAACTGTCCACTTCGTGATGCATAGCGTGCGTGTGAGGTGAGACGGACCGAGCGGCGCGAGATGAGCAAATAGGTGAAAGCTTTTCAGTCTTTTTTTCCTCATGCACTTTGTACTGTTTTCGTCTTCTGGCCCACTCTCAACAGCTGAACTCCCCGGTGTGGAATTTATTAGGCGCCAGAGCTGCCAGCTCAGCCAAAAATCTCCCCATTGCAGAGCACTGAGGGGGAGCCTGAGAGAAAAATCTATGACATAGCTGTCAACCAAATCTCCTAGATTTGTTTGGGCTGGCCTAATAGCCTAACTGGAGCAGAATCTGATCGGAATCCTATTGTTTTGTGTGCATCGTCCCTAATGGCTAAAGTCAATTACGGGGAACTATTTCATCAGTTTTAATAACACAGGGACACCATTCATGATCAGACAGGCTGGTGCAGGATGCAGGAAGTGACAGCAAGCGAGAACAGACAGATTGCAGAAATGACGGTAGAAGGCACCCATGATCCATCTGTCCTCGTTTGTGTCTTTCCTCCAAATGTTGTAAAATATGACTAAAGAGGTATAAAACAAAACAAACTCGTGCCTCCTAATTGGCCGGGCGTCAGATCACCGAGGCGAGAAGCAAATTGTTTTTGGAAGCAGCCAGTTAATACGAAGACAAGGTGAAAATGCTGTATCCACAATAATTAGAGCAGCATATATGTGTTACGTGCAGGCTATGAATGAACTCATTACTGTGCAATGCTGAGCCTCCCCAGACTGTAACCGTCTGATGCTCATCCAGTGACATCAAACACAGCTGATTGCACGCCTGTATATGTACGTGTTTGTATGTTAGATGTGTTGCCCTCTCCAGGACCTCATCTAAAGTGATCGCACACACACACACACACAGCTCCCAGGATCGTTTCAATCCTACTGTCTACTGTCTGTACATGAATAAATGAAGGTGTAAGAAACCGGGGGGGGGG
>NW_005187402.1:4211687-4219135 GCF_000239375.1 Pundamilia nyererei | reverse complement strand
ACACACACACACACACACACACACACACACACACACACACACACACACTGAAACAACGGCCCATCCCCTAACAGCCTGTCCTCATTAGACAATCCCTCTCTCCCTCTCTCTCTCTGGAGTACCTCCTCTATAAATAGCCTTTGCCCTGCCACCCTCCCCACAGGGCAAACACAGACCTGTCAAGGTAGGACCCCTGGCTCACAACAGTGATGCCACAATCCGACACACACACACAGACACACACGCACATTTCACATAGAGGCATGGGATTGTATGTTGCACCAAAAGGAAATATGCCAACTTTGCCCCAAACCTTGCTAGAGGTGATGTGGTGTGTGTGCAAGTGAGTTTGAGTGTGTTTGTGTGTGGTTTATGCATGTATGAATGCATATATGCATGTGAGCATATTGGATCACTCAGCTTTGGCGAGTACTCTTCAAAAATGTAGCGATTTGTTCAAAAGGTCATGAGCTATAACAGGCATATTTGACCTTTGCACTTTGAACCAGTGCGAGGATGCAGTTCAGCACATGATATTTTCTTTACCTTAAATATGACAAGATATTAGACAGCAAAATGATAATAATAATAAGGCCTGCCCTGTATGATCTGCCAGCATGCATCCTAGCATATTAGCACAGTATCCTGAGTAAATCATGACCCAGAGCGGAAGTAACAACTGTAACAACTGAGCTAAAAAAGATGTAATGACACAACAACAGTATCATCCACTGAGTTTGCAGTGTTATTACGTACGCTTGGGACGGTCGGTGACAGGAAAGTGTTGATTTTTCTCTTCTGTCACTACTCTAGTGGTGCAGACCTTCTCACATCATTCACCTCAACTTGTCTTCAGGAGAAAAGTTGTAACTATCTGTAATAATGATGGCCCCGTTTCACTTAGCTGAGCCAGCAGAGTGCACGCTACCAGGACACTGACACTGGGACATTTAAATGAAACATAGCCATGATTAATCTTATTAGTCACACCCTGTGTTTGACAAGCCAAAATATCCACCATGAGTAAGGGCTGTCAGACTGCAGGATACCGAAAGCCCAGCAGAGTCACATTCAGGGGTATTTGTGTTTTAATTTGTGTTCTGATGGGCTGTTTTCAGCACACAACGACTAGATATTTGGGGTGTTTGATTTACACTAAGATGAAATGGGGGAAAACATGAGGGTCATTTAAGTTTGCATGGTACTTGGTACTAATGTTGTTTTTTCTCACGGCATTAGCTGCTGATTCCAGTTCAAACCACAACACCAACGGCTATTTTTCTCAACAGGTGCGCTCTAAGCTACAAGTGTCGCAGTCAGCCCTGAAAGTGAGCCAGCACGCTCAACACCAGAGCCCTGAAACTATCTGACCAATAATAAATATGAGTCATCAGGCTAATTATATTAATTCTGCCATAAAAAAACATCAATAAAACAGAAGCACTGCACTTAGCATTACACATAAAGGTACATTATTTTTTGTTCTTGTGTTGTTAAACCAAGCGTTAGCCTAGCAGCATGCTACACTTTTTTAAACCCTTTCTTTGGTAAAATACACACTGTTACACATTTTATACATATATCTGCTCTTGGTGCCCATGAAAGCTTTTTAGCACCACTTGTGTGCTTTAATGGTGCCCAGCTTGTCGATTTTTATTGAGCTATTGTACCAACCTATTGTGCAAAGGTTTTTTGTTTTGTGTTTTTTTTTTTTTTTTTACATTTGAGGCAATTCATTCTGCAGCCTCACAACTCCCCCCAGAATACAGCCAGCATCACAAAGAATGAGCTCACTGTCCGTGCCGTCACCCAGCAGCTATGATTTCAGTGCAGTATTTGATGATAGCATTAAGTCAGTGGTCTACTTACAGATGAAAGTTCAAATTTTGAATATTTAAGATTGCTAGCTACTGACTCGTGTGTAGCTAGCAAGACTGTCCTGTGTCACCAGTGACCACTAGAGGAGACAACAGTTTCTAAATTATGCTGCTGAAACTATAATAGCATCAACATGGCTCTACTGTATATACAGAGGGGTTTCTGCAAAACTCTCAACATGTGTTGTGTTCAAATAGTGTGCATTACATGCAATGCAAATATAAGCCTTTTTTGACAGACACACCCACGCATACATACAAATGCACAGAGAGGGCATTGGGTTGGTTAAGTAATCAAAGAGTGTGCAAAGTCCATTAGGATGATGCTCTGCTACTCAACAGTGTGAAATACTACTCCTTCCTTTCTCTCTCTCTGTGTCCCTCTGTGCCTCCTTCTCTCTCACCCCAGCTACTTCACCTCCTCCGTGGCCTTGTCACATTTTTTCATTCCCTCTCTTCCTCACCTCGCCCCCACACTCTCTGCCTCTTTGTCCATTCCTCTCTTTATGCCTCCGTCCTTTGGTTCCATGTCTGTGCAATGCTCTCTGCTGAACATTGCTAAAAATCTATAATGTGGGGAACTACCGGGCACAGTCCATCTGCCAGAAATGCCCACTCTTTGACGACGCTCCCATCCTTGCTGTGGCTTTGTTGACTCTACAGCATTCTCACCTTGCTGATGGATCGGTGTGTTTATGACAGAAGATGCATATGAGTGTGTGTTGGTCTGTGAGATGGATGATGCACGAAGATGTAGATAATTCCGCTGCTGGCAAAAGAGCTCAGTTGACCTAACTGCATTACAACACACATGCAAAGCAGAGCTGCGAATATAAAATGATATGTGGCTTCTGCACATGTGGAGGGGAGCTGGTAACTTGAGGGTGAGGGCTGATGGGATTAATGGATGGATGCGGCAGTCAGAGAGGATCCAGGTTTCCCTGCACAGCTGCATCCATGTAGTTTTTCCACAGAGGTGCAGCACAGACATATGCACACGCAGCCCTAAATTCCTACGTGCAAAAATCTGCAAGAGCTCTCACCCCCCACCCCTTCTGAGCACGACGCACCACGGAATACCGGGGCATGCCCGAGCGACGCATCCAGCTGTCAGCTCCTCTTCTTCCGGCAGAGAGACCTTGCGAGTTTATTAAGGGGAGCCAGTGGGAGAGACAGAGAGGGCATCGTCGCATGTGACAGGCTGCGTGCGTGGAAGCATCGCTGCCATGCCCAGCCTCGTTGTGACCCGATAAGCACGACAATCTGTGCAAGCTCACACGGATCACAACCCAAGCAAGAGACCCTCCTCGCCTCCCCCTCCTCCTCATATAGCCGCCCGCGCATAAAGCAAACAAAAAAAGGGGAAAAGGAGAGACTCAAAACACATCAAATATTCCACAATCTAATGATGCAACAACACCATTAGAGCGTTGTGCATCATCCTCATCGGGCGATGGGGGTCGGATACGCGGCTCGGCATCCATAAACTCCATTTTGTCTCTCATTTGACACTCAAGAGAAACAAGAGGAGGATGGGTGGGTGGAAGGGAGGTGGGGGGAAGCCAGGGAGACCTTAACGGAGACGTGGAAATAAGATACGCACGGGATTAGCAGAATCACCCACTGACACTCAGGGCCGTGTTTGAAAATGATAATAACGATACTACTAATAAAAACGTGGGTTTACAACAGCTGGTCGAGCCATGTCATGGTCACCGGTGGTTAAACGTTACAAGACGTTACAACCACACACATCAGCGGCCGGTACGCCAAACTCACAGGGGGGATGACGGTGCGCACTCGGCCTGGCAAAGTTGTCCGCCTACCTGCTGTTCCAATCAATAATCTGATTTTGACTCGGATTTGATTTACAAACAAATAGAAGATAATGTAGGCCAACATATGGACGCACAGTTCGGCACATCTAACACAGAGAAGGCATCACGTGCAGTCAGATATGCAGCACACAAGCATCGATGACAGAAAGCTAACAAAGAAAAAGAAAAAGAAAAAAGCCCCTTCCGAATGGCGATCCCCCTTCAAGCAGCATCCTACCCATTCCTCCCCCCCCTCACCCCCCGCGCTCTTCTTACACCGTTGCATACATGCAACATCATCCCGTGACACTATGCCCACATCCACAGCAGAAGCACGGAACGGTGGCTATCGCGGGTCGTACGCTCGACATTTATTTACCTTTATGTCTGCCTTTCGCTGTCATCGTCACACCGCTCGATGTTTCATTGGAACAAGATGCTCATCTCCCTCCCTGCTTTTACCTCTTATCACTCTCCCGGCTGTGCCTCTGTGGGGTATTATTCAGTAACGCGAAGCCACCGCTAGGAGTGGAACGCGTATGGAGCTCATGCAGCACAGGGGTGTCGCGCAAACGCTTTGGCTATACATAGAGGAAGAGACACCCCCCCCCCCTCCACCCCCCTCAGTTAGAAAGGGGGTAATGCCACGGTGAGGGGGTGAATTCTAATAGAATAACGAGGGAAGACCCTGATTATGGCGTACCGTGCTGGATACCCCCACCCCCTTTACTCCCCCCCCCACCTCCATCACCACCTCCCTCCCCTGTATGGTTCAGAGGCACATGCATGCTGACACGCCAGCCAAAATATGCTGTTTTTATTGTAATAATTAGGTGCTATGGGAAAAGAACCATAATGATAGTCATAATAAATGATGAGCAAAACACGTGCGAATAAGAGACAGTGGTGCAACGGCAGGGATGCAAACAGAATAAAATAAAATTAAATTAAAAAAACAAACAAAACAAACTAAAAAATAACGATGAGTTACAGCAGATTATTGGCACAGAGGAGCTCTCACTGGCCGTGCAGGGTTTGACATGCCTACATTTGATCACCCGGTCGGTGGGACTTGCGTTGCAGTCGGACATCCTGGAGTCGGGACGGGAATAGAGCCGAAGGGGTTTGGGGAAAGGGGGGGCTCTCTCTTCTGTCAAGGGCCGAGATTGTGGTGTCGGGTCCTCCGGCAGGCGTCGACAGTATGCGCGGTTGCTGGGTGCTTTTCTTGCTGCAGTAGTGGCATCACTCGGTGGAGTCTCCGTGCTCTCTCGGACGGGGGAAGCCTGCTGCTGCGCCTGCGGTGACTTTGGGGGAGGATAGGCGGATACCTAGCTGCTGTTGTGGCATGCTTGGATCCCGAATTTGTTTTCTGAGAGGGGGCGGGAGGGGGGTTGGTGTGTGTGAGGGGGTGCTGGTATAGCAGTGGTGGTGCTGCTGCTGCTGGTGGAGTCGGGGGGTGGGGTGGTGGGGGTAGACTCTGGAGGTTAAGAGGCCGAAGAGACGCCTTGGAGAGAGGAGAGACGCGCAGGCTCTACCTCTCCAGGACGCCTCTGCAAGCGGTGCCGTGCAGCTGGCAACACCCCGGAATGGCGAAAGAAGGAACTCCCACGCAGATTCACGCACACGCAGGAGCGCATACACACACACGCAGACACACGCGCGGGTACACACTCAGACTCATACTGCCATCCTGTGGAGAGACTGATTACAGGGCTTTCCCCCCTGAACAGCAAATACTGTGGAGTGGGCATGTTGTGCGTGGGTGCGTGCTTGCGTGCGTGTAATAGCGTTCTCTGTTTGGCGTGAGCTTCTAGCATCGCGTTTTAATAAGGCTAAATATCATGTAATTATTTATTATTATTGACCTGTGTGCCAGAATGGGAGGACAATCCAGTTCATACATGTTAACTTATAACTGAAAGTAACTCATTCAAATGGATCTCAACCAAAGTGATAAGGATGATTGATAAGGATTAAAGTTTATGAATGCAGCACTGAAATGTATAATTTTCAAATTCTATGTGCATCAAAAACATTGAAATGTGGGATAGAAAACAACAAGCATGACTTTATATAAAAAAGTGGCACTGTAAAGGAGTGTAAAAACACATCACTGTTTCCCACAGTGGTGAAAGACCTAAATCCGACAGTCAGGTCCATAATTCTTTGGACAGTAAGACTTTTTTGATACCACAGTGGATTTTAAATTAAACGATCAGCGTGAAGTTAGTGTCCAAATACTTATGAAGCTAAATGAAGACCATGAAGCACATTTTATGCATTCAATTTTTTTTCTCCACATAAAGATGAAAAACAAGTTGAACAAATTGAATTTCGATACAAATGATTTATTTTACAAGGAAGCAAGCTAAGATTAGCCACTGCATTAGGAGATTAGCTGTTTTGTCTCAATTAGCTAACATAAGCCAGAACTTTTAGCTATTAAAGCCCATCTAGAAAAAGTGACCAACATCAATACTGTGACAAAACATCAACTAGACATTCAGTTTAAGGAAGGACTTTCATTTGTTATGATGGCTCAAAGCTGTCTCTAAGGTATCTTTCCTCTGGCTAATATTCCTAGCTTGCCATGCTAGCACAGGTCCAGGCAGGAACCCTCTGACTGTTCCCACTTCGTGCTTCAAGACAAGACATGCTGTTAGAGCTCCTCAGTGAGGAACATGGGGAACTCTTGGCTTTGTCTATGTCTTCTTTTGAATGAATTTTCAAGCCTTTTCAAATCTTAGGTCTTTATTTGTAAAAGTTATATTGACTTTTTTTATAGGCCTGTTTAGCTTCTGTTATATTCTTCTCTTTTTATTTATTTTTTTATTCTCATCTATTGACTCTCACTGTTTTATTCTTGACGCTGACCTTCAGCTTTACACGACTCCATTTAAAACAGATTTTAAAACTGCTTTTTATAAATGGTTTTATTAAGGTCTTTACAGTCGCATTTTATTTTGTTTTTGTAAAGCACTTTGTAGCACTAATTTTGATAACTGTTAGAAAGTTTCTAAAGAGTCTCCATACATTGCTATGAATAACAGAGTCTGATGTGGTACTGGCAAACTGAAGTTCTGATAGGAAGCAGACAATTGCTTCACAGGGTGATGTGTTTCATTATTATTAAAATCTTTTTATTTGTTTTAAAGATCCATTAATATAGAGAAGGTTGCTCCTCTGTCTCTTGAAAGACAAAAATATAATTATTAAAAAGCAGCAAAGGCTCAAATAAACCATTTTCAAGTCTCAGTATCATTTATAAAATCTATTTTCTCAATTTGCATGAAAGTATCCTTGATTCAAATTCTGATCAAAGTGCTTCAACAGCGACATCTGCAGGCTACAGGAGACAGGGCAGCCTGTGTGCGTGTGGCGGCAGAGAAAAAGACCGTAACAGTCTCGCCTCCTCGGGATGGGATGGCTTATTTGATTGTAATGCACTTCAGCTTTTTCATGCTGATCCTCGTTATAGCAGCCACGAAGGACTGATAAACTAGGAGAGAAGTGACTTCAAGGAGGAGTACAGGGGAGACGGGGGAAAGGATGGAAAGTTTTACTGCCTCAGTTCTGGCACTGGATCCTTGTATTACAATGACCTGCATCACGGGATAAAGCACAGATCAAGCTTTTAGGAGTTTTTAAAAAACATTTAAACTTGCTGACTAGGCACATTTTGTGTGCCTCACAAAGTCAGTATCAGTATTATGGTATTGTTTTACACACACACACACACACACACACACACACA
>NW_005187402.1:4208552-4211603 GCF_000239375.1 Pundamilia nyererei | reverse complement strand
ATATATGTGATGTTTGAGTAGTTTTAAAAATGAATCCTGAAAATGTTAATCTGCAGACAGCCTACACTCCTCAGAGCAGTCAAAACATATGAAGATCCTTAAACAGAAGCAGCAGGAAACACAGCCAACTTTGCACATGTGTTGCTCACTATAGTTGTTGATGTAGCAATGGAACACATTTGGAAGATCTTTTAGCCCAGGGCCCCAACGAGCTGGCTCATCAAACATTTCCTCCCAACAAGAGCAAGGTTCCTTAAATATTACTGTAACTGAAGAACAACCAACAACCACTCCATACTCTCACCAGGTTCTGCATCACCTGCTGCTATACCGCCATCGATGCCTAAAATTTATTTCAGGGAGGATGATATCATATCATGCAATCCCAATAAAAGGGACCTGAGTCTGCTGGGTTATTAGCTCCAGCTCCTCCTGCTGAATCTGTGATTATTCGTTCAGCACACACAACAGAGCATCAGACCACATTCTTACCTGTCATAAGAAATTAGCAAAACATATCCAGATAACAATGCAAACATATGACCAACATTTACACATCTTATCATATCACTTTTATTATCAATAGCCTACTGAGAAACAGCCTATTCATCTATGTCCTCTGTAATGGAAATCTGTTTTTGATCTATATCTTTTGACTTACTTAAGCTACCCTACTAAGTCCCAATGTACTAAATAGAGGACATCCTGGGCTTACCATTGATATCTCATCTGTCTGGGTGGCCTCTTTTAGCTCCAAAGAGGAAGGAAATCACAGACAAAGTTCAATGGGAAGATTCTTTTTTTCCTCGGTTCTCAGGAGGATATGAACCAAAATGAGGATATGGTTTACAAGAGTCAAGACAACTTGCTTCAGCAGGTAACAAAGGCAGCGATGAGGAGTCAAACTGTGGGCTGATTTCCACTTTGCTTTTTCTTGTCAGCTTTGTATATGTATAAATATGTAAGCTACAAATAATGATTATTCAGAAGTATTATTCAATCATCACACCCGTAACCTCCTGAAGTCTAAGTTACAATGTGTGATAATCCCATGTGTCAGAAAATTACTCTTTGTTCCCTGACTGCCAAAACCCAGGAGAATAATTTGATAAATATGCACCGCATACTGACTGCCTAGGGTTAGGTTTAAGCTTAGAGCTGGGGTTATCTGATGATGACTTAGATGTCAGAGGGTTTATCACAGGGGTGTTCAGCTCCAGGCCTCGAGGGCCGGTGTCCTGCAGGTTTTAGATGTGTCTTTGATCCAACACAGCTGATTTAAATGGCTAAATTACCTCCCCAGTGTGTCTTGAAGTTCTCCAGAAACCTGGTAAGGAGCTAATCATTTGAGTCAGGTGTGTTGACCCAGGGTGAGATCTAAAACCTGCAGGACACCGGCACTCGAGGCCTGGAGTTGCCCACCCCTGGTTTATCATATATCAGGGTGGGGGTATACCACTCCTTCAGACACACCCCCTTACCTGTGAATATTCCTGTATAGTAAACAGTCTGTAAAACTCGGTGTGTCCGATTCCTGCTATGCACTGCTAAGATCAGTGGCTGACAGCAAGTGAAAAATACAAATATGCTATCTGCATTTGACCATTTGGGAGTACAGCTTAGCTTGCCTGTAAGCTGTATTTAAACTGTCTCAGGTAAACTTCTGCTGAGGTTTGCTTTGAGCCGTCCTTCTGATGTTTGCCAAGGCAATCAGCATACTCTGATTTAAAGTCAGAGGGCCTTATCGAACCATGAAATGATTTAAAGTGGCATGTCTTCATCTCCTGTTTCCCATCTTTCTCTCTCAAAACCATGCCCATTATTCACACTGCTGTACTTTTAACCCAGCTCACCTCTGGATGTGGTTTTTGGATACATTTCCTATTTTGGGGGAGCTTCAAGTGTAGATGACTGTTGTGCAAATCAAACAGTACCCCCGTCTGCTGCTGTTGGCTGTTTCAACAGCAGATATTTTGACATGTCACATCAGGAATGACCGAGGTGTGATTGATGGTGTTAATCACAGAGTCCACTTATAAACATTCCAGTCCTTGTATTGTGTACATTTGCTCACTTGCATACACCTGCATGACACAGAGCCATCATTACTGACATCAGCCCCACCTGTGCTTTCCTTCCAATAAGAAATCAAATGTTTAAAAGCTTCTTTTAAAATAACTATTTCTCCCTCTGATTGTTGGGGAGAACATACAGGGAAAAAATTATGAAGCTATACTTAGTGATATATCTCTTAAAGCTATTGAATGTAGCTCTTTAGTGAGCAACAGAACTACAACATAACTAGTGACATCGGTCAGAGCGTAAAAAGGCCATTACTGGATGCTGATTATGGTGTGAAGCTCAGTAATGTTACAGAAAGTCCTCCGAATTTCCTCAAAATCTACTCCCATTCATGACAGACGGTTGATTTGACCTCATACTAAAAGTTAGTGATTCATTAGCTTGATTGTGTTGGGACTCCTTTACTTTTGTAGGTTCCTACATGTTCTTGAAAAACCCATGACGGAGCCTGCTCTGTTTGAACCAGTGAGCTTAGTTAAACGCAGGGTCATTTGCATTTACTGGAATGCAAACTGGAACCATTTTTCATTCACTTTGACATGATTATGTTTTTCTCTGCACATAGGCCTGACCTCACAATAGCCATGGTGGAGTATGCAGAGCCTAATTTTCGAGCTTTCAAAAGAACAAAAACATTTCCCTCGAACAAAGAGATCAGGTTTTATTTTATTTTAAGTCAAAATCCAGTGGTCTTCCCTCCACTGTTTGACATCTTTAATACAACTTGTACCTGAAAGACTCTCTTGGTTATCCTGCAGGTCAGGAATGTCAAACTCATTTTACATCGTGGGACACTTTGATCTTTAAGTGGGCTGGATTACTGAAACTTCCCATTCTGTCAATGTAAAGACGTTTAACTACACAGTCTCAATATCCTCCTGAGAACCAGCTCAAAAGATGACATCCTGGCCTTTCCAATAGGGCTGCCACAAACGATTATTTTGATAGTCGACTAGTCACCGATTATTT
>NW_005187402.1:4205643-4207744 GCF_000239375.1 Pundamilia nyererei | reverse complement strand
TCCTGCGTCTTTTGGGATCTTACAAAGCTTCAAATGACTCGTCGACTATTAAATTAGTCGTCGACGATTTTAATAGTCGACGTAATCGTGACTAGTCGACTAATCGTGGCAGCCCTACTTTCCAATGATATCTCATGTGTTTGGGTGGCCTCTTTTAGCTTCAAATAGGCAGGACATCACAAAAAAAAGTTAAACCGAAAGATCCTTGTTTAAGGGCTGGGCCATATCATACCGTTCACGGTAATACCGGTATAATGTTGGGCAACAATAAGAAAATGAAATATCGCGATAGAATACGGGTAAAACGCGCATGCGCAGTGCCTTTGTTTTCATACGCACATGATGGAAAAAACACGGTGGCGATACAGAATGAGAAGGGCGAAAGTGGATCGTTGAATGAAATAGATGAACCAGAACTGGTTTGTAAAAATGCTGCAACTTCAGTGGTGTGGAACTGGTTTGGCTTTTGTCCATCAGATACACAACAAAGCACTATTTTTGGTAGCGCGTGCTAGCGGGCCGTCGTTATTACCGTGTTTTTTGGAAAATACGGCACACTTAAAATCAATCCTTTGATTTTTCTGAAAATCGACAGTGCCCCTTATAATCCCGTGTGCCTTATGTATGAATTCTGGTTGTTTACTGACCTCGAAAGGATTTTTTGTACACGGCGCTCGAAAATCTGTCAAATGTTTTAGTACGACTTTGCTAAGCTACGAACCCGCACCGCTTGATGGATTGTCGGAGCATTACGGCTATCATAGGGAGGAGCCTCGCGGAGTGATACGTACTGTGCTTCAACATAATATTATCGTATTGTGTGTGTATAACCTCTTTTTAAGTTTTGTGGATATTCTACATGGTTATGCTGAGGATATGTCGGCCAATTTCCACTGGAAATGCCTTTTGGTTAAACTGACAGCAAGGAATTTGCATTTGCACAGTTAAATTTTTAGATAACTTTAATGCACATAAAAAACAGCTGCTTGTTTAAGCGAAAATACATTGATATTTTTATTTGCACTAATAAAGTTGTGGAGTTGTAAAGTATTTTGTCTAGTGTCAATTATATCGTCAGTTATATCGTTATCGCAAATTTTCAAATGTATATTGTGATAAATATTTTTGGTCATATCGCCCTGCTCTACCTTGTTTCCTCGATTCTCAGGAAACAAAAAGAAGTGCAATTTAAACTGTGTGCCTCAGTTTTTCTACATATTAAACAAATTGTGCTGCAGGAAACAAGTTTTTCGTGTATAAATTCTAAGAAATAATAGCCAATTCCTGAATAAGTCAAAGTCAGAAATTCCGAGTTCCCAGTTGGAAGTTTTTTGTTGAACTCCCACTCAACTCGGACTTCTTGCTCAGGAGTTGGATCAGCCCCAGATACTTTGATCTATCAAAGCATTATAACATAAGTATTATCCTGTATTGCTAGTGATACTTGAATCGCTCTACTTTGCTAAGAACCAAAAGAAATCTGGTTTTGTTTTTTTTCTGGGTCTGATGTATCTGGAACACAGTGCAAATGTTTTAAATTACATAGAAACGTTTGGTAGCTCATTGCCCGTGTTTTTGTTAATAATGTCCCATAGTGGAAAAAAAACTAATTTCTAAAAAACATCTATCACTTTATTGTTTATCTATTACTTAATAACACTGATGTAGTAGGAATGCGGTGCGGGGAAGCTCTTTATCAGTTGGCAAAGCTTTAAATGCAAATACAGTTAAAAGTCCAAAAACTATGCCCTCATTCACATTGTCCAAAGTTGTCCAATGGGCCTTCATTGCTAGGCCGACTCTAGGACCCGGGCCTTATGTTTGACACCCCTGCTGAAGAATATTGAGAACTGAGAAAGCGGAACATTGTGTGCCACACGGATATAACAACGAGTTACCGTGACAAACAAAACAAAACCACACAAGTAAGTAGGGCTGAACGATTATGGAAAATAATCTAATTGCGATTTTTTGCCCCAATATTGCGATTGCGATGCGATATGCGATTATTTTTTAAGGTCTTTGTCTTCTGTATTATTAAACAAAGACAAGCAATACATCATATAGTATGGCCAATACTATATTACATTAATTTTAAACT
>NW_005187402.1:4163740-4204446 GCF_000239375.1 Pundamilia nyererei | reverse complement strand
GGTTAGAAAATTGCACTTGATCATGTCGCGATATTATCGCAAATGCGATATATCGTTCAGCCCTACAAGTAAGGCACAAACATAAACTGCAGTTACTGTGCAGCTAATATATTTTTCCCTTGCTTAAACAAACCAATTATGTGCCCTCCGCCAACGAGCTCGCACCCACAGTCGCGAGTCATATCTCTGCACTAAACAAACCCAGACTATAGTTTATCTGTTACATAAGCCTCTGAAAGTGGACTTACACCTATAGCCACAGCCAGCGGCTTTAGCATGTTACCAACTGCGGCACTGCCTGCGAAGACGCATACGACATTGAAACTCTTGTAACCCATTTTAGTCTCACGTCCCGGGAGTTTACCTACTGCAAAAGACATATACTGGGTAGACATCTTGGCTCAGCCCAGACCGTGCCCGTTCAGCCTTACCCTCGCGTGGCGGGAGCCACAATGACGCCAGTTGCACCACTACGTAGGCGGCGTGCACCGCGATCCCTCAGGTGCGCATGTCAGCGAAGGGGTTCCCTAGCGGTAACGCAGTGAAAAAGCGAGCCAACAACACTATTTCCGGTTTGAAAATTGCTTTCAGAATAAAGGTTTTTAAAAAACATTTTCAAAATGTTTTAAGCCAGCGGTCCCCAACCTTTTTTGCGCCACGGACCGGTTTATGCACGACAATATTTTCACGGACCGGCCTTTAAGGTGTCGCGAATAAATACAACAAAATAAAACTAGTACCCATACCGAAAAAAAGAAGATTTATTCATAACACACTTGAAAAGACCAAGGAAAGCCGAGTAAACGATAAAAACGATAACAAAATAACGCTGAAAACCGATAAAAACCCTGAAAACTATACATTTCACACCTGAACCTCAACTCTCGCGGCCCGGTACCAAACGACTCACGGACCGGTACCCGTCCGAGTCCCGGGGGTTGGGGACCGCAGTTTTAAGCCACTGAATATTTGAGTATTACTGATCTCAGAAAAGGAAAGAAGTAAATTATACAATCAACTGTAATTTTTGAATAGTTCAGGCTCTGTTCGGAAATGGACAATAAATCCTGCTAGTCTTTAATCCCAAAATATAATGATTGTGTGCGGACAGAAAATACACAGCTGCTCCCAGCTTTTGAAGTCTTGAGCTTGGTAAACCAGCCAGGTTGCTTTTGTTGATGTAAAATAGTTGTACCTGTGTGAAAAGACTTATAATTTGCGGTGTTAACAGATATTGGATTACTGTTTAAATACTCCTGCTCTCAAAGGCGACCCTCCACAACATTTTATAAAATTGTTTAGGTTTTTTTCTTAATTCAGGATAAAATGAAATCTCCTGTCCTGAGCTTGGGATATTGAATCTCACTGCAGCTGGACAGTTCTCTAAGACTGTGTGGCGGCCAGTTTTTCTTTTCTTAATCTTTCTTAGCGAAATAAACTGGAAATAAATACTGTTTAAACTGGGAAAATTCTTCAAAGGTTGAGAAAAGTTCTAATGAATTCTCTTAAACATTTTTTTCCACCAATGACTTTTTTTTAACCTAATAAAATATAGCATTAAAAAACATATTTGTTTTGACTGTTCAACTGCAAGTGTGCTCATTCTTGAATCTATGCCTTGAACAGCTGCGGCAAGCTTTACATGGATGGTGCTGTTGCAGTGGATGTTTTCCGACACATCCAAACAGGGCATGAATTGTTGTTGAGAAAATCAAAGAACACACACACACACACAAACACACACAGACTTGTCTTCACGTTTTTTTAGAGAGGTTTACGGAAGTGCCAAGTATTCCATGGTCCAACTTTTCAGATGTGTCATCTTTTTACTGATAATATCACTGCAAATTGTTGTATGGAAGTATAGTAATCATGTTTGCAGCCCAAATAATTCTATGCATGAATAAAGTAAAGGTTTACTTCCATCCTAGGAAAAGGATGCTTCTTTGGGGACATTGCACAGAAAAGCCTGTCAGAATATTAATTTAAAGGCGTTTCCTATGAGACTGTAAACATGTAACAGTGAAAAAGCGGATTTACTTTTGTGTTATATGAGGATGGAGGAGAGCAAGGTAGTTGTGTCACCTTTAGATGGTCGTGGTTTAATTGTGAAAAACGGAATTCGGAAGTGTTGCCGTCTTTGCTGCTAGCAGAACACAGGCCGCAGTGATTTGGTAGCCGCTGCAGTAGGAGGAAGGACCGCGGTTCTACCGCTTCTATCTTTCAGTTTCGCCTCAAAATTTGCTTGGTGGTTCTTTCTGGTAACAACCAGTTAATTATATGTAGAGTAACGATCTTATATGACAGCTAAATCGTAGTATTACTAACGGACAGTGATATCAATCGCCATTTTAATCGCACGTTTTCCCTGTCAGAAGCGCTAGCACAACAATGGCTCTGAAAAGAATTCACAAGGTAAGGAAGTGAACGGCGAGGCCCAGGATTTCGCAGTTTGGTTATAGATCTAATTCCAAGGTTGTCTAGCGGATGCTTGTCCGGCAGATTAGTTGTACTGACAATAATTTGAAAAACGGATCTATTTATTCAAGTTAGGTTTGAGCTGGCAGCTAACGGTCTGTGAGTCTGAATAGCGAGCGGCGACACTGAGAGCAGCAATGCGCCGCCTTTCAGTGCTGCTACAAATGGGCCAACTCCACCATTGGCTGTGTTAGCCGTTCTTGGTTGTGTCACATAGCTTCACAATCTGTTTCGGTTCATTAAGAATGTATTCGATACCGCGTATAAAAAGATGTTTAGCTTGCCATGGTTGTCACTAGTTAATGGTATTAGTGGTGTGTTAGCTGCTGCTGGCTAACATTATCTCTCCCGGTTGTTGGCTAGTTTGGATGCAGGCTAGCTCACTGCATTTCTATCTTTATAGTAAACTACCGGCAGTTTTCACGATATGCCATCAGATATGTCTTCATTAGTCGATATAAACGGCAGCCTACGTAGCTAACATTATTCAACACGGCGGCTTTCGTTTACTTAACCCGCTATTTGATTTGACAGATAACTGAAGTTATCCGGCTAGCGGTAACGGCTAGCTCAGGAGTCCAGAGCTTATTTAATTAAAGGACGGACGGCTTCTTTGTCGCTAGCCATTTAAATATTCGATCATTTGCTGTTGTTAGAGGAACAGTAAAAGTTCAAACATAATGATCGCTATATCGGAAGCGAGCATGTACCTCCTCCCCGTTTTTTTTCGTTAACTGTATATTGTCATCTTAATTCATAACCTGCAGGTTTTCGCAGTAGTCATGTCAAAGCAGCCATGTTATTGTTTGCATTGAACATGCTTATGGCTCAACGGGAGAAGCAGTACATAAGGAAATTCTTGTTAATGTTAGCAGCGAGTCGGTGTTGTAAAAACAGGCCCCACGCGTTGTTCGCCTTTGATGGCATGTTGCTGATAGCAGGCGAGCCCTATAATCGTTATTGTGCCGCTCGTCTGATTGAGTTAGCTCCGCGTTGTTTGGTCCTGTTGCAATTAATTCCCCACGTAGCATAAAGGCATGTCATAATTTGGCCAGGCAGCTCGCTTCATGTTTCTCTTACATGACATCCTGTGCTGCTGTCGAGCCGGAGAGGTTAGCGTTTACGCTAAGCTAACGTTACCAGCATACCGTTTACTGCGAGCTAACCAGTTTACACGGCTGTGTGGGCTATAGTAAAAGCTTTGTTGTCAAATTATCGTGATCTCGGTTTGGGTGTACGTGTGTTAGCCGCTCTACCTGGAGAAAAGCTGTTACGTAATAGCGGTCAGTGCCATAAGCAAAGGCTCGGGGTGCTATAGTAGTGTTGTTGTGTCACCGGGAAATGCTTTGAGAGTTACTGTAGCAGGGAGCCTTTATGGCTGTGGCACCGGCCTCAGGAGCTGTCTGAAAACAAGACAGAGCTCCTGGTGAGCAGAGGAAGTAGTAAGTAGAACAGCCTCTATAAGATTATTGAAGCTCTTTTTTTTGTGCCCACCCCAAACACATGCTTAAACAGAGGAAATTCTTGTGTGGTTATTTTTATGTTGCATTTCCTTTTTCTCTCTGTTCTTTAGATTGGGGTTGCGCTGATTGTTTAATTAATAGCCCGATATTGGTGTTTGTAAAACAACCTGGCTAAAGCTGATATTTCTGCTTGCTCCTTCTTTGTTTTTTGTTTTTTATCATTTCTTCTTTCAGTTTATTCGGAGGATTGTTGAAGGGAACTTTAAAAATGTGTATATTAGAAGGATATATTCTTAACGATTAAGTTGAATTTCTGAGACAAGTCAAAATACACTGATAATCGTGTTTTAGAAATGAGGACATTTTCTCTGTTAATATATAGACTGCTTGGACCTCACACAGAGAAGAAGAAGAAGAAAACAGCAAAGTGCTCTGTTCTATACATTGTAGCTAAAAGGTTGAGATGCAGTTTGGCAGGTTCACCTTAAACCTTCCACACTTTCCTAACACCCTTTGATGAACTCAGGGAGTTGATTTCAATCTTTAACATTTTAAATTTATTTTCAAAATGGAAAATATTAAAATCAATTACTTTATGTTATTCTTATTTTTTTCTTCATTTGGCCCTACTTAATTACAAAGAAATAAATGTCATTCACCTCTTAAACACACTGTCTGGACTCTTATCTGGCACAATACTGATGTGACACAAAAGATAAACAGGACACTTTCATCAGTGAATGCTATCCTGTATGCAGATGCTGGTGTTTTTAGCCCTCTTATCTGTTCTTAGTTTTTATGGTCTATTTAATGCTTCGCTGTATGGCCGGACCCAAACAACTCACATCTCTTTGGTTTGTCTCAGGAGTTGAACGACTTGGCACGGGACCCACCAGCCCAGTGTTCTGCAGGACCAGTAGGAGATGACAGTAAGTCAACATTTAAACCCACAGTGTCACGTTAGCTGTGTGTAAGCAGGATTCAAAACCCTTTCCCGCTTTTTATTTGAACTTATTCATAATCTTATGTGACCAAATCATTTTTCAATCATCAAATTATACTCGCACATGACATAGGAATCAATGACAGATCCATGAAGACCAACATCTATAAAATAGATTAAATTAGTGTTCGTTTCTGCTTGAGGGTTATTCTTAGAGCTCACATCCAGGAAATACCTGCAGCTCCTATTGTGAAGATTTCTGGGTAATTATAAAAGCATAACCCACTGTATTGCTTCATGTAGGTTTTACTTTTACTTTCACAGCAAGGGTATTTTTTCTTTTGTAATGTTGGGAGTAAATCAGAGTTCAGATTTCTTTTTTTAATCTCATAGACTGAACCAATAATGAAATGCAGAAGGCATTAACTGAACTGAACTTAGCCCTGTAGTATGTTTGTCAATGTTTCCTTGTAACCAGTACTTTAAATGTTGTATGTAAAACTCCCAAGGTGCTTCTATTATTGCAGGTTAATTAAACAAAATTTGGTCCTAATGCTAAAATTTGTGTGCAGAGTTAAAAAAAAAAGTTCAGAATATTGAAAAACTTTGATGATATGGGGATTTTTTTTGTACTGAAGGAAAATGTTTAGTGAGCAGTTTAACACTTTCTCTTTGATGCGTTTCTGGTTTGATCAATAAGTCACTCAGTCCTAAACCACAGTGTCCACAATCTTGTGACCTGAGGTTTAAGTGTCAGTAAATCCAGACACTTAAATGCCTGCAAAATTTTGGAATTTTCACTTTGGCTCGATCTCATCAACTTGGTCTTGACCCTGCTGTAACGTCAAAATCCAAACTGTAGTTTTTAATGACCACCGTCCAGTTTAGTTAGTTGCTTTTAAGAAATATTTTGATACATTAAGATCTTGTATTGTGGTAGATCTGACGCTGTCCCGTGCTATATACACAAACAGATACATTCAGTTAATCGCTCTGATGATGTGCCTTGATATTTAAGTCCATTTAACGATTGCTCTTATTCTGTCTTGGTAATACAGCAGTGTTTTTACATATAGCTGTAATCCTTTATAATCATGTCTTTTATGAATGATAGTGTGGGAGTAATAATAATTGCCCTAGATGGGTATGTTTAGAACAAGTAGCATGAATAAACACAGACAGATTGTATTTAGGATGTTTAAAAAAAAATAGACAGAGTGACTATATTAAGTGTATGCACGCTGATTTAAATATGACGCAAACTTAGCCAGGAGTAGTAATGCGGCGGCTGCCTGCCCGACACATCCTGAGTGCAACACCTGGGTTCAACAAGAGACCGACACCCACGCTGTTGTCTCATGTTTGAGGTTTGTGACGTCTGCATACATAACCAGAATCGTCACAGGGTGTACAGTGCAGCTGCTCTAATATATTGTATTGTTTTTAGGAAACAATCTACATGCTTTGTTTCTTTAGTCTGTTTTCATGTCTTCAGACTGATTTTTGCATATTGATATCTGTTCCTAAATTATTTATTGAAACTATTCTTTAAAACAACAAAACTTATGTGCAAGATTCCTCTAAGATTATTAAATGAAATATGAATATGTTGTGTTGAAACTCAGACTAACCCATGAATGTGTTAATATCCTTTGTGTGTGTGTGTGTGCGTGTGTGAGGGGGGATGTTGCATTTAGGTTCCAGTCAAAACAAAAACATTTGATTTTTATCTTAGGACCGCACGCGCAGGACACGTCCATATGTGTCTGCATGCTGTCAAGATCACAACAACCGTCTGAGGAGTTTTTCCTTTGTTTTAAAGTCTGACATTTTAATGACACAATCATAGTGTGGATCCCGTAAGCACTGCATCCTGGGATTTTGGTGTGCAGTCTATGTTTGTGCACGATAGCGTCTAACTTTTGTACTTGTGCGGGGGGAAAATCGGTAGCAGAACTTTTTATTTGTTTGCTGTAGACATCGCTTCCTGCCATCAACATCAAAAAAACCAAGACGGTGTCTCTTGTGAAATGCAGTTATTGTGGCTTTCTTCACAAATGTGACATTTCTCCTCAGACAGGATGCTTGAATTGGACAGGTTTAAAAGATCACAGTCAGATTACAGTGGTTTGTTTTGGTGGTTATCCAAGCTCTTTAAAAAAATCACTTCTTGTTTATTAATTTCCTCTGAAGCAGCAGGTTAGTGTTATTCATGTGCTGCAAGTGTATATGTAGTCATTTCTAATTAAGAAAAGACTGTCCTCAGCTGCACTTTATTTAAAGCCTGTTACTCAACTGTATAAATAAACAGGCACGCTTCATGTGGCATTATTTATTCTAACACTTCCCAGACACACATCATGTCCTCAGTTTCATAACAAATTTCTCCTTTTTTGTTTCAGTGTTTCACTGGCAAGCCACAATAATGGGACCCGTAAGTACTCACACAGTCACAGCTTTAAACGTTGCTTTAGGTTTATGGGAAATTCACGTACATGCGCACGACTCTGAATTGTTCTCACTATAAGTTTTCTACCTGCCTGTTTCCTTCTATACCATAATTGTAATGAAGCCCATTGGGCTTCTCTCTCCTTCAGAATGACAGTCCTTACCAGAGCGGGGTTTTCTTCTTGACCATACACTTCCCCACAGACTACCCCTTCAAACCGCCAAAGGTGAGCACCAGAGCATGCAAAGAAGTAGCTTTTCATAAACAGAGGGTGCCTAAGTTCCTCTTGCCCGTTAAAGCGTGCCACAGCTTTACGTCGTTCAGCTTTCTGCCGTCTCCCCCTCTTTCTTGGCTCCCCCCATTCATCTGTTTTCAGGTTGCATTTACCACAAGAATCTACCACCCAAATATCAACAGCAACGGCAGCATCTGTCTTGACATCCTGCGATCACAGTGGTCTCCGGCTCTCACCATCTCCAAAGGTAAGGAGATGTTTCTGGCTGCAGAGTAAAAGAGAAACGCCCCGTTTTCTTTTTCTTTTTTTCTCTCGTGAAAGCGCTACCTCCAAATGCATTCCTGTGGCAGAGGTCCTTGATTTAAACTGGCGCAGCACTATCTCAGTGAATGTCAGAGATGGTCCTTGAGCTAATACAGTGGTTTACACAAATAGCGTCCCTCATGCAGTGTGAGTGTTTTTGTAGACCAATTATGTTTATGATCAGAAGTGGAATAAATGGGACATGCTAGCATGTGAGGGTCATCCAAAGGAAAATGTATCCAAACTCTGAAAATGTCAGTTTTTCTGTGTGAGAACTCTTAACCTTTTGTGTGGTCTGTTCCAGTTCTCCTGTCCATCTGCTCTCTGCTGTGCGACCCAAACCCGGACGACCCATTAGTACCCGAGATCGCCCGCATCTACAAGACTGACAGGGAAAAGTGAGTTGTTTGCATGAATAGTTTGCTTTCATGTGCCTTTTCAGATTGTTGCTAGTAACACTGTTGCTAACAGTGTGTGACATAACAGAAAAAATTGAAACTGTCACCACGAGTCTTTAAAATAGCCGCACAGTTAACAGTGAGGTTCAGATGTGTCACTCACTCCCCACATTTGGTTTCGAAACACCCAGACAGCAACAGCAAACCTAACTCAGGGCTTCATAATGGGCGAATATCCTCTGTGGCCATGTCCAACTTTTATATACAGGCTATGGTCAAGAAGGCTGTTTAATGTTAGAGCGTGTGAAACTTGAGCTTTTTGATTAGTCATGCGTGAGGGTGAGTGAATGCAAACATTGGGGCACAGACATGCCACCTTTCTGGAGTTGTCACCCCGTTGAGACGATCAGAATTTGCTACCTGTGAAATTAACGATTGATCGATAAGGCCGGAGAGCCAGAATTGGCTCAACAAAGACTCCCAATTTGGCCCACTGGCTCTGGAAAGTATGAAATATTGCATATATTTTGGATTTTAACTCTATTTTCATAACTTGGAACTTTTATAAAGACCCAAAGAGCTCCCCATGGTCATTTGTGCTACATCAAAGTAATTAAGTAGTAGATAAATGACTAAATGGCAGAAAAGGTCCTTTTTTTTTTTTAATATCTACTATAAAAAATAATAAAATCTTACAATGGGTCCACAGTAAATAAAAACATTACATTTTATGTGAATGAACAAATTAAGTCACAACTCTTTCAGTAACTTTACACATTTATTTCTTACTCTTTCAGGCCAGAGTCGTGCTGACAGGTGTGTTTTATATACAGCACGTTTCTCTTATCGTGTAGAAAAACAGATACGTTCCATTGAAAATTCCTTTGTCTTATATTAAAGTATCTGAGGGATTTCATATGAAGCTAAACATCTTTCTCGTGACAGAAAGGAGAATGGCACTCGTCTGAGCCTACGATGTAAAATGAGGACGATGTGTCTGCTCTGTGCCATTCGCTCATGAAATTTCTGCCCTCCTCTTCGGCTTCTCCCCAGCTTGATGCACTCTGACAAAAACCTCATTGCTGTGCAGGTTTAGTGACAGGCAGTGGATGGCCAATTAAATTGTTGAAAGTGCAAGCAAGTTTTGAACAGTCACGGTGACGTCGCAACAGAAACGTGATGCGGCCACACTCGTTGCGATTCAGACTTCGGGGAGCATCTGCTCTAATTCGGGCTCCCCGTTTCAGACACGTTGATGGGACCAGTCAGAGTAAAGGCAGTGGTGCAGATTGACTACAAGTGTTCAACATGTTGATCCTTCACTAAGTTAAAACTGACCACTCTCCTCTCTTTGTCTTTTTTTTTTTCTTTCTTGTTCACAGGTACAACAAAATAGCTCGGGAATGGACACAAAAGTATGCAATGTAGTGTTGGGGGTAGAAACATGGCCAACCACCTCTACGACGTAAAGGCTAGGGGAGCTTCAGACGTAAAGAGAAAACAAACAAAAAAACCATACAAACAAATGAAAAGTTTAAACAAGATCTTGTTGGTTTCCATTGGAGTGCTTTCTTTGAGCCACGCCTCCCCTTCACCAGAGTACCTGTAAAACTCCCTCTGCCCCACCTTCTCTCTCTCTCCCTCTATTTGCTCTATCTTTACCCCTTCCCTCCCTCCGCCCCTCAGCTCACCCACCCCTCCTCTAGTGTACATATTGTCAACTTGCAATGGTAAAGCCCATCTCCCCTTTTTCACCACCTACCAACTCCTCCTCCATCTCCTGACTTCTGTATTCCATTTGTCACCAAGCAGGTTGGGCTGTCACCGATCCTCCACCCTCCCCTGTTTATTCCCTGCACGCCCGCATTCTCACCCACCATCACTAAAAGCATTCCTTTAAGCACCAGTCAAGCTTTGAGGGGACCTTTTTCTTCCCCCATTATCTTCCAGTTTAATTTTATTTTTGAGGGGGAGGGGACAGTAAGATGGAGGGATTTTTACACTCTGCACCCTTTCTTGTTTTTGTTGTCCTAATGATTTCCATCTGTAGGGGTGACATTTCAAGGAAGTAGTCAAAGGGCACTCTGTGTTTTATACAAGGCTATGTAACATGGAAAAAAATTAAACGCAGCCTATTTTTGGTCTTCTGTTGGATTCTATGAAAGGACTTGAATTTATCCCCACACCTCCTGCTCCTCATTCCTCCCTCCCCCAATCTTCCTTCACCCAAGTTGACCCCTTTGTACACACACACACACACGCACACACACGCACACACACGCACACACAACTGTAACCCCCATGTCACCCTCACCACCACAGTTTCTTTATTCACAAAAAGTGGAGGTTCTGGACCAGGTATTTAAGCAATTCATTTTTTTTTCTTAGTTTAACCTGTGTTTTTATTTCCCACCCCATAATTCTTTAGTTTGCTTTTATGTTTCTTTTTTTGTTTTTTTGTTTTTTTTTGCTATTGTTAAATTAGAGGCTAACATCTTAAATGGCTATGGGACTGGCTTGGGCTCTGGGTGCGAGGAGAACCCACTCTTCTTGCACAAAACCTCTGTATATTGAATTACCTGAGAGGCTCGTTGAGCTTTGTGTGTTGATTAAACTGTGTAATAAAAACCCTCGACTCCTGTGTTGACTCATACTCAGCCTCTTTTTGAAGAAGGCATACAGAGGCAGGTTGGCAACATCTGAATGCAGTTAAGAGGAAGTTCTGCAGAAATCTAACAGGATAAATAAGATGAGCAATTACCTCATTCTTTTATGGTTACCTCTATTCCACAGAATTCTGTGAATACTGGGGAGCATAACAAAAATACAAGACTTGAAAGCTTTTGAAATTACATAATTCTTGGGCGCTTGTAGAGTCCAGTCAAGCCTTTAGAAAAGGTCATTTGTCGCCCTCTGGTGGTATGTAAAGTAGTTAAAAGTTGGGAGACCTTCCAGCTCTGTCACAGCTAAATTAAAAGCTTTGACTGGTAAAACTTTATAATTTATATATTTAAGCATTGTAAATCTATAAATGGGGTTTATTTTGAGTCAAAGGTGTTATGTTCAACCCCCCCCCCTCCTTTTTTCTTTTTTTTTTTAAGTCAGTGACCTGTAAAGGAAATGGGACTCACCAAAGCTCGCAGTGGTCAAGATAATTATCCGCCGTTAGGAAAATTTGCCAGGCAGTGGAATTTTATTTATCTTTTGGCTATGGACCCGATAGTGAAGAGTTTTAACAAATACACTTAAAATAAAACGTAATATTTATTTATTTCATTTCTGGAACGATTTACTCATCACGGCAATTCCAACTTCAAAGAGCGCTAAAGCGAAGCCGGAAATGGTATGGGGGTTACGCTCTCACCCTTGTCGAGCTTCGTTCTTCCTCGGTTTTGATTGGTTGGTGGGCAGTGACGCAGCAGGTTCGGTGCGCTGTCAGAGTGGATAGAGTTTTGATAAGCTCTGTGGTTGACCTTGCTGCTGAGCGCTGATCACATACAGTACACCGTCCAAGGAGGGAAAAAAAAAAACTCCCAACATGTCAGCCACCCATTTACCTGCAATGCCAATGCCTCCGATACCCGACTTACCCAGCTCGGGTTTCAGGTTAACTAAAGGTAAAGTATTAAAGCTGGCTAATAGCATGCTAGCCTTGTATGAGTGGTTTGTTAGCCGTTAGCGGGTCTGCGACAGTGTTGTAGAAAAAACTGTAGGATACTGTGTGGTTGTATTGAGGCTACCGCGTTTAATAGTAACGTAAAGACTCAAATATTTTTATATAGACTTTGTAGTTGCATTGTAAACTTTTCCCCTTCTTCTGGCATGGCGCCGTTAGCTGGCTAACCGGTCACCGAACCCAGTTGGACACGGGTTAATTTTTCCAACTTTAGACTTCACTCAGCGTGGGCCACAGCTAAACGCTATCTCCGTATGCCCGGCTTCCCGCCGCTCTAGCCAAGCAGAAGTTCACAGAAGTTGCTGATCAGGTCTGACAGCAGGGCCCACATTCCTGTTCTGAAACATGTGATTCTCAGTACTCGGCATATAATCCTCCATGGCTTGGAAAATTTTCGCCACTCCTGGCCTTGGAAAACACCGCCACATACCTGCTTGTTGGTTTTCTAAGAATAGGCCTAAACTACTCTAGCATAAACCCTTTCAGAACCGAGAAACTGTTAATGCCACTAGGTCCGACAGGCTGAAATGACTAAAATGATGTTGCCTCAAATGACAGTTATGATCACTTGTTTAAGACATTACATAAAAGTCCTTATTATATTTGTCTTTTTTCAGAGCATTTTTTGGTTGCCGTGCCGGTGGCGGTGGTTGCAGCTGTCGGAGGCTTCCTCGTCAGCCAGTACCTGAACAGGCGGAGCTGCAAAAAGGGCCAAGTGAACACCTGCATCAACAAAGACAGCCCTAAAGTGGTCCACAGCTTTGACATGGAGGACATCGCCACCAAGGCCGTGTACTGCCGCTGCTGGAAGTCAAAGAAGGTTGGTCCTCAGGCAGCGATAAATGTCCTTTAGCTTAAACTTCAAGTAACAGTCATTGAGCTTTATAAGCTTGCAGGTAATCTTATCAGAGGTCCAAAACTGCTTAGCTTTCTGCAGTCACAGGTCACGGTTTGACACATATTGTGCTGATCACATCCCAGTTGGTAATGGGATGTGACCATCTTTAACATCCCTGACCTGCGCTGAAAGTTACCCTCTGACAGCCCTCCATGCTTAGTCGGTTTCAAACTGCTGTTAGCATGAACTCGTATGTGGCTAACAGACTCTCTTCGTATGACTGATAAGAGTGAATTCTGTTGTCGTTTCTCCTCTTCCCTGCAGTTCCCTTACTGCGATGGTTCCCACACTAAACACAACGAGGAAACCGGGGACAACGTTGGACCGCTCATCATCAAAAAGAAGGACGCGTAATCTGAGCCACCGGAGAACTCGGCCCTCCCTGATTCCTTGCACGCCCGGCCCGATCATCTGTCATTCTCATTGCCGTGTCACACTGATTGATGATTACAGTATGACGCTGATATGTTCAGTCCAAACTCTGAGCATTGTCGTTTGCCCGTAACAGAAAAACATAGTTTTAATATCAAACTGGCCACACTGCTCTGACACTGCTTAGTGTGACTTTGAAATCAAAGGTCATTTGAGGACAGATAACAGTTAGATATGGTGGCACTATGACTGCAGCTCGCAGTATGACCTACTTAATGTGCCGTTTGTTTAAAGTTCTCACTGGGGCTGATAAAGGTGAAATATTTCCCCGTGTGGGCATTGTGCCTTCATGTTTGGTGTCCTTTCAGCCGCCTCCTCTGGCTGTGGGGCAGGTGGCTGAAAGACGAGACCTTCAGTCAGTCCAGCGTCTCGGTGAACTGAAGCGTAGGCCTTAAATTTAAATCTAAACCAGAATCCAAACGCTCACACAACCCTACATGAATGTTAACATACATTGTTTTGTTTGTTTTGCTGCTTTAGTCAGAGGAGGTAGAAGTTTAGTTTGTTGTTAATGAACTGTTGAAACTGTCTTCTTGTAACCAGTTCCTGTGGCTTTCTGGGAAAACTTGTGTTGAATCTGTGAAGTGTTCAGCAGCTTGTGCCCATTAAGAATATATTCTGCCGTTTCAGCAGGTTGATTTTTCTACTGGCTGCGGGGTGTCTGGTTTGATTCATTGTTCTGTACATTGTGAATAAAACTTGAGTGACCCAATTTGAAAGCTTCATTTATTCATTTCGTTCGCCTTTTTCCACCACAGGATCGGAACGCGTGTCACAGCGCTGTGCTGATGGATTAACGCAGGACGGGGGTAATGAGTAAACAGCTCTGTGTGCGTGTGTGTGACTGCGGTGGGATCGGGGCTGTGATTTGTGTGGGAGAGACGGAAGTGAGGGGGGCTCCCGTGCTGCAGTGTCCACCGACACCAGTGGCCATTTTAAGACGGAGCAGTATTTGCGGTGACCGCTAGAAGACGCTGTGTTTACACGGATCGCCCAGGCCAGACAGACAGCAGTGTACGCGAACACGGTGGGCCCCTGCTCCCATAGTGACACGTGCGCGCGCTCGCACACACACATAGACACGCACGCACGAGGTATCTGGCTGCGTGCCAGATGCAACGGAGGACTCTCAGAAGAGGTGGAGTGGACTCCGCCGTCCCCGCGTGAGGAGTCACCTTTAACAGACAGCGAGCTCACGTGCTTCAAAGCAGACGGACATTAGCATAAAGGCTATTTATGTTAAACAGGCTAATTTAGCTCACAGGGCTCTTCCTGTTTTCCGAGTGACCTGTAAAAATATCATTTTATTTTGTAGCTGTTTGTTTTGATATTTATTTACATCCACCGTGTGTGACACCACAACCCAGTGTGCTTTTATGTATGAAAGGTCACGGCGCTGGCTTCCGGTGTGGATAAAACACCAGTTCAGACGGGAAAAAAATAAACAGTAAATCTGTATTTAAATCCATTTTAAGGGGAAGAGTTGTTTTGGTTGGATTTTTTTGTCTTGTTTTTTTTTTAAATAAGAGCATTTTTTTATGTTAAAATAAGTAGGCGAAGCCTGGACTGCACAAACAGTAAACGCTTAAGAGTTTTCAGCTACTTTACTGAACATTTAATATAGCAAAGTTTGATTGAATACATTTAAAGATTTATAAAAGGACAAACAGGAATAATTAATAAACTGGGCTTTTGACTAGTTTCCACAGGCCTGAATAAGGCATAATTATATATAGATATATATATATATGTAAGAGCCTAACAAGAATTTCTAGTAGAGAAAACATAACGAGCGTAAATTATAAGTGTGCCCGGTGTTTACATAATTTTTTACATGTGTCTCAGTTGTGCTGTTGACTGCGTGTGACCGGTGGCCTTGATTCGCCTTAGTATTCCCGCTGCCAGCTAACGGTGTGTGCTGATCTGCTTCTGTGGACGTTTCACGGGGTCGCTCTGACCAGAGCCTCGACTGCAGAGTCCACTTCGCATTTTGAGCGACGCCCCCAAATTCCGTGCAGAGTGTTTGCAGACCCTCCGGGACGGAGAGGTGGAGGAGGAATCGGCTGCTCTGCCGTCCATATACGCTACAATCACCACGCCATTAGTTCATGACTTCATCATATCTTTGACAGGAGAGCTCGGGTCGTGTTTGTAAGGTAAGCGGGGAGCTTTTCTCGACACTTCCTGTTGATTTTCGCCGTGTTGTATTGTCGCCTTTTTTCTTGCGCGCAGCGCCGTGTCGCAGCGACCACTCGGACTGTGGTCAGCTCGCCGTGGCGTCGGTCGAGCACCGTCTTCTTAGGTAACCTTAATAATGGCCAAATGATCGATCTGGTTTCCCGATCGATCCGCCAAAGGGGGCGATTGGCCGGTCTTGTAATAACACCTATCTCCCGTGTTTAATCAGCGGAGTAGTTTTTCTACAAATGTGGACACGGAACATAGCCTGGTCTTTTTTTATCCACAGCAACCGCATCGTTGCGCACCTCGCTCCTCGTCGTCGATAGCAGACAAAAGACAGCCTGTTTTTTTCCCCCGGCGTCCCTTATTTAGTCTTTCTCTGCTGAGCTTAAGCTTTGGCTGGCACACATAACAGCAGTCGTCAAAATGTATTTGAAAAGCGCGCTCCACATTTGACCTGCGCATATGCGCATATCTTTGCATATTGTTGTCGCTCTGTTATTGATTGCATTGATATACCGTGAAATTCTTAAAGGGATACTGCCTCCTGTATGCGGAAATCATTGGCAAGCATGCAGTGTGTGTCAGATACATGGCTGCCTTCATCTCTGTCCGGGGAGTTTGATTTCTGAGCCTGTGCACATGCATGTTATATTTTTGTCTTTAAGCACCAAATCTCTGCACTCTGCTTCTCTGGCTGTGTTTGGTGGCTCTGACTGAGAACATATCTCCCAGCCCTTCTTTCCTCGTAACTCTCTTTCTGTGTTTGTCACTCCAACATTTCTATTCTTAACCTTCCTCTCTTCATCCCCTATTCATTTCTAGCTCTCCAGGACTCCGAGGCTGCTGCAGAGAATGGGAATAGGGACACAGGCCAAGGCTTGCCATTTTGGCTGAAGTAACAGCAGGACAGTTGTCAGCCTCGCATCGGCTTCAATCCCCTTCTCCCTCACCTCTCCTCCCACACGCGCACGCATACTCACACAAGGACAGACAACTCCCCGTAGCCAGCTATGTCCACCGCGGTAGACATCGCTGGCCCTTCCTCCCCGGATCAGGCCCACAGCAGTGCTAAAATCCCCAATGAGCCACTGAGACCAAGCCTTAAGCGCTCTAACCACCCTTACAGCCTCTCCCATTACATCTCCACCCCTTCCCCGGCCGTGGATGTCAAAAGCCTGATGGAGCCCTCCTCATCTCAGCAACGGGCCACCCAGCCCGGCCACGCTAAGCCTCGCCGGGCCCCCTCCTGGCCCGACATGTGGGAGTCGCCCAGCGGGCTCCACCTGGCCCACGCTGCGGAGCTGCTGATGCGCGCTGGGCTTCTGGCTCTCACCCCTGCCACCACAGAGCAAGCCAGTTTGGGTGCACAGAGCAGCCAGCCAGCTAAGAGGGAGGCTGCAGAGGCAAAGAGCGGAAAGGGAGACGGCGAGGGAGGTGGGTCCGGGCCTGAGGAGGAGGAAGAGGACTCCTCTGCATGCAGCACTGACTTCCAGCCCTTCCTGGGTGCCTGGTTCCCCTTCAGCCCCGCTCTTTTCCCCCTGGCAGGCTTCCAGATGGGGGGAGGTCACTGGAGAAGCACGGCCATGGGAGCTGAGGGCATAGAGGGGCTGGTGGCCGAAGGATACTCTCCCAGCTCCCTGGGCGGGAGCAGCGGAGGCAGGAGGAAGAGGAAGAGGTGCGGGGAGTGCGTACCGTGCCGGCGTCAGACGAACTGCGAACAGTGCAGCAGCTGCCGCAATCGCAAGAGGGGACACCAGATCTGTAAATACAGGAAGTGTGAGGAGCTGAAGAGGAAGCCCGGGGGGCCGGGGTTTGAGAGCAGAGTGTCTGGGTTTGATCTGAGGGGGTCTGATTTTACTTTGGGTCTGGCACAGGAGAGAAGCAATGGAGCCTTGGACGGATAGTAACGCTTGCGGTGGCAGGATTTGTCAGAGGTTCCCGGTTGGATGATTGTTGAGGAGCTGCAGTTTTAACAAAACAAAAATTACAAAACCACACACACACACCAACACACACTCACCCACAGGACACCCTGTTAACATGCTCGGACTGTGACTGTCAGAGACGTTCAAAGATGTTGTGTTTCGTGCGGAGCTGCAGCTCCCGTTTAAGAATGTCCACACACGTTCCCATCCATTTTGACAATCAGAGAATTGGAGAGGCGAGAAAGAAGGATACCAATGTTTGTCAATATTCAGATGATGACAAAAATTCTGTAAATAGACTGTAAATATCTGGAAAACATTATGTCTTCTTCTTCCTTTTTCTTTTTTTTCTTTTTTTTTACGTTGCTTTCCAGTTTGGATGTACTGTGCTTCAAAGGTAAAGAGGAGCCAAATGTTTTGTTTCTAACGAGGGGAGTTTCTGTTGTTCTGACGTCACTGCATCAGTAAGAAGTGAATGAGTTTGGCCTCGGCTAAATTATTTCATGTGCAACTTGTACTGTATAGCGCTGTTTGCCCTTTTGAAATAAAAGAAATTTGCCATGTGCACTCGTCTACAAGCTCTATGCTACGTCTTTATGTGTGTGTGTGTGTGTGTGTGTGTGTGTGCGTGCACTCATTTGTAATTGGGCGTATGTGTCCGTTTGCAACCTTGTTTCTGCTTGCGCACACATGTGCTCCTGTGTGTGTGTGCGAGGTTGTGTGTGGATTATGAGTCACCTAATGGTGTGGCTGAGAGCCTTATCACAACCCCACAGACACACAAACACACCTACACGCTGCCTTGGCAAGTCCAGTGCGTGCACTTGAGCACACCTAACCTGACACACACAATCATCACAAACATTCGGGCTCTTCCTCGCACACAATTTCCTTTTTTATTTTTTATTTTCCACGTATGTATATATAAATCTCTCACACACGCATACACAGATATGGGGGGGGGGGGGCAGATTTCAAGCCGAATACACAGCCAGCTGGGCTGAGGCTACAGGGTGGGTTTTTGCTTGTTGCCGTAACGATGGCTGATGTGATAAGACCTTCTTCCTCGGCGCCACACTCCAGGGGACCGCAGGGAAGACGTAACCATGGCAACGGCCGGCCCGAGGTGTCACGCTATAATTGGGCCACGGCTGCACTTCCTGTGAGCCTTCAGTCAGGGGGGATCGCAGAGGGACTGTGTGTGTGCGTGTATGTGAGTGTGCATCTGTGGGGGTGGGGGCAGGAGGGGGATGTGCACGTCCGTGCGTGCGTGTGTGTGTGTGTGTGCGTGTGTGTTTGTCAGGCAGGGAGAGAGAGAGACAGAGAGAGAGGGAAAGCACTGCACGCCAGCCAACGCAGGACACTGCCAACTCATGGAGAAAAGCAGCGAGCTCCAACATCATGCAATTACAACGCTCCCACTGAATGAGAAACACGCAGTCTTTTAGTTTTGAGTCCACAGTCTAGTGTTTCTTCATCTCCCAGACAAAGGGAGAATTTCAAATTCTTGGATCTGCAGCTTTTTCTTTTCTCACCCCCCCTCTCTTCAGTGCCTTTCTAGTGATTTGGAGCTTAATCCCCCCACCCCGCTCCTCCTCCTGGTCTCGTCACACATGCACACACACACACACACACCGGAAATCTGTGTCACCCGCTGCCCAGCAGGTCCAGTGACTCCCTGAACGCCTGCAGTCTGGCTCCACTGGCCTGCAAGATGGCAGGAGCAAAAAAAGGAGGGGGGGGGGCATTGAACGGAGGACAGAGGAGAGGCGGAGGAGGGCTGTGAGAGAGAGAGAGAGAGTTGGGGGAGGTGGAGGAAGAGGAGGAGAAGGAGGAGGGAATGGAAAGCGGATACAGGGAGAGGGTGAAGGGGAGAGGAGGAGGTGTGTGTGGGGTGGGGGGGCATGGTGAAGGGCAGAGAGAGAGAGAGAGGGAAGGGGGAGGAAGAGGAGGGGTAAGAGGGAGAGATGAAAAGCAGGCCACAGGGGGAGAGAAAAGAGAAAGCGAGGGATATGCAGGGAGGAGGATGAGGGAGATGGACAGCAGGGGATGAAGATAACGTGGGGCCAAACAAAGAGAGTGGGAGAGATGAGTGTGAGATCCAGCAAGCGCGGTGATGGAGGCCGATTGAAATACAGCGAGACAGAGATGCGGGGAGGTTAATGATGGATGCATTGTCCAGATAGACGGTGTGTGCCGTCACAGACCCCTGTGGAGCCTACATATGTTAGCACCAGCAGCCCTGCCCACTCTGGAGGAAAAACTCCTCACACACACACACACACACACACACACTGCAGTGGAGCAACCTGCCAGCCCGAGGCAACCTGCGCTGGAGCTGGGCGGACCCTCGCTCATGAGCAAGTCCTCTGAAATTTTGGCCACTGCGTTTGCTCTGAGACACTGTGTCTCATTGTGAAGATCTTTTTTTTCCCTTCGACCATTGGCCGTTTCCCCAGTGTTAGGAAATGTGTAACAGCTTTGCAGAAAACATCATCTTTCTGAGATCACTCGTCATCATGCCTCTGTTATCCATTTGCATTCCCCTTTTGTACACATGGAAAACATGCATCTCCCAAACAGCAACACAATGGCTTCTTACATCCTCAAAAAGCCCTGTCTCATCTTCCCCCCAGGTTATATTTTGGTGACACCGAGGTCAAAGGGCTTTCTTGACCTTTGACCCTTAAAGCTGTTAAAGGTGGATTCAGAGTACGCCAGGTTCTAAAAACAGCCACAGGATGGTCTTGTTTCTACCGGTGAAAAACAAGCAGAGAAATCACTAAATGATACATGTGACTTCAACAATGTCTGAAATGGATTCTTATCCAGTCAAATCTAAATACAGTCATAAAATCCAGAACAAATAAAAATAACTTTCAAATCCTTCTCACATTTCTACGGTACGGAGCCCTGCAGCGGACATGGGAGAAAAAAAAATTAAGACGGACTTTTGCGAGATCTCGCAAAACTTTTGCGAGATCTCGCAAAACTAACTCGGGATCTCGCAAAACTTTTGCGAGATCTTGCAAAAGTTTTAGCCGCATTCTTCGGACGCTGGCTTGAAGCCGACCGGGAGGTCGAGGCACGATGTGCCGGGAAAGCGGTGTTCCTCCCGGTTGTAGTAGGTCTCGACCTCCCGTTAGCTTCGAGCTAATGGGAGGTCAAAGGCCGAAGAATGCGGCTAAAACTTTTGCAAGATCTCGCAAAAGTTTTGCAAGATCCGAGTTTGTTTTGCGAGATCTCGCAAAGCTTTTGCGAGATCCCGAGTTAGTTTTGCGAGATCTCGCAAAAGTCCGTCTTAATTTTTTTTTCTCCCATGTCACCTGCGGGGCTCCGTACATTTCTATGCTCAGACGTACCGTGTGCACAAAATTCTGTTAATGTTTAGCTTGTTGCTGATTTCTAGGAAGCTAGGCAAAGCCCAGGGACAAAGTCTCCCTGTCTGCAGAGATATTTCATCATGACGTGGACCACCCCACGATGTGGAATTGATTATTACCAAAGATTACTGGGCTGGAACTCCCTTTGCACCTTTAAATTTGCACAACTCTGACAGCTACCAATCTCGACCACAGCTGCAATGTCAGTTATACGTTTTTGTCACAAGCCCTGCGAATTTTAGTTAATTATTGATAAATAAGTTATTACAAACAACACTTGGCCAACTAATAGACTGTATATAGAAGATGGATGTCATTTTCAGATCTGAAAAGTAAAGTCAGCGTGAACACCGCAGTCTTTCTCATTTCCAGCAGGGGGTGCTGCCTTTAATTATAAACACATGTCTGGTTGTAACTCTTCCTGATAGTTTTATGGTTTCAGTGGCTAGTTTTAAGTTGTTCCTGAAACAACACATTGCTCGTTTTATAAGTTATGGTCCCCATTAGAGTCAAAAAGGATGATAAAGTTTGGTTTACAGTGTGACTGACAAGTTGCTAGTCTATAAGTTTGTTGTGTTCTTCCATTTGCACCCAAGTGAAATTGTTTAAATAGCTTACTTTTATTAGTTTTGAATACTTTATACTCTATTTTACTATTGACGCATATGGAACATAACAACTATTTCAATCCATTCTTTTAAAAAAATAACAATAATAAAGTTTATTTTTTTTACCCTATCAATGCTACAACTCTGGGCCAAACATGGAGGATTGTTTGTTGTTTTAATGTGTTTAAACGGGTTTAACATGTTTATTTTATATAGCGAAGTCCCTAAAAATAATCATTGGTCACCATCAGCCTCTCAGGCTTTTTTTTAGTAGTATTCCAGTGCAGTATGTCTTTAAGCTCAAAAACATTATGAAACAACTCTAATCCATAGATTTACAGTTTGCAAGCACCGAACATCTAAACACTTCAGAAAAGAATCACTCTCAAGCCGAGTAATATGCCAGTAGGGGCATAAAGCCTGGGGTCAGGAATTTTTCATAGCGAGTCACCCAAACCCCGGAGCAGGATATTAATGACTAACCTTGTGTTGTGGATGAATCATCTCAAATGTTCTCTTGCCTGAAGTTTGGTTAGTTTTCGGTGTTATCTTCTTGCCATATGATTGCATTTGTCTCTGGCCATTGGGGACTCTCACATTAACTTCTATTCTGGGTAAAAAAGTTAACCCTCATCCTAGTGAAGTTGGAGTGTCTAATGTGTTTATATTATGCTGACCATCACCACACCAATATATAGCAGTTAGCCCAGTTAGCCCAGCTTCACTAACTCTACAAACATAGCTGGGCTTTAGTTTTCCGTCTTTTTGTGCAAAGCAATAGCAGAAAAGTACATCTTAGTCCTTCGGTCCCGATCCTTCAGTTATATCACCTTCAAATGAAAACTAGCGAGCTAACGTCCTGCTTTTCTCTAGCTTTGTTAAACATCTTTCACGGAGGCCTGGATGTTAAACTTTAACATCTGAGAGAAACAGTCATGATGATCATTTTATTGGTGATTTATTTGGACCGTTTCTCAGTGTTTGATTGATTTTAACCGAGGAAGAGTTCTGACGCAGAAACGGATGATAACATTAGACTTAGGAAGCGGATACTGTCTTGCTAGCACCCAGTGAAACTTCACAGCATGAAGATGCTGTGGCTACCTCCAAATGTAATCAGGTATTTTTTAAAATGGGGATTTTTCCAAGGTCGTTTTGAAAAATATCTCTGTCCAGATCAAAATGCTAAAAACAAACTCAAGTGCTGTCAAGAACAGCCAAAGCAGGTGGCAATGTAACCTCGCGAAGACATGCTGATCAATCAGAGCACAGAAACAATAACAGAGCAGTCTAGTGTCAAAAAACTAAATCAAACCACATACCTTCGGTTTTAAAATTTACGTTTTCCTTGTCCATATGTAAACGCAGTAATGAAGTTTAATGCATTTACATGTTTTAAAATATTCACCCTGCCAGGAGTCTTTCAGAAACTCAGTTTTCAGTGATCCAAACGCTGCTTACATGTGTACGAAAGGCCCAAATAAATCGTTATTTACGTAAATAATCGTGTACATGCGGACGTAGCGTTTAAACCTAAACAAAAAAACTTAGGGGACTCAGAGGATCACATAAGTATAATCTATCCAACGGTTGTTTTAGTCTGGATCAAAGTGTTGGACCCATAGAAAGTATAACGAAGAGATGTAGTGACCGTGCTGTCACCCTCTGGGTTCTGAAGAACTGTTTTAAAGCCTTGAGACCGAATGTTTCTGCCGTTGCCATTTTGGTGTAAAAAATCCAAATGTGACAAATGGGTATGGGTCTAACTGTGAACCCACTTGATCATTGGCCAGCAATGTGTCGGTTAATCCTCTATTTTGAAACACGGTATGACCAAGGTTTACAAAGTGTTTACAGAGTCAAAAAGGTGTTTCCCGTTGACTTCCATTTTTGTAAGTCCTCTAGTTAGAGTACAAGCTGTGTCCAAATTCATAGGCTGCATCCTCTCGAGGACCCGGCCTTCATGGTCTACGTGGCGTTTGATACTTATTCAGCTGTAATCTCAGCCAAATTGATTTACTCACGAACAATTAAAACAATAAAAAGTCAAACAATAATATTTTTAAGTTATCTAAGTGATTTATATATTATGTTTAATCTGAGTAGTGAAAGACTGTGGGGGGTTTGAAAACGATGTGCCGGGAGTTTGCTGTTCTTGCCGGCTCTAGCGAGACGGACGTCTCTGAAAACGTCAGAGCACTTTTGAAAATATGTGATGTCTTGATAAACCGAGCAGATATTTGAAGTTATCACAGCTACATTCTTGCCTGAAAACACCTTAAAAGTTTATTTTGTGACCCAGAAACAGTAATAAGAGTAATATTAAAACTAAGCAATTCAAGTTTCCAACAACGGCGGCAAAAAACACTAAAAATATTTATTGGATTTAAAAATGTTTAATCTTACACATTTCAGGTGTATCCTACCTTTTGCCCAGTGGCAGCTTTAAATTCCAGCCCCACCCACATATCCTAAGTCGGATACACAGATAACAAATTTAATGGATGTAGTTTTCAACATTTGTATAGTTTCAAATAATTACATGAGAAGCACAATCTGATATCCACATGTTAGAGTTCCTGCTACATCATCATAACAGTGTTGGTGCAGGATCAACATTGCAACTGACCAATCATGTTGTCAGAGTATTCACTTAGCATTAGCCTAGAAGTTAGCAAATGCTATAAAAACCTATCACAACCAAACTAGCACGAGTAATCTAAATTAGGCTAACAGCAAATCTAAATTGCTAAAACATTTATTATGTTGCATAAATTAATAAAGAATAAAAGAAAGATTTATACAAACAAAAGTTTTTTTCGCTCCACATTCCCAAGCAATGACATCACAGCAATCCAATTGGTCAGTAGCATTGTTGATCCTGGACCAACATGACAATGATGATGCAGGACCAACAACAACATGGGGTTACATGACAGACTAGCTTTTTACCAGAGAAGCCTCGTTACAAACACATCATGTCTAAAAGACGTGGCTATAAGTTAGGGCTTATGATAGATAATGTTTTTAAGCTGAGAGTCGAGCTGATCATGGTTAAATGAAAACAAGTTTTTTACGCTGTGTAACTTAGCTTACTTAGTTTTACTGTTATTTTGCAGTGCGAATTCTTCAAAGTTAGCAAACTGAATAAAAAGCCTTAATTCATGAAACTTAGAACTAGTCAAATAACCAGAATTGTTACACGTTAAGTAACAATTATCTTCAGGCTATAAATGAGACTACCATTGCATTCTTGTGGAATGACAGCCTAAGGTGTTGTCTGTCACAGATTCTTTTTTATTGTCTTTCCCCACAATGACCTGATTCACAGAAACGATTAGGAGATAGCTTTTCCAAAAGACAGCCAGATAATATATGTTGTTTACTGTCACACGGTCGACACATGACATGCTACATGTGTCCTAATTTCACCTTTCGAGGTGGATAGAAAAAAATTAGGAGCAGCAGCACTCTCTATACGCAGCACACGAGTGTATACAAACATTCCAAGAAGAGCTTTCTCAAGGAACAAAGGTGAACAGGCTCCCACAATGCTTTACTGGGACACCCAACACTGTCCTACTATATATAGCGGCGCTTTTCACGCTGTGTGCATGACTGCTCGTGTAGAGTCACATGGTTCAAGATATATGGCCGGACAGACGCTCACACGCTCTTCACTCAGACACACACACACACACAGAGGGTGAGGGTGTGGAAGTGGTGAAGGAATGCGAGAAGGTTTACTGAGTTGACTGTGACGTTGTGCTTCCCGTGACCAGACTCTCATTTTCTCTGTCTCCCCTAGCGTCTCGCCCTCCGTCTCAGTCTGAACCACATGCTAATCAGCTTTCTGTTCTCTCCGTTTGATCTCTGATGGGCTGTTTTCTGATAGAGCCCAATGAATAGATAATCATTGTGTAAGTGACCACTATCTACAGCTTCTCTGTGTCATCTGCAGCTGTCCCACCTACCCCTACACGTACAAACACACACACCAACACTGTGAACAGACACAACTTTGTTAGAAGCAAGAAAACTCTTTTAGTTTGTTCTTTTACACAACAGGCATAAACCCATGTAGGATATATACAGTACAAATACAAACAGAAGGTAAAAAACAAAGTGTCAGCTGGTGAAGACTTTTAGGAATTAATTAGTGACCAAGTAAAAGGAACATGTGACTAAATGGTTAGGTAGTAACTACAGCTCAAACAGTGCAAACCTTAAAAATAAAGTACTGCTGTCTCTGCCACGGGTGTGATTTTGTTCTTTTCTCTGGTTTCTTCCTCCTAATGTCCCGTAAAGCTGCAGTAGAGCCTATAAATATTTGTCCAGGGAGATGCTTTTCACTGTTTTAGATATGTACTCCAGCGCAGTGGAAAAGAAATGAAGCAATGGCCATGAGGTTAAAGTGCTGAGTCAAAGCAGTGGAGGGTGTTCACATCCAATTTGCCTGACCAACATAGAAACATAAGTTATTTTTACACACAGTCCCTCTAATTTGATGACCGTGCAGTTCTGTGAGCTTAAACATAGCAGTGTTTTAGCGCTAAAATGTGGATTTCCCCCCCTGCCAAGTCCATCACCTGATTATGCCCTCTTGACTGACCTCATCTGATGCTAAGTATAGAAATGTTAACATCTTTGGGTCCAAATAGCCAATACAAGTAAAAAAAAAAAGGAAAAAAAAGTGCACTTATGTGGCTTCCACAGCTGTCGGCGATCCTGAGCATGTGGCCATGTTGAAGTCATGAAGATATGGATTTGTTTTATTTTAACCACAAAACGTTGGTCAGGTCAACAGATGTCAAATGTGGCTAAACGCTCCCTCAAAAAAAACAAGCTAATGTTTGTTTAGTGGGTTGTTTCTTGCTATTTTTATTGTTATTTTTTGCCAATCACCAAATAAAAGGTAAATAAAATATCACAACTTTTAGTTTTTGGCTAAATTCATCAAATTTCTTTTGCCCTACTAAAGTCTGTGAGGAGCAGTGCTCTGAGCTGGATGCTAACATTAGCATGCTAACTTGCTTATGTCAATGACGCTAATGTTTAGATATTAGCTTTCCTCATCATAATGCTGTAACTGAAATCACTTATTGTACACTATATATTCAACATGTGCACTCTTGTTCAGCATGTTTTTGACTGAATTCCAGTATTATGTTTATCTGTAACATGCTACGGGTCAATTCCTGAGAGCATATGTGCATTTCTAACAGAACCTGACGTCGTTTCAGATTAGCCAACTACAGATACACAATGAAAAAGTATAGTATACCTGGCAAAGAGAAATTGAAATGCTTAGATTTAAGTGTTATTGAAGTTAACTTTCAACTACTTTGGTCATTGTATCATCACTAATATATTGTTTTGTGGAATATTTATGTCTATGTAATGTCCTTCCTGTGTGCTGCACAATTAGCGTATAAATGGGTTATTTTATTATAATTATGAGATATTATTTTTATTTTGGTCTACTAAACTGTACATTGTTGTGTACTTTTAGAGGCAGCCTGATAAATTATTGCACAGTAAAAGTTGAAGGAACGTTACTCGTTAGCATTCTGTGGGGAATAGAGATACTTAAAGCAGCAGTCCTCAACCTTTTCTGCACCGCGGACTTGTTTATGTCCGGCAATATTTTCATGGACCGGCCTTTAAGGTGTTGTGGATAAATACAACAACATAAAACCAGTATTGGACAAAAAACGAAGATTTATTCATAACACATGGGAAAACACCCAGGAGAGTTAATGATAAAACCGATAAAAAAATAACAATAAAAACCGACAGAAAGCCTGAAAACCATGAGTTTCACACCCGAGTCTCATATCTCACGGCCCAGAACCAAGCGAGCCACAGACTGGAGCCATGTGGCCTGGGTGTTGGGGACCGCTGACTTAAAGGACCTAAGTTTACTAAAAGTCTTATGGTCAACTTCAGAGAAAAAAATAGAAAAGACAGAATTCACCATGTAATGAAGCCAAGTGTTTCTATCAAATATCCTTCACTTTCATTATACTCCTGACACAGGATTGGTAGATCAACTCAGACACCTGATGCTGCATGCTAGAGCTTGCAGCTTTGTCAAAAAGAGCCACAGTTTAGTCCCTTTGAATCTGATAGGTACAGTTTCTTTTCAAGTCGAGTGTGCTGGAGTGGCCATTACTCCATTGGTAACATTTGCTCTGACAGAAAAAAAGGCACTGTAGGCTGCCACATATTCCAAATATTATCATATACATCTGGATAAATTGTTCTTGAGCAAGACACCAAACCTGAAAGGCCTCCTGAGCAGGTCCGTGTCTGTCAGTGAATGTCAGGGACAGTAGAAAGTACACTGAGTATACTGACCCTGTTAATAATTTTACATGAATTTGGTTGTTTTCTTTTAAACCCAAAACTCTTACGCCAGCTAAAACGCTGAAGGAGAATTTTGCCAACAAGCAATCAACACAGTTAAAAACATTATAGTAATACGGTACATGGACTACATTTAACATAGCTCCCACCTTTGGATCAGTAAAGAAAAAAAATGCTGATGATTTATCAGTTTTTCCTGCTTATGACATGTCAGTAATAAAACCACAGTGTTTTTCACCTGCAGTCAATAGTCTGTGTTCACGTGCGTCTCTCTGGACACCACGCTCTGTGTCGACCTGTCAATCACAGACGCCGTGTGAGCGTATCTGCTCGAATTTCAACTCAACATCAAAGCTGCTTAGTTTTATCATTCAGGTTGACTTCAGTCCAAAAGCTTTCAAGTCTTTCTCTCACTTCACCCCCAGATGTTTCTCTTTCTGTAGCTCGGACCTTGAAATAAGGTCTAATAAAGTGGACTTTTGTTCACTGCTCGGGTTCAAGTCAGAATCCTTTTCTTTCAGTACGTGCAGCCTCAGCCTGAGCTGCTGCTGTACAACAGAGTGCTCATTACACTCAATAGAGTAGGCTCTTCGGGGTCATGTGTAGCAGAGATACACGTGGAGTCTTAATGGGTCGGTGGTGCGCTTCACTTCTGCAGATGAGCAGGTTTGGCTGGTATGGGTGGTTTCTTGGAGGCAGTTGATGTGTTGTGATGATTATCTGCGAATTTCTTCCTGAGCTGCTCCACGCGACCTCTGCCCTCTGGCTTCTCTTTGTAGCACGCGGTTTCTAAGAAAAGAAGCACAGGATGCAATCAATGACATGTTCTGGGATACAGCTGAGGTGGCACCTCTTTCCCAAGGATAAGCTAATACGTAAATATCAAACAGACACGTTATGCTGTGAGTTGCTAGTTTTAGTTTGTCATTCTCTTAACTACAGTAGATTAAAATGGCACGTGCCAGATATCGTGACAGATATCATTCCTTTCCACTGAACTACACCCCGCCGTGAGGAGAGGTTCACGCAGCATCACAGGTTGAAAATATTAATGGTGCCCATAATGTTGCTAGCTGATGGTGGATGTAGACAGTTGAAAGAAAATAGTTCCTACATGAAGCTGCTCACAGGCAAGCACTGTCTGGGCCTGACGGTCGTGACGATGTATGATAATAAAAAGGTTTTGGACATGTGATTACTACACATCAACAAAACCTGGCAACCCACACACAAGCTATCCAGCACAGTTGTGTTATGTTCACATGAACTGTTCCTTTAAAACAATAATCAGCTTAATAATTGTGAGTCATGCAGTAATCAATATGTACTGTAACACTGAACATGCCTGCATAATGATCCCTGATAGTTCAGTTTTTCATAGCTCACAGTAAAATAGTGCGCGTCTGTACTGCTCCTGTACTTTTGTACACTTTTGACCATGAGCCATCTGTGCCGATTGATTCTTTGAGTTTATTGTTTCTATGAGCTGTTCTAATAAATAGCTACAATTTTGTATTCAGACCCACTTTATATTGATTAACCTGAACTTATAAGCAGTTAGAGTTGGTGATTATCGTACACTTTTAACACTAGCATACATAGATCCCTCCTCTATCCTCTCCTCCCTTCTCACCTCTGTCCTGGGGGCCAGTCTTCTCTGTGTCCGCCAGCGGGGCTCTGAGCGGCTGGTTGCCATGACTACTAAAATGGGGCTTGTAGAGCGGAGTCCAGTCGCTGAGGTTGTCAGAGCCGCTGCCTGATTCGCTGTCGCTGTCCTCGGCCGTGTCCTTCGGGTCGTCATCAGCGCTGCACGAGTCCATGTCTTCCTCGGATGACTGGTCATTCGGTGAAGCCGTGTCATCCTGCGCGTAAGACCGAAACGACTCGATGTTATAAACTCTAACACACACGCAGGTCGTCGCACTTTCAAACACATTTCAAACATGGGAACTTACATGTGTGATGGGTAGCTGGATGTCTTCTTTAAGGTTAAGCTGCTGGTCCTCGCTCCCTGGAAGCAAGTCCACTCTCTGGATGGCATTCATGTTATCAGACTGAAATCTGAAAGACAAAGACATCCGTTTTAGTCCCTCCGATAACAGCCTTTAAATGAATCCACCAGTCAGCCATGTCACTAGTAACTTCTATAATCCTGTTGGTGCAAGGAACTGTCCGGCTGACTGAAAGTATTTAGTTCACTGTTGATCTACGCAAACATAATTGAGAATCTATATGTTATGTGCTACGTTAAAAACACGATGCAGAGCAACATTAATTCAGATCTATTGAAAATAGGTTATTGTTCTTTACTGTGATAAGATAAGAGCTTTGGATTTCTTTGAGTCGACTTGTCAAAGATATTTTTTTGGGGAAAAACACACTATGTGTTTCTACCTGTTGTTCATGAGGTTCTGGAGGAGTCTGGAGGATCTCAATTCGTCCACCTCACCGATTATACTGACGCTCACGTCACCATCCCGCCCAAGGAGCCACCTCACGTGTTTACTGGAAGCTGGAGAGAAAATAAAAGAGGAAAACAAAATGTATATGAAGCATACAACATAAAATATATCCTTATTACACTCGGAGAGAAATGCTCAGCAGCATTTAGAATGAAGTCGTCTAACAAACTGTTATTGTGGCTATCAGCCAGAAGGTGGTGCTGTCCTATAAGTGTTGGTGTTGGGAAGCCTCACTCCCGGAACAGACTTACCCTCTAACACTTTGCTTGTTGCTGATTTGTCCTTAGTACATTTTTAACCCAGTTTGTGTTTTCTGTGTCCGTTTTCCCCTTGGAATTATTTAATTGTCTCCTACAGCAAAACTACCTTCTCACCTTCAGTAAGAGTTTACTTAAATGTCCCCTTTAAGTTTCACTTTAAGACCATGTTGTAATGCTAAAACCTTTATTTAAGTGTCTAATGTTACAATAATCATGAATTCACTCACAGTTATGAATCAATAAATTTTATAATGTTGCGTTCACATCCTGGAAACTGGGTGTTTTCAGCCATTGCCTCATTATGACGTTATATTCAAAAATAAACCCCCGTCCTGACGGCTGCTGATTGTTTTTCCATGACAGTAGAGTACCTGATAAAGACCAAACACCTGCCGTGATGTCACAGATTGGGGCGTGGCTTTAAAATTCAAATTGTCAGTGTTGAAATTCCCCCAGCGGGACCAGTGAACATTTACAGGTTTCCAGCTAATAATGGCAGCTACTTATTTTTAGACAATTGGCTTGTGTGCTACGCATGCAGTGACATAGCACATAATGGTACCTGTGATGTCAGAAAAAAAACAAAAACACACCTTCAGTATTCACATTTATAGCCACCTCGCTGAGTGTCGATCACCTGCCATGACTTTACAGACCTGCGGTGCCTGTCTTTATTACCACCACACCCGCAAATTAACCAGAAATGCAGCACATAATAGAAATCTTCACACATAGGTGCAGGTTTAATCATGCATTTGTATTTAAAGACCTGTTTGCACACCACATGTAAAGGCTTGTTTTTTCCCATCCACAGAACAGTGAACAAAGACAGAAAGATGGCAGAAGGATTGTATGGAGTGCAATGTGCAAACGGCACACACTCCGTCACCTCTCAGGTGACATGGCAGAGATTGGGTGGACAAAGATGGGAACTTAATATGTGCTTTAAAGCATGGTGACGCCCCAGAACCACAGGACCTCCTCGATCTTATTCAGCTTTCAGCCAACAGAATGATTCAGCTGGCTGTGAGAGATCTGTCCATCAAACCCACACATGCTCACACACACACATCCGTTGTCCAGGTGAACCGGCTGAGGCGGCAGGGTCTCAGTGAGTTAGAATAACACCTTAATTAGAGGAAGGCTGGATGAAATGAGTAAGAGAGAACAACAGGGATGGTCAAACTGGATTTCTTTGGGCGTAATCTGAACACATTAGTCAGATTGGTAACCAGAGAAGGTTTTGTACAAAACTCGTGCTTCACTGCTCACGTGTACTGAGAATTTAGAAGTTTTCAAGTAGGTGTAAATGAACTCTGGTGCCCCATTTTCTAAAATCTGTATTTTCGGAGCCCCCCAAAGGAGTTGGCAGCAAGCAACAAACTAAATTAAACATGATGAGCATGAAGTGATTTGCAGTGAACGATATTTACAGGAAAAACATGGTGTTTTCTCTTAACGTGTTATGGTTATACTGCCCAGGGCTTTATTAAATATTTAAAGCAATCTAAAATGAAAACTTAATAAAAAATAATTTTCAATTTGGGATGAGCGGGTTGTCAAAGTTCTTCTTCTTTGCAAGCTACATATTCATTGTATAAGACAAAGTAATGAGTTACAGCACTATTATAAGAAAATAACAATAAACAGCTAAATGAAGCTAGTGCCAGCAGCTTGCTAGGTTAGCTTAGTATACAGACAAGAAAATGTGAGAAAAGCTAACTGTTGCTGCTGTTGTTAGCCAACCATGATAAAGCTGGGACAGAAACTTTGTGAAGCTGCAACTTATGTATTTTTTTCATTGTATTTCTTTATTTGCACTTTATATTTGTGCATCTTAAATTAGCAAGATAAACATTGTTAAGGACAGTTACAAAAAAAGAGAGGAAAAGCTAAGCTAGCTCTTTCACCTATTTCTAGTCTTACTATTACTATCTATATAATATTCACATTTACAATAAATGTATCCATATAAATTTATTGTAAAATAAATTTCAAGATTCAGGCCTGTCAGCTAGCTGAGAGCTAGCTAGTTTTTATTTTGTTTTCAATTCAGTTTTTGCTTTAAGCTAGCTTTGAGCTTAGCTTTTATTTGTTAAACATGTTTCATTTTAGTTTTGTTTTATTAATTTTAATTTTTGCTTTTGTATTCTGTGGCATACAAAAGAAGTTATATTAGCAAGAAGTTATAGTGTATAATAAATAGGCTAACCAAAACACAGATTACAACCTTTACTTTAAGAAAATAGTTGACTTAAATAGCAAACAAAGCCTTGAATGCTCGCTGTACTGACAAATGTAAACAAGACTAGAAATAATACAGGTCCTGTATCTTAACATATTTCAGTTAGCCTGATAAATAAACCATAATGTTTCCACAACGTTTCATTTTCTGGGTTTTTATTTTTCAATCAATTACACCTTTTTACAGGTAGCTTTAGTCTTTAGTGAACCAGCAGCTTTTCTCTCTCATTTACCTAAATGATTTCCGCCTACTTAACCTGTCGAAAGAGTTGTGACACCTGCTGTTCCTGTAAAAAAATCTGGTGATATCAGACCGGATGGTATTAACCTCATGTCTAATGATGTTATGTAAAAATGGGAGCCAGGTTTACCAGAAACCTCGGTCCTTCCTCTTCCAAACAATGTTGTTTCATGAGTGTTTAAGGCTGTTCCCTTACTGGAATTTATACAAGTGTGACCTGTATGGTAAGCTGAACAAGTTTACCCACTACAGAATAACCAGTGCTGTACCTTTCTTTGACTTGGTGTTCCTGTTGTGTCCTCTTTCCCTCTCCTCCTTCTCCTCGCGCTCTTTCCAGCGGCGTACCTGCTCCTCTCTCATCTTGAGGAAGAGGATCCTCTTCTGCTCCTCACTGAGGGCCTCTAGAACCTCAGGTTCCACCCACATATCTTGAAGGATTTGAGCCAGCATCCTGCCTCTTTTCCCGGGCACCACACACGACTCTCAGCCCCTCTGTCTCTCGGTCCACTGGGTCGTGTTTCAGCAGTGGGGTGTGATTGCTTCTTTTCCCGCTGTGCTCAGAGTCAGGTTGCCCTTTTCTTTGAAGGATATGGGATCAGGTACAGTCCTGGCAGTTGGAGGTCAGTTCGGTGTTGTTTGTCAAGTGCTGTTTCTCTGGACTGCAGCAGGAGTGTGCAGGCTCTTTCTGGAGGCGGAGGTGCAGGGTAGAGTGTCCGGATCAACTGGGCAGTAAATGCTTCTGTTGTGGGCTTTAAAGAGAGAGTGAGAGAGAGAGATTAAACCTACTTTATTGTTTTGTTCCCTTTCACTCAATGCAGCTCTGGCTGGCAGAACACAATAGGCCCTAAGCAAATAAGTAACAATGCCAAGTGTAATGTGTGTGTGTGTGTGTGTGAGTGAGTGTTGCAGTGAGAATACTGCTGTGCTTCCAAACACTGATGGGCAAATAGGGGCAGGTTCAGTATGTCAACACACTCACACACACAGACATAGACAGGGTGGGGTGCTAATGACTCTATGCTATCTGTGAGTAACAGACCCAGGGATAAAGAGTTGAATATTACACACACACACACACACACACACACACACACACACACACACACACACACACACACACACAGTCTCGTTTTTTCAGAACCTTATCAACATGCATGTCAACACAGTTAGTTATAAATTAATCAGGAAGCCCTGAGAGTCTAAATCCCAGAAAACAACCTTGTGCAGTTTTTAAAATATGTGGGCTAATGTTTTGCTGAGTGAGAGCCAATAGGATTTGTGTGGCTGATAACAGCTGACCAATGAGCGTTTGAGAGCGATCCAGCGTTATGGTCACTGATAAAAGTTTCCTTTGAGGTTAGGTGTGGCCACATGTGCTTCACAGGTGGGCCCATTTAGTGATTCTAAATCCTAGTGGTGCTCAGTAGTGCAAATTTTAGTACTGATCCGATACAGGGCAAGAGGTGCAGATATCAGCACGCATACTGATACTAAAAAACCTGCAAAAGCAGCTCATGTAGGCTAGAGCAGTGTGTCCAGTGTGTCCAATGTGTCATGATTTATGAGATGAATCATGGGCGGTTTGCAAATTCTGAACACATTTTAATGACCCTAAATCACTGTGATTTATACCGTCCACAATAATTAGTTCAGTGAGCTTCATACTGTACTTAGAGGACAGAAACAAAGTATCGATCCTATCAGCCAAGTATTGATTCATTTCCAATACCAGAGTTAGCATCATTACTATCGATATTTGGATTGATCTGCCCACTTCTGCTAAATCCTGAACAAGAGCGGAATAATTCAGCTTAAATGAAGCAGTGAAACCAGTATATTCTGCACCTGTACATTTTTGTTAGCCTGGGAACTCAAAACAGTAGAAAACAGTCAATTTGGTCTGGCCCTGCTACCCACAGGTCACCAAATCGCACTAAACCGAGCAGCTTAGTTTTGGTGTCAGTTGTAGAACTAGTGTCCCTTCGTTCAATATCTGTCAGTAGTTTTTTTCCCTTGCTGTGATGTCTTTGTGATCCATGTTCTTGCCTATGTGAACGCCTACACTCTGTACATTGAATGGGGGCTGCTAAAGCCCTTTCAGATTGTGATTGGGAGCAATGCAAATAAACCCAACCTGACTCGAAGACTTCATAGCAAACATTCAGCTCTGTGGCAAATTGCTTCAGCTCTCTATTCATGAACAGCGTTACACCTGCACCACAGCTCCCACAATCAACTGTGTGAATTTGGGAAAAGAGAAGCATTCAGACTGAGACGTGAGTGCGTCCAGATTTCTCAAAGACAATAACAGCCCTTGCAGACTCTTTAGAGAAATAATATCACAGAAAGGGACAAAATTAGCAAACTCGCGGCTCTGTTATTCTTCTGTAAAGGTAAAGCATTGGGCTCTGGCTCTGCGCCAGCATGCAAATAAGCCTCTCTGCCGCTACACATACACCGAGAAGAAAGAAAGAAAAGCAGAAAGGCATGTGCACGGCATACTGAGAGAAAAGTTTGAAAGGTCTCTCAGTGTGAGAAAACACTGGCCATTTCACAGCGGCGGGGCAGAGTGTGAGAGATAAATGAACTTAGACGGGCCGGAGAATAGCAATCAAGCAAGAAAAGCAGGCAGAGAATGAAAGAGGAGTGCAGAGGAGGGAAAGTGGACTTACTCAGCAGCTGCCAGCTCGTAGCATCTCCCAGCTCCGGTCTGACTTTCAGTGCCTGTGTGAGTGAGCGCTATGATGAGCGTGTGACGCGACAGGCCGTCACAGAGCGCCTTTGTGTGTGTGTGTGGGATCAGATCAGTCGTCAGCAGTGCTGGTATGCAGGCATTTGTACTTGAATAGAAGTGGGACGGACTGACATCAGTGCATTCGTCTTTTCTTCTCCCCTCCTCCTCTTTCCACTACCTCTTATCTCCTGTTTAGATTACTACAATAACACAAAAAGGTAAACTAACAGCAGCTGGGTCACAGTATTAAAGTAAGCAGATTTACACATGCAGTGTACCTGCTGCCGTTAATGACTTCATAGCCTGAAATTTCTAATCTGCTCCGCTGATGAGATTTAGTTGTGTTCAAGGACATGAGGAGTTTAATTTCCCCTGACAGGCTCTGAATTTTACCCATCAAGGGAAAAGAGGGCAATTCTCTCTGATTCTTTTCTTTTTTTTTGTCTTTCCTACATGTACTGTTTAAATCTCATCTGGCTGAGAGTGCCTGCATAGCTGCATTTACCTCCCCACTTTCCTCCCTCTTCTTCCTTAAGGAAGTCCTGCTGGCTTTGTACGAAACAATTAATCACAACACCGCATGCACAGTAAGGAAACTGGGTTTTTTTTTCCACAGGGGTTTTCCGTCAACAGGTTGTTGACACCATTATTATACAGGTAGTCATTGTGTTTGCTCTTACTCTGCCCAGAGGCATAAGATCAGCTTGATAGCACAAATGTCATTCACATTCCTATTAGCAAACAAAGCTATTTACAACTTCCAGTGTATAAGTGATGCATCAATGATGAGGGTGTTGCGTGATTTTCAGGGTTATGTGACTCACAATGAGGCTTCTGAGATTAAAAAAAGGGGGGGAATTGCTGCTCCTGTGATTTTGTTTACAAGGTCCTTGATTTGAGAGATGATTACGTACACTGCTGTAAAGTACGTTAAGAACAGGCCTTTATTAAATGGGTCAGTAATACATTTACATTTTTATGACAGTTTTTTTTTAACGTAAAATGTTATAATATTGTCATAGATTTATTCCAAAATCAATGTTTATTTCTTTATTGTTTATTTAACACAACTTATTTAACATGGTTTATCATTTATTTGTTGAACCTTTAATACAAATTTTACCCAAGTTTCTGCACAACCACTTAAATGCTTGTTTGGTGTATTTTACATTAGCTTCACCACAGTTACTGCCACGTTAAGGTTTATTTAAACAAAACTTGCAAAGCCACTTATTTGGAAGGTCTGACTCATTCAAACTGAGTTATCAAGTTGTAAAGTCGGCTAATCAGCAATATCTGTTCAGCAAGGATGACGGGAGTGGTAGGAGCAGAGTGGAAAACAGGCCGAGTGTGTATATGAGATGGCACAACACACCTGCAGTTTTAATCCTGGTGTGAACAACAGCTGAAATTTGTTATAACACATCTGTTACAAAATGGCTTTAATAAAACTGACATGTTACTGTGAAAAATGGATTAAAAAAATCTGCACTAAAATCGCAATATTGTTATTTACGAATAAGGCAGGAAATGGTTTGCTTTGTTTAGCTCAGTGGATTGGGCCCCAAACCCCCACAACAGCTACCATTGCGCAAAGTGAAACCGCAACTACCATCAGTCAATACTGCTGAGTCTCTACCAAAAGTGATACCAGACACCTGTTTGTCTACCTCTCGGTGTGTTTCTCGCTCTCCCTCTCTCTCGTGTTTTTTCCCTTTCCTTGAAATCTTGCTCACGCCATTTCTTCTAATCAGTGACCACACCTCTCAGTCAGATTAACAGGAATTATTTTGTAGTAGGAGCTGATTTCCAATAAGGAAAACTTAGACTCCTTCCTTTATCTGTCACCTTCTTACCTTTTACATTTTCTAGGCAAATAACACTTGACTTTTGCTGCCAGGTCTCTCTTGGAAATGACGGACTTTAGCCACAAATGGCAGCGACTGAAGGCCCCGCAGTTATTTACAATAAGTGAATGAATGAATGGAGTCATTGGTTTGAATTCACTCTGAGGGTAATACACGTGCGCCCACACTGAGTGGTGTTAATGCATGAGCAGCTCCCTCTGCTGGAGCAATGCAAAATAACAAGTCAAGTCAATGAAAGGATCATGTGACTGCAGGGGTGGGGGGGGATAAATGAGAGTGTGCTTTTAGTCATACTACAAAATATATGTTTAGTGTGTGTTTATCCTTATTAGGTATATAGATCTGTTTTGAACAACATAAATATAGTATGTGGAAGATGCATTACCTCACTGTATTGAAATAATGCAAAAACAAAAAACAAAGGAACAATAAAAGCACATTGTAATTAAAAGGATATTTTAATATAAATCTTTCAAGTCTCTTTGATAAAGAGACTAACCTAAAAGCTGTGTGCTTGGTTTAAAATGGTAAATGGCCTGTATTTATATAGCGCTTTACTAGTCCCTAAGGACCCCAAAGCGCTTTACACATCCAGTCATCCACCCATTCATTCACACACTGGTGATGGCAGCTACATTGTAGCCACAGCCACCCTGGGGCGCACTGACAGAGGCGAGGCTGCCGGACACTGGCGCCACCGGGCCCTCTGACCACCACCAGTAGGCAACAGGTGAAGTGTCTTGCCCAAGGACACAACGACCGAGACTGTCCAAGCCGGGGCTCGAATTACAAGGTGAACTCCCAACTCTTGAGCCACGATCGTCCCCGATAAAAGGATGAACATTAGTGGAGTCTCAGTTGAGTTGGAGCTGTTTGTATTACCAACCAGGGCACTGGATCAGCAATCATTAGCATGATATACGCTGAAGTAGTCTGTGTGGGTTTGTGCCCAAATGTACTTTCATATATATAAATCCCATTGATTTAGAGTGTATGCTGTCACCAGACCTCACCATCCTGCAGCTGGCGCCTCTTTTTTGTTGGTTGTACATGCTGTTCAGAGCTTCTGTCTCTAGGTTAATAATTGCTCATGTTGAACTTGGTGTAAATTACTAAATACATTTACTGAACTATAAAAGAGGAACATGAAGATCAATATATGATAAAGGAGCTTATTTTAACACTGGGTTGTATCCTTCGCAGGTTTTTCTGGCCCTGTTAGGCGGTTAACAGCATTTCCTTGACCTTTAACCCCAACAAGTCTGCTGAGACCACATCTGCATAATCTGTCTTGTTCTGCTTTTCCTATGTAATTTTTCTCTGAAGAACTGGGATCTCATGTGATACCGGCAGTTTGCATTTCCCATCATGTTTTTTTTTTTAACAGGGTGATTTTTAATAGTAAAACATTTGGTACTGCAACATATCCCCCCTCAGCTGCTCCATGTTTAATGCATGGGCTGACGCAGAGGTTGTGCATTAGCATGGATTCACATGAGAGAGGCGTGCGGCTAAAACGACCGCAAAGAAATATTGTTTTAGTCCCCAGCGTCTTTTAACTGGCAGAAGCGACTGTGATGAAGCTCTCGGTGCTGAGTGTTTGCCACAACGTGCCACCAGCGCTGTATGTTGACTTTTTTAATGCTTCATTTGAAAAACGTAACATCATTACATACACAGGCTGCATTTTTCATGTACATGCAGCAATGCAAGCTTACGCTGTGGATACTGGTTTACGTTCCGCATTTTAATACAAAAAAAAAATACCAGGCTTTACATGGATTAAAATGAAACCCCATTTTAATCGCAAGTATTACAGGCAGAGCTGCTTTGCTGATTACATGGTGTGGCTGAATCAACACGAAGAAGCAGCTTAAACAGTTAAAACAGCATTAATTACCTTGGAGGGGAAAACTGTAAACGCAAATATGTCATCATTACCTTATTAGTGCTGCTAGCGAACAGCTACTGATCCTCACATCCACCAATGTAAATCCCTCTATTTTTTCCTTTTTGGTCTCCACCACTTCTTGTTTGGGTAAAGAAATGTCCTCTTCAGCTGTTTACAATGATTTATAATAACTATAAACTAAGTCTGTGTGTGTGCTGTTTGGTGCTGGGGAGGTAGGCTGGTGTGCAATAATAATATTCATCTAAATCTATTTGTCACTGCTGACGGGACCCGTGAGAGGAAACAAAACAGCTGAATGACACTAAAACGATCTTGACGCCTTTCCTATGACACATACTCGTGATGAATAGAACATAGTTGCAACCAGATAAGGTAATATTGCATCTTTAAGAGGAACAGGTCTCTCCTGTAAATGAGACATTGGGTGTCAATGGGGCTATCTGTATAAATAAAGTTTAAAATACAAACCATCTCAACCTTGTCTTTGTCTCCAAAAACGTAGCATCTTCAGCTGTGTCACCTCCAGCTCGGCCTCATGTCTTTTTGTCATTGCCACCATCTCAAACCATCCATCATAGCGGGTCTCACTATCTTCTTCAAACCTTCCCTTTCACTCTTGCTCTTGTCCTTCTGTCCGGAATCCCCTGACGCCAGCCTGTGCGCTCTTCTTCACTGCTCTTGTGCACTATCCATTGTTTTGGATGGTTGGGTATCTAAACTCCTAAGGTTTTAATTCTCTTGCATACGAGTTAGCAAGGCGGTTAGCATTTGGACGACAGGACGACACCTGGGCCTGACACTGTCCAGTTGTTCTCTGGTTCCAAAGACATCCATATTTACAGCTTGACACATAGGGGCAGAGTGTGGCACTGTTGCCATGGTGATCGGTCTGTCGGTTGACCTGGCTGCCCAGCAGACTCGTAGCTCATACACACGCGCGCGCACGCACACAGACACACACTAAGTGTCGCTACTACACATGGCACATTCTGTCATCATGTTGGCAGGGCCGCCAGTGTTTCCCTTGTTCGTCTGGCTGGCCGTCTTTCTCTCACACTCTCTTTCTCACACAGACACACACAAACCCAAATAAATACAGATCGGCTTTGTCCATAAATAAACATGGAAGTTTACTTTTTTTGTTCATTTCTCCTGGGAATGCTCATTGAGAATCATTGCCATTTTCATTTTAGAGATAGATTTATACATCATCTCGCTCTCTCTGACACACACACACACAC
>NW_005187402.1:4139934-4163672 GCF_000239375.1 Pundamilia nyererei | reverse complement strand
CGCACGCGCACGCACGCACACACGCACAGTATCATTTTCTTTACTTTCATCCTTCAGCTCACGAGGACAAGTGGTCACAGGTGGAAGTGACTGACGCTGAAAAATGAGGACCCTTCCCAGCTCCATTTGCACTCCTGTCTCTCGGAGGAAAGTGTGTCTATGTAACCTGCTTTTTCATGCCTGTGGATATAATGACCCAGATGAGAGACACAGACACACACACACACACACACACACACACACACACACACACACACACAATGACATTTACACAGATACACACCACAAGTGCTGACATGCGGTGTCCCCCTCCTTTTCAGAGGTAATGAATGCTGATGAGGTAGTCAAGGGAATCACTGGAGTCCGACACAAAGGCGTGGGGTTTAATAATGATGTCCAATGAGGAGGTAAGTGTGCGGCTTGTTTGTTTTTTCTTCTTCTGCTGAATCTGTTACAAAGATAAATGCACAGTGCAAGGCCTTTGTGTTACTGATGTGTTCCCGTTGCTAGAGTTCTTTTCCCAAGTGCAATAAATTCACGCAAAACACTCGCTCCTTGTGTTTTTTCTTTTTTGTAAATGGCAACCAGTACAACATGAATTGTCTTGTAAGGCATTGAAGAATGGGTTTGAAATTCATTTTTAAATTTAAAAACCCTATTTTGCACGACAGCATAGTAATAGCAAGTAATATATGTGTATCCAAAGGGCAAATAAAGGCCACAACACTACTTCCTTTTACCTCTGTTTTGGGCTCCACTGACTATTTACAATTAATACTATTTTAAAATGAATTCCAAAATGGACATGCAACGAGTATAAACATGCAAAACCAGGAATAATGTGCTCACACGTGTATGTCTCTGTGCAGCAGCATCCATTTGTAAATGTGATAGTGAGGCCTGATCAATATCGACCTAAAGTGCACTACAATAACAAATGCTTGTAAAAATCTCTTTAAGTCACAACAAAGATAAAAAGGATCAACTCTAGAGAATCCATTTTTATCTCAAGGTTGGTAACAACTTGTTTGACAAATGTTGCAAGAGGACTCAAGTCAGAAAGGTGGACAGCTTGGGCCACTCGGCCCAAAAATAATGACCTCATGAAAATTTAAAAGAGTGAGAACCAGCCATGCTCTGATGCCCTGAGGTATCCTAACATCAGCACTGTGGGGCTGGGTTCAATACGATTCAGTGGAAAGTCAGCTGACTGCAGTGTGTTTTATTAATAAGAGAGCTCAGTTAATACTAAAAAGAAGAGGCCCGAGGATGAATCCTTGAGCTATACCACAGAGGGTGGCCAATGATGAATGACATTTACCATGAGAAACGGAAAGACTTCTGTCAGACAGTTTAGACTTGAGCCACTCCAAGGCAGTGGCTCTAACATGCTGCTCTAGGTGGGAAATTAAAACATTGTGATCTAATGCGTCACAAGCTGCTGTGAAATGCAAAAGCATAAGTATGACAGAGTCCCCAAAGCCAATGGTTAAAAAAATACCAATAAAAACGTTCAAAAGTGCAGACTCTGTGCTGTGATTTGCTTTAAAACCTGACTGAAATACCTCAGAAATATTGGGAGTGTTTAAAAAAGGCTGCAGCTGTAAGATCTCTACTTTTTCCAAAATTTTAGAAATGAAAAGGAAGCTTGAAATAGGTCTGAAACTGGACAACAATCAGACATTGTACATCATCTTAAGTCAGGCTGCTGCTTATAAGCCTTTGAATGTAAGTTCCAATATTGTTGAATATAAGGTCCAATAGTGCCCCAAATGTCTTTAAAAAACACAAACAAGTAGGAGGATATCATTGGGAGAGCCCGATCTGAGTAACAAGTTTCCTCAGTTATGACAGACACTGGAACAAAATGGCTAAAAACTGCAAGAGTGATAATAAAGAAAGGGTAATAAGAAGGATGTAAGATATGTGCTCTACCAGTTAAAATCTCGTCAACAAAGAAATGTAAAAATAGCTTCTGTGCATTTGGACTGAGGAGGGTTAAGATCAGAATTTTCAATGCTAAATAATAGACAGGACTTGTGGCAGTGGCTGTTGATAACGCTTGAAAAATATACAGATTTCTGGTTCTTTATGATATTTACTCCAACCATCTTTTTAGATAAGTGTCTTATTATCATAAGACACTTGTAGCTTGCCTTTCCCCCCCATTTATATTCTGCTTTTTTTACATTCTCTTGGAGCAGCAGTATTTCTGTCCTAGCTTTGCTAAATGTTGGCATTCTTCCTTTTGGTGCAGTGTATCAGGAAAACTGAAACAAAACAGCAAACTGAAGCCAAAGAGCCCCCTCTCCCCGCTGCTAAAGCATGTGATGCTCATAAATACATATTCACACAGAAATACGCATTAAATGGTCACTTTCACACATTTAATGCTTTGTGATTCATTGTGATTTACTGCTACAAGGGTAGAGTATAGTGGATTTAACTGAATTCAATTAATTGAAATCAGCTAGATAAGTGTAAATATATAGAATATATAGAATTAAACTGAAACATTATCAGAGATTTACTAAGCATAGCATAAGTAAAACCCAGGAATTTTATTTTAAAAAATTATACCTGGGAATCCCACAGGCCAGTGGGAGCCACAAAGAGGCCGCTGGAAAGCTGCAATCACCAAATACCCGCAAAGAGTAAGGCAAGTCCTGAGGAATCAGCTGAATGGTAAGAACAAGGCTATCAACACCTTCGCCCTACCGGTGATCACATGCCCTGCTGGTCAAAGGAGGACTTTCAGACAAGGAAGCTTCTGAGCATGCATGGAGGGTTTCACCACAAACCCAGCACCCTGAGACTGTGCGCTAAACGTAAGGAAGGGGGCCGAGGACTAGTGAGTGTCATAACCTTAAGTTCCCAGGCCTCTGATAGAGGACCCGAGCTTGGAGGATAAAGACTGCACACTGTCTATGTATATCTATCTATAACATATATATTATATATATTTTTTAAATAACTCTTCCTATTTATCCGCACAAATGAATCTGTGTGTACACTCGTATTAATTTAATATCAGATATCACAGATGCACACGTGTTTACACTCCAGCACACTGTGCTATGAAGTCCTGAGATCAAAGAGCCACACCATGTGCACACACATACTGTGATGTGTGTGCTACATATATGTGCCCACAGTGGTTCCTGCTTGTGTGTGGTGTGTGTGAGTGCTCCCCAGCTGTCTCGCAGAGCTCCCTGTTGTTTGGCCTGACATGGCAGACGGGGCCGGCGCTGTAAACTCTTGGATCAATGCTTGTTTGGAAGATTTCTGTATCTAATTCCACCAAAGTCAGCAGCACTGCATCTTCTGATATGTGTGTGTGTGTACGTGTGTTTGTGTACCCTAGGGTGCTTGAATTTGTGCCCATGTGCGTGCATGCTTGCATCTCCATCTTCCTAATGAGTTGTATATGTGAGCATGTGCGGAGGAATGCTGCAGGAGGTCCTGGTGTGTGTGGATGCAGAACATCAGTGTGTGCCTCGGTGGCTTACACACACACACACACACACACACACACACACACACACACACACACACACACACACACACACACACACACACACACCCGAACATACAGAGCTAAGAGTCATACAGCAGGGGCTAAAGACAGACACAGACAGACAGACATCATCAGTCTCTCTCGCACCTCCCCCTTGCTTTGATTAAAGACACAATGTTATTACTTGAGCAGACCAGCATTAGCTTATTGATTTATCTCCCCCAAACCTGCACACACTCACACACACACACACTCAACATGCCAGTACACCTTGTGATTGCACATTTGGGCACCCATGTGTATGCATGACGGAACAAACGCATAAACATACTCTGACACCACAGCCGTGCACATTAACACACTCATATGCACCATTACAGGAGACCACCCGCTCCAACAAACTAAAGTGCAAGCTGTTAGCTCCCCCCCCCCCCCCCCCTCCCCAGTTACCTCCCCGCCTCCCTCCCATCGTCACATCAGGGATTTCCAGCGCTCCCAACACGTTGCCGGCATCAAGGCCCTGCAGATGTCACTTAGCTGCAGACACACCTCTTCATTTCTCCATCTCGCCAGCCGTCCGCCTCTCATGGGACATAGAGGAGGGACCGAGCGGAGAACACTGAGTGCATGTGTGGGAGTGCAAGTGTGTGTGTTTGTGTGGCTACAGAGGGGGAGGGGAAAGGATCTGGGCAGGTTAATGAATTAGTAATTAGGATTGACATTGCGTCTGCAGTGGGTTTTCCTCCAAACTATTTCCACCCCTCTCTCCCTCTCGTGCCTCTTTCTTTCTGGTCATCTGTGCATCCTCTGAACTCTCTTTGTCATCTTCACACCCCACCTCCCCTTGTACTTCTCCTCTCTTCATCCTTCTCCTTGGATAACCCCCTCCTCTACCTGCCTGGCTATGGGCCTCCCCTCTCTAACCTTCTCCTCCCCTTGTCTTCAAACGCACACCAGGCTCTTTTGTTCTGTCCACATCATCATCTCTTTTGCTTTATGCATCGCTCTCTCTTTTTCTTCCTCTTAATTCTCCCTGTGCCGCTTCATCACCCTTTTCACTCGCTCTCCTCCTTCCTCAGTCTCCTTCTAATGCGCTATTGATCTCTGGGATATTACTGAGGTCTCCACAGTCTGTGCAGATGTTACTGTAAAACTTGGCACTCCTGGACATTTGAAAGGGACGTGCTTCAGAGTCCTGAAGTACCAACATTGGAAGATTTTGGCACCAGCCAGTGCAGAGCCATATGAATGATTGGATGCTACTGCTGTGCTTCTGTTCATGACCTTGAGGTTCTTTAGTATGAAGGTACTGTCAAAGCGGAGCACTGTACAAAGGCAGTTCTGATGGTCTGAACTGCCTCCTGATTGAATTTAGCTGTGCTTGTGAAGTGAAAGAGAAAGGAGAGAAAAATGGTGTCAGACATATGCTGTTACAGGGTGAAAATATCTCCTTTGTTTTGTCAAGGGCAGAGCGGGAACAGAAGCTAATTTGCACTATATGCTGAGAGATAACATTAAATGTTTACCTGTTAGTTGGACGAAGAATGATAACACTTTTGTGTTAAATCCTCTGCAATCCAACTGATCATATGTGGCTCAGAGCAGGCACCATCAGCAGCCTGACAGCACAATCACAGTTTCATACCATGGTGTGTCTATCAGTCTGAAAAAGAAAATTAGACTCCCTGGCAATTTCTCATTTTGACAAATGCAAATGTGCAAATACACATGAATATTAATATGGGGCGGGGCAAAAGCATGTGCATTGTATTAATGGCAATTTAAGGCATTGCAGAAAGTGTTTATCTGACACTGTGTGCTCATTCCTTAAAACCAGTGGTCGTGTTTAGCGGTTCAATTGGGATTATTGCTTTTCTCAGTGGGCTTTAATCATAGTTTTGACAGAGGAGGTAGGAGCACAAACAGCATTAGAAAAAAAGGGGGACTGACAAAGATCAACAGAAAGCGCTCGACCTGCTGTTACTGATGATTAACAGTACCCTGAAAACAACTTCTGACAGAACTCAAGCAGGTCAAAGGTCAAGACAGTGGTCTGTTGTGATAGAATTAAAAAAATGCAAGTAGATTTTTCCATGATCAGTTGCACAATACAAGAACATTAGGATGTTCACTTTCATTTATGTGTGGTAGGTTACAGTATGTTCTGGCATGATTACACTGAGCTGTTTCATGTAACATGGTTCACTGTGGGTCAAGCGGGCTATTGACTGTTTCATAGGTCATGTTTTCCCTTTTCAGGCATCCTGCTGAATTCCTGTTGAAACCAAACTTCAGCATGACCAATGCAGCATCCCAGATATGACAGCTGCAGGACTTTAGACCTTGGACAACACCATCTGAATGTCTGTAAATCATCTACATGCTCTCTTTTTCTGGTCAGTTCCCAAACTTTTGTATTCACACTATTAATTCTTAATTCTAATATCTAGTGGAGAGGGGGGGGAGTAACGCCATCCAAGATCCCAGGACCTTAGTGTGGGAAAGGTTTCACCACCTTTGAGCACTCTATAGCTCTAATACCACCGGTCCAGCTGCAACTAAGCTCCAGGTCTCCAGGTTATCATCAGTGGTCAAAGAGAAGCACGTATGTCAACACAACTGTCGGCGCTAATCTTCACTGCGGGCTGCAGTGTTTGATATCAACAGGCCATCGAGACACGTCTCGTTCACACCGCGCTCTAGCCACGGGAGAGTGATGGTACTCCCGAACGGTCCGAGGAGCGGGTTTAGAGTTTCTCAGCTGCCACTCAAAGCACGCATAAGCTCCACAGTGAGGAGGAGACGGGCAGGACGCCTCCGTTCATCCGTCCATTCATCAGAAATTATCCGGACCTCCCCTAGCAGCCTGAGCAGAGGCGCGAGACGACACCACGAGCTGCTTCGGTTGGACGTCAACGTCGGGCGCGCGAGCGAGAAGGGGGGCAGCTGAGGAAGGGAGAGAAAAAAGAGCCCGTCTGTCAGTGTGTGGCGTGTGGATGTAGGGGAAGAGAGGGGGAGAGAGGACCAGTGCCGCCGCGCAACTCCCAGCATATTTCAGCATCCGACTGGACGCATTTCACCGGTGAGTGAAGATACGACACGTTTATTTTTAAGACAAACGGTCAAAGTGTGAAGATATTAACCTAGTGAGACTGTGTTAGCGCTGTTTAACCGGCGGGTCTCTAGCGAAGCCCATGCTGGGTGACCGTTTAGTAGTTTATTAGCGAGAGAGGCATTTCTCACAGAGGCTGTATTTAGCTTTCCTGTTTTTCTTGCTAATGTGGGAGCAAAAATGCTCACGCGGGGCTGCAAGCCTCCTCGCGCCGGCAAGCCGTGTTTGAGGAGCTAATGTAGGCTGTGAGATATGCACCGTGCGGGCCGTGGGATTTTACGGAGGTGTGTGCGTGTCTGTGTGTTTGTGTCCCCCGAGAGGAGGCAGAGAAAAGCCTTTCCTCTGCTTTTTTAGGAGGACAAGTCGGTCTTGAAACGCGACCAAGGCACTATTTTGGAGGAAAAGAAAGACACCGGCCTCAATTGAGCTTGAACCGTGTCTCCCAGCCATCCTGTTGTCATGGTTACTGGCTCGAGGAGGCTGGGAGAACATGGTTGTCTCGCGCTGTGGTCTCTCGCTCTCTCTCTCTCTCCTTCGCGCACACACACGCACACACACACACTGGTAGAAACAATAAGCCTCGTCTGTCTGGTGTTTGTTTATGTCTTTTTAAGTGCATTGGGGGGGACTCGCTAGAAAAAATAACACTGGGCCAAAGCTCTCAAATCAAGTGTATCCTATACATATAAGGGCAAAGGTGAGATGTAACCATGAGACATGTACCTTGAATAACATCATACATACTCTAAATTCTTTCCATAATGTCCAAATACAGGAATATTACAGACTCTGCAAAGACACTGCTGTGTCTTTGCTTTTTCAGGATGTGGGAGGCTTCTTTTTTAACAGGTGTTTGATAGCCGCTTATTTTTTATCCCCAAAAGCAAAGTCGCTATTATCTTAATTATAGCCATTTACATGTCTAGTCTAGATCCATTGTAATTCATTTCCCCGATACAACTGTGGGCTCTTCCCATGCAAACGTGTTGCTCGCTCTCCAGTGTATTAATTTCATACTCAAGGTGTCAGACATCCAGACACACTAGCACAGCAGCTCCACACCAAACTGTCACCTCTTGTTGTCTTTTTCTTCTTTTTAAATCATCCCACTAATGACTTTATTAGAAGATGTGGAAAAAACACAAAACATTTTACGCATTCAGACTAATGTTGTGTAAATATAGGGTTTGAGATATTAAACATATACAAAACACACTGAAATTCCAAAATGACGGCAACCTATGGTAGCACTTTATAGCACAGCCTGTGACTTACGGTGTAATATCTCAACACCTACAATGCAAATACTCAGAATTATCGCTAGGTACAGTGGAATAAGGGTAACAATTTGAGTTCTTAAAGGACATAAGAAACAAATTATACTGTAAGCAATTTGAAGTAGTGAGTAACACCATGGTATTTTAGAGGAAAAGCCAAACAGTATTTACACATCTTGCACTGTAATTACTCACTACTTTTAGGGACTGTATTACTGAGTAGCCTAACCTCTTCTTACATAGTGGTTACAAAGTATATATAGGGTTGTGCCATTCAAATGAGCTATTTTAAATTCAAAGCTTTAATGTAATTATTCATATTGAAAAATTCAAGGATAATTAATTCAAATTTATTGTCCCAAAATAATACATAATTACAATGTAAAATGGGGAGCTTAGGCAAATCAGTAATACAACCCCTAAAATCTGTGGATATATTTTTTTTTCAATCCTTGAAAATTTGTTATCACCATTATTCTATAAACTATATTATATACCTTCTGTTAAGTATGTTTAAGTACTGAATATAACAGCCTAAATTCAGAAATATTACACAACGGATTTAAGGAAATTACTCCATAGTATGTGAGCTGTATTACAAATGTTTCTAAATCTACACTTTTCAAAATCACTCACATGTCACAAAGGTCTGTTATGCTTGCCGTGCATAATAATGAGTGAATTTGTATTAGAAGGTGAAAGCACCCAGGGGAATAGGCCCAAAACAAGATAAATCACCACATTATTGTAAGCATGTATTTAGATGTAAGCAGTTAGAGTGACAAAATGTGAGCGGACAGTTGACCTTGACTGCACAGAAGTGACATATTGGGGTGATTTCAGGGAGCTGGCTGACTGTTACGCTCCACTGGGCTGGTCTAGCAAGTTTTAGGCGCTGTGATAATGCTGGTGTGACTTGCAGCACAGGCATGAATGCTAAGAAAATAGCCCTGGACCACTTCCAAGTCCACATTTTCCTGCCTGCTTTCACATCCTCAGCTTATAAGGAGGAAATGATGACATTATTTTCTTCCTCTCTGCATCTGTTCTTGTAGCACAACAGCATTTTTGAAAGGTGACTCTGTGCTGTGTGTGCATGTATGAGGATAGGCTGCAGGGCCAGTGCTGCACCCAGCCTACGTGTTATGAACAGGGTCAGTAGGTCATTTATAGTATAGGACTAGTCTTTCTGAGCATGTCTTACTGATAGTGTAAGAGAGGAGAAGGGAAGAACAGGGGAGGTTTGCCTTCTCTGTTCTTAGTATGCAGATCTAATATCATCTGTCAATGTTCAGCTGGCAGCTTCATGAATTAATTTTAATTACTAATTAGCTTGTAGAAAGTATTTAGAAGGCTGTCCCGGTGGTCTTAATGCTGCTCTGTGGTAGATTTTCTATTGAAAGCTAAAATAAAATGGCTGTACTGTTCCTTTTACATGTATAGCAACAGCTTATTTATTTTGATAGTATAATTTACATTTTAGAAAAAATAGGGTGATCAACTTGATGTCAACTACTGTGGTGAAACACCAGCATTGCATTCTTCACACCACTTGACAGTATTGGGGTGCTGCCTTTTAGTAAGAAATGCTCACGGAGGCACGCAGCACAAACAAAAGAGCTGCATACAAATGCTTCTATATTAAATGAACGGGGGCAGCACTGCAAACGTAATGAGGTCAGGCAAGTTGAAAGTATCAATTGATGGCCTGCTCCAGCATCTAAATTCAGTGAAAGGTGGTGCAATGATGCCCAACAGAGGTATCTACGGGCAGGGGAGTGCTTCCAAAAAGATTTACTAGATAGAGAGATAGCTAGACAGAGATTAATGGATTAAGATGATTAAGTCTTTATAGAGCAGAAAACAGTTAAGGCTAGTACAATACTTATATCATATTGAAAACCAGTATCCTGATTTTCTTTCCTATTGTGTCGCTCGTTCATTTGTTAAACTCCCAGAGAATCTTGGGTAATCCTTTCCACTGCATCACATTACATTCAGTGACTGCCAATGAAATCTGGCCAGAGTGCAACACCACTTGAGGAGTCCTGTGCTTATAGGCACAAAAGTATCCTGTTTTTATGTATTTACAGAGTAAGAGAAACCAGTTTTATACTTAAAGGTCAGGTTAGCCTGTTAATATAACTGTATAATGTCTTAGATTGTGGACAAGGACTGTTAAGTCTGATAAAATGGAAGCTATGAGTTTGAAAGGGACGACACATCTATTGCTGCAATCATTCAAAATGTCCAAATGGGAATTCATGCAAATATTTCAGACTGTCTTCTCACTGGGGTTGAGTTATATGTTAACATTAGCCAGCCGACCACTGTGAGTACAGGAAGCAGTGTTTGCTAATTTGTCTGCCAAAGTGTGTGCAGCACAGACTCACCAGACTCTCAAATTTTGTATTCTTTTTGCTATAGCCTTTAAATAACCAGTAGGACAAAATGAGTAAAGTTAGGGACACCTAACAAAATCTATCAAATTAGTAAATATAAAATTAGTGAGACAGTAAAGAAGACTTAAGTCCCACCCACACATAAAATGATTTACTTGTTCCAAATCGCTTTTCAATTATTGATCAGTTTGCAAGAGGATATTCCAAGCCCCCTTTGTGTAGGTAATGTATTTATATGGTAATGTATCTCATATGTCATTCACCAGTATTGCTTTAGTTCCTCGCTTCAAAGATGAGAAGACTTTAATTTATGACCCTTGACTTTACATCGGTTATTTTGCCTGTTGTTGCTACACATGGTTGCTTTTTATTGACATTATAACAGCGCTTATTCGTACACTGGCAGGTTCCCATGGTGCTACATTCATACATCATGAGAATCTCCATCAGAGCAGTCTGTCAGTATCTTTGTACAACTCTCTGATCTTGCTCAACACAACAACAAAGAAGGGAACCCTTGGGCGACCACTAAATTAGAAGAATAGCACAAAAAAGGCACAAATAATAGCCAATCGAGTGGACTAGTCTATCACTGAGCTAACACAACAGAGAGACAGATAACCATTCACACTTGCAGTCACTCTTGTAGCCAGTTTTGAACAACCAGTTACGATATAACCAGATAAAAAAACTACTGTGTATAGCTCTTAAAACTGAATTGATTATACTAATATTGTTCGTAATTTGTTCAGATATTAAATGAATGGGAGTTTGTTTTAAAAACATAAGTCGATGTGTCAGTGTCTGTGTTTGATGTGATCTTGGGTGTGTCAGAATTATGCCATGTTTTCAGTCACAAAGGCTTCCCTTTTCAATTAAAATTTAGCACGTGTACAATTTAAGTTAAATAAATATTGAACCTAAAGATCTAAAGCAGCGGCATCTTCAGCACCACTGTGAGCTTTGTGTTTCTGTAAGATCTTCTCAGCACTTTCCTTTTCACTCTTATTATCTCAGTAGTTGCTTCTCTGCTGCTTATAGAGACCAGTCATGCTTATCACCAGAGACTCCCATTGGACTGCAGCTCTGTGTCTCAGAGATCAATAAATCACACCACGGTGTATGTCTATGTGCAGTCTTTGCAGTGTGTGTGTGTGTGTGTGTCACAGAAGCACATGTAGACAGATAGAGAGATATAAAAGGCACAAGAGGGAAGAAAAGCTATTTAATGGCAACTTGGTCTTTTATCCATCATTCTCACTGGATTGGTGAGTTATAAGTCTAGGCGATGGCATGCTTTTAGATGTTAGACGTTGGTCACATGATTGGCAGGTTGTCTGATCACAATTAAAGGAAATTGATAACGGTTAAGAGCCCCAGTGTTCTGCTGACAAAAGTGGAATGCATGCATCCATCCTGATAGCCATTGTATATGTTGAGACACAAAGACTCAGAGACACACAGACACACACATACCCCATCTGATAACCGCTCCCCCAAACACACACACACACACACACACACACACACACACACACACACACACACACACACACACACACACACACAGTCTCACTCTTATAGGCTGTCTTTTCTTCATCTGTCCATGTGGGGTGTCTGAGCACATCTGCTCTGTCTCTCCTCAGCAGCCGGATTCATAGTGCTGCTCATTTCCACTATCCTTCTTCCCTCCACCCCCTCTTTTGGATAAGACCCATTTACCTCAATTACTGCAAAATGAGTGGTAGAGAGTGCAGAGTTAGACTGTGAGATAGCAGAAAGCATAATGGTGAACAGATGAGGAAGACAGAGTGGGAGAAAAACAGAACACCGGAGACATGCAGAGAGGGAGAGACGGAGAATTCCCACTTCTCGTGTCTGGTTTCATAACCGCTCACTGCTTCCATTTATGGAAATGTTTCACTGCTTTATTTGTGCGTCTACGTGTGTGCGTGTGTGCATTTCACTGCTTAATAATATGTGCAAATTCCACTTTGTGGAGTAGCATAAATACATGCAAATTGTTCATATGCCTCATACTCATACATGAATATGGAATCCATAAAGCCCCGCTGGAAATGTGAGCACCCCAGTTTGGGAATATTCAAGCTCATTATAGTAGAGATTGGTCAGCAAATTCTCATCCAAAAATGTTTTGAGGCCTAAGAAGCTTTCAGATTCATTACTAGTTTGTGAGATACACTTTTCATAGTGTGCTATAATGGAGTTTTAAATGTCTTGTTTGTGAAAACTATGATGTTTTCATGGATGGAACTTTGAAACAATCTGGTGACTTATGAATAATGCAAACCACTCCCATAATCCTTCTAGTAAAAGACAAAAAAACAAAAGAAAATGAGTCGGCCAGTCACCGATGGTGTACTCAGAAAGACTTTGTTCAGAAATCTGTCGGTCCTTTGAGATCATCGCAGCAGCAGTCAGAGAGAGGATGAGGATTAGAGGAGGCTACAGTAGCAGAGACACAGTGCCTGGTTGTGCCTGTGTTGTGTTTTGTTCCGTTTTTAAAAGTTTACCTGCATTTCTTGCTGCGACACTAGACTGTCTTCGCCTTTTCAGAATGAAATGCGACAAGCAAGATGCACTCTTATTTGTGTCTTTTAAATGTGTCTACAATAACACTCCCAGAGTGAGAGCTCCAGCTTGCATTTGTGTGACAACATAAGTAAAACTCAAAGAAGTTCAACTTTAGTAAGGGGAGAACTCTCCATAAATTCATCATCCTTTTGCAACTCTGATGAAACAGTTTCTGGGCCTGTGGTGTCCTCATGCTCAGGGGTAAGCCAAAGCACTTCCAACATCATACTTGTAGATACAAATTTGGCTCACTATCTAGCCTGCCATAAATTTGTCCTCTCTAAAATGGTTCAGTTTTTTTCTGCACAGTTTGGCAGACAATTTTTCCCCTGAGAAACCAGAATCCAGATATGGATGTTCATTTTGGCCTAACAGGACCCTTACCTACATCTGCATGCTATCAGAGGAAGCTATGAATTCCACTAAATATTTTACTGCAGTTGTGCTGCAATTCCCAAGCTGTGGATGATTCAGCAAAGCAGAGAACCAGTAGAGCATGAGCAGACTGGCAGGGCTGCTTCCTGGCAGCCCTTTTTATGATACTGACACATAGAACAACATAGCAATAAAAACATAATCAAATATTCTTGATCTTGGAAACAGCATTTGGCCCAATAAATAGCTGTTCTGGAGCTGTTCAGTATGACACAAACTCCCTCAACTGATGAAGCTTATCCAGCTTTCATGTCATAGACGTTCATGTTTCAGTCTTTGAATCTTAAAGACTGAGCTTTAAAGTTGCTCGACTTTATGTGAAACTAAAAATCCAAAGCCTAAACAAACTAACTTTAAATGAGAGAAAGACAATCAATATGAGAAGCTGGAACCAAATAAGCTTTGCTTAACAGTGACTAAGAAACGATTAATTATTCATTAATTATTCATATTTCTCTTAGTCACCATTTCACGCCATCATTTCATCGGTTCTCAAAAAAGATAAATGTATATTTTTTTTATTCTCACTAAGTCTCTCTCCATATAATTTATATAAGAAAAATACATCAACAACTGCATTATTCAACATTTTACAACAGGAACTGTTTCTGAGAGCTGCTCATTAGCATTTGCCCATAAACTCCTGAAAGGTGAATATAAACAGAGGGCTAACAGATCAGCAGCAGACCTTTACAATACGTTTACAGAGTTCTATGATGCATTAACTGTGTGTAAGCCATCATCAGTGATGAACCTAACACTATGCTGTCAGAACATGTGATTGTTTTGTTTTTTTTAAGTAAAAATTGTTTTCCCAAGTCTTGATAATCAGTGGACAAAAGAAAATCAATCAATCAACCCCTGACCCTAACATAAGATTAGGATTAGGGCCTAGAGGATGTGATTGGGATTGTTGCCGTTGATGACTTGGACCTCACAGGGTTAAGTGCATTGAAGGCAGGCATCTCCATGGAGATCAAGAGGAGCTACTATTATAAGGAATCTGCCGAGAATCTCTGTGCCTGCCTGTGTTCCTCTGCTGTTCGTCGCCCTCCTTTCAGAGCTGTTTTGGGATCATCTGCTGCAGAGGACATAATGTTCCAACATATACTGTATATCTCTCTCCAACACTGGCTTGCACACCTAAAAACACACGTATGCACAGCTGCTGCTTTGTTAAGAGTGACCTCTGTGACTTGCAGAGGAAAGCGCAGAGGTCATAAGAGAAATAATCAAATGACTGCTCTGGTTCATGGTGCTGTATCTTTCTTTTCTTCTTTTCTCTGCAGAGGATACATCCAAATTTAAGGTTTAATCTGCATCTTTTGTCTAAGTGGAGAGTCACCCATCCCCTTCAGGGAAGGGCACCATGACCCAGGAGGGGCAGGCTCTGCCCTCTCCCACCCCACCAGAGAACCCAGTAGAGCCCAGTACAAGCACCACTACTGACCCACCCAAAGAGACACATGACAAGACAGATGAGGACAAGGTGGATGCTGGAGCAAAGGATGAGATAGACGAAGGAAAACAAGAAGAAGACGTCAGGGAAAGTGAGGAGGGGGAAACACAGAAAGAAGTAGAAGGGATGGTGGAAGTGGAAGGTGATAGAAGAGAAGGGGAGTTGAAAGAGGAGTGTGAAGATGGGGCCGGGGATGAGCATCAGCTGACAGAAGGAGAGGCGGAGGGGGAGAGGGAAGGGACGAAGGGGGGAGGATGTATAAATATGGAGGAAAGCTTAACGGGGGAGGAGACAACACATGAGGCGGAGGAGATGAAAGAGGAAGAGGAGGGGAAGGAAAATGAAGAAATTCACCCATGCACAGAAGAGGAGGCAACTAATTCTCAACAAGCTGGCCGGTTAGTGGACAAAATTGTATTTGTACCACTTTACCTGTCAGAGCAAGCAAGTGTCATGTTGCCTGTTAATTTGCATTGCTAAAAAGACAAACACAGCTTCCTTATATTTTTATAATAACCTAAGAGTGTCACTTTTGGTCAATGTTTTTTGTGCTTTGTGATTTGAATATTTTTTATGTTAAATTGTTTTATCTCTGCGGTTCCCTTTGTACATAATTAGCCTAATGTGCTTTACTCATATTTTACAAAATAAATAGTCAATAAGCCTCAACTTAATGAGCTGAAAAAATGGAAGAAAAATATTTAAAGAGCTAAGGGACACAGCAACCATTTCCCAGCTCCCCAACTGTCCCAGAAAGACATTAGTGGAGGGCAGTCTGTAAAAAGCTCAACATGTGGAAGAAAAATGTGCCTGCTAATTAGCAGATTCATATATGACAAGCAAAAACTATGCAGAATGATAAAGACATACTGAAAGCAAAGTACATCTAACCTTTTTCTTTTAAAAAAAGGGATGAAATAGCGATGCTTTTGTATCATATTGTAGTAAATAGCACAGTGTTTTTAGATGAACAAGATGACTGATCTTTTTTGCATATTTTTATCCATTTTCATGCGTGTAGGTCAGATGTTTTCTTTTCTTCCTGTTGATATAGATTGGCAAATGGTATAACTGGGAATGACGATGAAGATGAAGTAGGTGAAGAGGACGAGGGAGGAGATGAGGGGGCGATACAAACACACTTGGACACTTTCAGCTCTAATTTTGAGACAACTGTAGAACAGGCTGACACCGAAGTGGAGGAGGAGGAGGAAGAGGTCCAAAAAGAAGGTGATGGCAGAGAAAACCAGGACAGTTTCAGCTCAGCTTTTGAACAGATTGTCGAGCAGGTCGACATTCAGGATGAAGAGGAGGAAGACGAGAGAGAGTTGGAGGAGGAGAGGGAGAAAAGTAGGGTGGACAACAAAGATGGTTTCAGCTCCACATTTGAGCGCATCGTGGAATCTGCCCTGCTCAGGGGTGGGACCTGCTACAGCAGCCTGGACTCTCTGGATGTTCTGTCACTCACAGATGAGACAGACAGCTGTGTTAGCTTTGAGGCGCCACTGACACCGCTCATCCAACAGAGGGCACTGTTACAAGGTCCTGAACCTCTGGAGCTTGAGTTGGCAACAGTTCAGGAGCAAGAAGGGGCTGAGATTGGAACAGATACCCCAGGGCCTGAACTCGGGGCTGGGGACAGTGCTGGAGCAGTGGCTGGAGTAGGAGGAAGCCCGCTGAGGACCACCATACCTGGGAGCAGATCAGAGTTTGTGTTGAGCCAGCCTGGACGCTGGGCCATTCCTAATGGCTATCACACAAATTGCCAGGGAGATATGATTAACTCTGTCAGGTAAGTTTTACTTTAGTTCCATGTGTGGACCAAATAACATTATTCTAAAGGGATGAATTTGGTTTAAAAAGTAAATATGACAATCCTGAGAAAATATGGTGTAATACATTAAAGAATTTATATAAAATGAGGATGTTTTTGCATGGTGGGTTGGTCATTTTACACATTCAATGTTAAACACAGTTTAATGAATATTTAAATGACTGATGACAGCTTCCAGGTTATGTGGTTGTTGAAGCCTTATGCAGATGTCTTACTCAAGTGTAATTAACGTGACCTTGGCTTAACCAGTAGGTGGCGTGAACAAGTGAAGCCCAGCTGTAGGTCCTTAGAGAGGTGGACAGGGAGGGCTGGTTGGGGTGGAAAGAGGTAGCCCGCCTCTTTCCACATATGCAAACTGACACAGTTCTTTAAACAATAACCATGATGGAAGCAACAAATGTAGGCATGCGTTACTTAGCTTAAAATGTTCATATTTTTGGAAAATAAAGGAACTGAGTCTTTCAGTGTTCATGGCTGCACAGTTTTGTGCACTCCAGCAAAAATGTTGCATTCACACAAATGTTGCATTAAGCCAAACTGAACAAACAAAAAGTTGCAATACAAGGAAGCTTTAACATTTTGATGAAACCAGTGGGACTGTTAAAGCAGGACTGCTGCATTTGAAATGAGAGGAGCCTCTGGTAAATGTATACAGAGTTTATTCACCAGAGCTGCAGACTGTGGCTCGACTATTTGCTCTCTCCAACCTCTTTTGCTTAAAGGATACAATAGAGAGAGATAACCTTAGTACTGTCAAATGAGAGGTTTATGCATCATGACAGAAGACCTTTTGAACAGAAACTCAAATTTTAGGAGGAGTGTGGTGGTTTTCTATGGGAGGGTTACACTAGATAAGATCCATGGCAGCCTGTCAGCATAATGAATCACTTGTGTGAGCAGGAAAAAACAAACTCGTTGGGCTTTTTGACAAAGAGAACTAGTTTCGTTCTTGATGAAGATTACATTTTTGACATTTTGACCAGTAACAGGTTGGGTTGGAACCTGATATATTGGTTCACTATGAAGGAAACAGATCATGGTAATAATGCTTATTTCTGCCTCTCTAATGTCACAGACATTAACTTGGTGGAGTTTTGGTATTGAAACTATGATATATTTTATGATATTGATGTTCAAATTTGGTTATAGCGAAATACCATGCTGAACAAAAGCACATTTTTAGCCTTTAAACTGTGACACTTTGAGTGGATGTAAAGTTGATTCAGTTGCAGGTTTTATCAGAGCTTAGATGTGTGTGCCAAATTACCATGAGCTCCGTGTACTTCATGGACCTCTAGCTATTATCATAATACACATATATAAAATCAAAGCTTTATTTATCCAAATAATTAATCATTAAGGAAAATATGCTTGATATAAACTGAATGTATACGAATCAAGTACATTTCATTTGACCAGATTCCATTAAATTCCATAAATACACAGAAATTTTACATGTAACATTGTTACATGAAGCCAGACCTGGAGGGATTGTGGGGACACGGTAACAGCTGACATGACTTTCTTACAATTAATTACCTTAATAGTAGTAAAATGGGTTGAAGGAGACAACGTAGAGCCACTGAAGGGAGAAGCAGTAACGCAAACCATATGGCGAAAACATGTAACTTGAACTTTGGCTATAGGTCTCCCTCGCTGGTGTGCACACAGTCCCTGTGGCGTGTTCATCAGCTCTTCCCCCTTGCACAGTTCCTGCAGTTAGAAACATACTGGAATGCCAAATAGATGCACAGACCTTTGACATTATCTGCTCAGCTAACTGCTGGGATTTGCTCAGACTCTGGTATGACTTACAGGATGAATGAAGGATTTTGAATGTCAGTTCTGCTCTTCTTTTCTCCTCTCCTTACCAGTCTACAGATGTAGTACTTTAGGCACAGTCTTGCTTCCTGACCACCAGCGCCAAGCTGAATGAGCTATTGTTTATGTCATGACATCATCGTCTTCAGCTTTCCTCGGCCCAGCAGGGTCTTAGAGTGAATGTGAGTGTGTATGTGTGTAAGTGGGTGATTATTGCTCCGTGCTAGCCAGCCTGCCAGACATTTGAGCACTTAAACCTAGAGTGGATACATCTGCTAGTCAGTCTTAAAGGGAAAGTTTAAGATTTAAAGATACTAACAGTTTCCAATTATTTACTTCTTGATGTCCATTCAGATGCTGTTTTTCAGGCTGTTAAAAAGGGAACCTTTAAAACTGTTAGGAATTCCAGTGCAAGTTGGTCTTTTAATATTCTCTAGAAGGATTATGGATCATGTGCTTCTGAACTCCTACTGATAAATGAATTTCCTTGCCTTACATTTCTTCTCTCTCTGTGCCATTCAGTGTCGTTGAGACAGTGTCGTATTTCACTGTCTCACCTTCTGCCTCTCCATTCATTTCTCCACTTGATTCATGTTATCTCACTATATCACATCTTAGTTATAACACACACACATAGACACACATACACACATATCCTCCATTTCACTTACACTGCTCTCCTACCAGCATATCTTACCTTTCATTCTTCTTGTCTGCCTACTTCCTTTTTTTCTGGTGGGTAGCCAGAGAATTGCCGTGGTTACACATTTTGGCACCTTGGGCGTCATGGACAATGGGCCTTTTTCACTGCGGGACCGAGCAGCTGCAGAGCATAGAATAAAAAATGAAAGTCAGTCAGTCAGTCAGCTTGGCAGACATTATGTTTTTTTTAATAATCACTTTTGCCCATTATTTTCACAGAGATTAAGAATTTTAGTCATAAGAAAAAAAATTGTTCTAAAATAATTGTAGCAGTTGAAACAACTTTGTTTCAACTGCTACTCATAGACTTTATAAGAAAATGGACATAGCCACAATGACATCACCTACTGATTCGCGAAGTCCCCTGTTGAAGCCTAATGCCAGGAAGTTTGTCTGAGGCCTTCGTGGTGTTTTTAAAATTGGATGTCTTGAGTAAGGAGGGGAGGTGACTTAGAATCCGAGGGATAACACACACTCGTATGGTAGTAAATTGCTATTTATAATAAGACCATACTAAAGCATATGCTACTTGGACCATAATTTATAAAACTGAACATTTTTTTTGTACTCAGTATGATGTAAAAGTAATGATTAGTCTTTTTGGCATCATAGATTTGTCATTTCATGTCATTTAGACTTTGTTTTATTTTATTTATTTTATTTTTTTGTTTTATCTGAGCACATACATGTGTGTATTTACATATATATTTGTATTTGTAAATGCAAGTATGTGTACTTGTGTATATATTGTTTTTTTCTGTATATGTCTGAAATAAAGATACAATACAATACAATACAATAGATCAAAAGAACAGGAGAACTGTTTCCCCTGGGTGTCTATATCAGCGGTCCCCAACCTTTTTTTGCGCCATGGACCGGTTTGTGTCCGACAATATTTTTACGGACTGGCCTTTAAGGTGCTGCAGATGAATACAACAAAATAAAACCAGAACCGGTACCAAACAAAAGAATATTTATTCATAACACACGGGAAAAAACCTGGGGAAATCGAGTTAATGATAAAAACCCTGAAAACCATATGCAGTATATATATATATCTATATGATTTGCAAACGAAGAAGATGCCCCCTGCTGGCCATTAGAAAAAATGCAAGTTTAAGAAACTTGTGCGCTGGCTTCACTTTTCAGAGTTGTATTCTGCTCTGTATTTTCGTCTATGATGTTATTTCTATTTAATCGTGTTTATGGTGTTTTTGCATTGCATTTTTCAGGGTTGTGATTTTGGACGTCATACCTCTGCTATGTACAAAAATGTATGAAAAAAATGGTCATGCTGTGCTATAACTGTCAGTGACAATGCTGACATTTTTTTCAGTTAGAGCCCCTGTTTTTCCTAGGTTTAGCATGTACACTAATGTTAAAGGATAATACACCCTCTGTCAGTTCTTAGGTTTTACATATCAGGATATAATAAACAATTGGGTCTTAAAATTAGGTAAATACAACATCAGATGAACAACAACATACGACATATTACTCCATGTCATTATTTATTTAACAAAACTAAGACAGAATGCAGAACCATAGAATTGTTAAGTTAAGTAGACCTCATGATGCAGTAGCTTATAGAAACCCTTAATAGCAATAACTTGCGGTAACTTGAGGATCATTGTTCAGTTATATGACCCAGTTTCAGCCAAGCACAATGACTGCAAGGTACCCAGGTCCTGTGGCTGCAAAAGAAGCCCAAATAATCACCCCTCCACCACCATGCTTGACACTTGGTAGCCCTTCCAAACAAACCACACTTGTTCAGTCTTTTTCTGATTGTGCTGTCAAAAACTTTAACATTTTACATGCTAACTGAGGCCCTTTTCTCTGAGCATTTCACAGTTTGACCTTGGGGTGAATTTGCTGGGACATCAACTTCTGAGAAGATTCGCAACTGCCTGGAATGATTTCTACATGTGAATAATATTTTTCATTGTAGAATGATGGCCTTAAATTGTTTGGAAATGGCCTTATAACCCTTCCCAGACTGGGTAGCAGCAGTTGCTCCTCTGAGATCATTGCTGATGTCTTTCCTCCTTGGCATTGTGTTAACACGCCCCTGAATGCTCCAGACCAGCAAACTGCAATAACATCTGCTTTGGTAGAGGCACTCACACTTTCTGATGATCAGTTTATCGACTGTTTGATTACTAGTACATGGATGCTACTTACCATCCTAATTCCAATAGAGGCAATAAGTATATATTTTGTTTTTCATGCACTGCTTCTGCATTTTGGAATAAATTTGTTAAATAATTAATGACACAGCGTAATGTGTCATGTGGTGAGGTTCATCTCAGATTGTATTTACCAAAGTAAAGTGTGTTTTATAAATGTAATAAGCAAAGACACACATTTTCTGCCAGTGCCACTGTTTCTTTGCTTGTGTAAGCCCCTGGGTGGTTACATTGTTTACAAGTAAAAGATAAGAAGTAAGTTTCTTTTATGTTTCCCAAATTTGTTGTTGCTTATACCCTACATCTTAATGAAATGTGCTTCATTAGGCTACATCAGTCACTATAAACAGATGTTGTACTCCCTGGACAAGTAGAAGTGATGAGGCTCCACTCTGAGAAAGCATACACTATCTTTGCAGTGCATGTACATCATCTACAAATGTAGCTATACAAATTTGCTCAAAACCACAAATACAAAAACCTTAATGTTGCATATTTCTATATTATATTCATACTAATCTAAATATTACAAATATGAAAGGCAGATGTTTGTTATCTCTTGTGATAGTGAGTGAATGTAAATGACAATACAGCTGAAGAGGCAGAGTGGTGTGTCTTTGCGGAAGAACACATTGGCATGCAGTGTGAAGCAGTTGGATCGGCATATGTGTCTCAAAATGCTGCAGAAACTGTTACTGAGTCATACATCTGATGTACACATGTCTAACATGCTCTTTGTGAATGAAACTGAAAGGCTGTTACTCCACGTTTTGCTTCAGTTGTTCATACTACTAATCTCACCTTATTTTTACATATTTTTCAGCTTTTTTAACCATAGTTTTTGTAATACGGCAGTCAAACCAGGTATTCAAACTGATCCATTTGGCTGGCAAATCATGTGCACTGGTGTAAACTCATTGCCACATACACCTCAGTTTGATCTGAAGTGGGCTGGAAGGTTATTGCCTAATAAACTCTTAGAAACACTAGCAAATTATTTACCTTTCCTTTAGGGTATTATTTAATAAACCATCCATAAAACTAATGATACGTGATTCAGAGGGACTTTGGTGCATCCAGATGGTTATAAAATGGCAAAAAAAAGCACAAAAAAAGAGAAAATTACTAAGTTGCAAAAAACGGGCACTTTTCTGTTATTAAATGGGAAGCAAACATTAACCCCCCCACCCACACACACATACCTAATTTTGTCTATCTATAACTTACCTATCTTTTACTTACTTTAGTGTGATATACTGAGCCCAACTGACAAAATTAGTTAAAAGACCCAAATGTATGCCCTCCTTCTTTGAAGTTTTCATGTTGTACAATGCAATCCAGTGGGCTGAAATGGACCATTTACTGGACCATATGTTTGACATCCCTTCCCTGGTGCATATACAGCCTGTCCACAAGTTAGCCTTCAACGTTTGTAGCTGGAGCTTTGATGTGGTGCAAAGAAACCTAATCTTACCTCAGCCAAACCCTCTCTGCAGATATTATTCCCACTGTTACTGTCTATTCTGACATCAGTGGGTGAAGATAGTGAAATGGGCAGCTGGCCACAGGAACAGGGAAAAAGTACAGCAGATACTGTAAGCATGCCAACCAGTACATGCAAATATGAGATGACAGTGCTCTTAGTCAGCAAACCTGGCTTTTAGTTTTGAGCTTGTACACTTGTGTAGTTTGTCAGCCTGTCAGTCATTGGGTTTGACAGTCAATTGCATCTTTTTTTTGGTTACTTAGTCACTGTTACTTCACACGAGTTGTGTTGCTCTGTGCTCTGTGGGGACCGTGAGTGAAGCTTAACCTTAATCCACAGAGGAGACTAAAATTGCCATGAAAACACACTCTCTGTTGGTCAGTCTATTTGTCTGTCCAGCAGCTTACTATAAAGCAGGCTATATCTACGCAGTGAAGCCAACTAGATGCAGGCTGATTATGTGATAATGCAAACTGCGCTAGAGCATTCATGCCCTCAAAACAAACACACGCAGTGCAATACTCAAGAAAAAAGATCCAGTGTCTGGACATATATGAATGTGTTTGACAAATGTTCTATGGCTGAACATTTGCATGAATACATGTGATTCCATTGTGTATGCGTATTCCTCCTGGTGGCTCACAAGCCTAACAGATCAAGCAGAGCAGATAAAAGCCAGGCAGTTTGTTTCCATATCAGAGAAGCAGCTCTACTGCATGGACTAACCTCTTTCATACACAGTGTTGAGCGCAGAAACACACATACACATGAAAGACATGTGGGCCAGAAGCATGCATAAACAAAAACTGTGTTTAATGCTCGCACATTCTAGCTCACTCAGTGATGCAGATATGGGAGTCCTTTATATCCGTCTTTCATATTCTTAATCTTTCTCTCTCTCTCTCTCTC
>NW_005187402.1:4138138-4139914 GCF_000239375.1 Pundamilia nyererei | reverse complement strand
CACACACACACACACACACACACACACACACACACACACACACACGTTTGAGGATATCACATTGGGAATAAAACCCTTAGTGAGGTTCTATAGCACTGCTGAAACATCCTGCAGATTATCCTCTCCTGGCTCACACTCAGGCAGTGATATGGACACATGCAGTCCCACATACACAAAAATAGATGCGTACACAAAAGGTTTGCAAACAAATCTCTTTCACCCTCTCACCACAGACTCACATGGTAACTGAATAGTTTCAGCACCAGCATATTTATCCCTGGCTATTTATAGCTCAACTCTGTTTTATGACACATCCCACAACCCTACTGTAGAAGTGACTGTGTCTGCTGAATTATGTCTTTCTAACCATGGGTTTCTCTCTTCTGAGGCGTCTTGTCAGCACTTCCTGTATGTGCTAAGTGGAAGAGAAAGCAGACCATATGAAACATTTGTGCGCAGTTCTTGGCATGACTGCTCAAACTGTAGCTGATTTTACAGCAGATGGTAATCTTTAGCTGCTGTCAGATCAAGCTGCTGTGTTTAGTGTTTCACTAAACCCAATCCCACACCTGAACATAATTAGTCTCACCCAGCCAAAAGAGGTCACCATTGTCCATTGTTTACAGCTGAGTAGGTGGTTTTTGAGTCCTGTGTGTTTCTCTTTGTGTGAATAAGAGCTTGTAAGATGGAAACAGTAAATTACACTAAAGGTTTTCACCCTTTTTCATTTTGTTGTTATTACTGATCGAAGGATTTCTTGGTCATTTTGTATTATTTAGCTATGCTGTGTTTATAAAGGTATAAATGATTGACAAATTTAGGTTGTTCTATTCTCTCCTCAGTTTGTGGGTGCATCAGTGTTTAATCTAAATCATCAATCAGTCGTTGTCTTGTGTGGCTTGTAATTGTCAATGTTTAATTGGGCTTGCAGTCAACAGTAATAGTAACTCCTATTAAGAGCTCAAATACAATACAAATTCTTAGAGTAAGACGCAAACAGCAAACAGTGCAATTTACCTCTCTGTTTGTGCATGTGAGCGGTAAACAGACTATTTTAAGAAATTGTTTTGCAAGGCTTTTTATGTATTGAGTTCACTTATGTTTGCAACTTAGCAGGTGGAGCTCAAAGTTCTTTTTGAGTCAAGCTTCACTGGCTGATTGACTAAAATGCATAAAATAAGAGCTTGTTTTAATCAGCTACATGTTTTTAAGGCAACATTTCGCTTCTAAAACCTCATCAGCTGAAAAGCTGAATCTTTTTTTTCCCCCCACGTGCTGTTGGCTGCGGCATCATATTTGTGCTACAACAGGTTTATAAATTCTGCTGTCTGTGTGGTTGTGTGTGAATGACAAAGGTTATCCATGAGTCATAGGAAGCCTCTCCAAAAAACACAGACTTGTGACTAGTGTTCAGATGTGTAAAAACAGTAGTCTGGCCACTGTTGTTGTCTGTATTCACCAGCCACTTTATTAGATGCACCTTGCCCACCTCTCAATTTTAAATACACGTAGACATTGAGGGCTAGCAGGAGGGACTATGCGCTTACCTGCTGCTCTCTGGCAGGTAGCTCCATGCCCTCCTGGGTTTTAATTGCACCTTAGAACACACATGCATCAACACTACAATGAGCGGGTGGAGGGAGGTTTGGAGTCTTCTCTCACCCCCATTTTCTGCGGCCTGCTGGAGCGGGGGGGCTAGGAGGAGGAGTTGGCCGTCCGACTGCGGTCTGGAGTGTGGGGCCTCCCTGCTGCTGCGGAGTCGGGGCGGTCTGCCTC
>NW_005187402.1:4126026-4137449 GCF_000239375.1 Pundamilia nyererei | reverse complement strand
CCCCACACTCCCTAGCAGATCGTTACATGGAGAAACCTTTGGAATGCAAGCATGCTGATCCACACAGGTATGCACACAGGTGTACACACGGGTATTCACAGACGCGGACTACAGCTTTCTTGGCTGCTGCCTCAAAGCACATTGTGCGCTGTCTATCTTGCCCCCACACCATTACACCACCCGTTCTTAGCTGGCACGTATTCTGTGGTCTTCTGCTGTTGTAGCCCATCTGCTTCAAGGCTCAATGAAATGTGTGTTCAGAGATGCTCTTCTGCACAACTTGATTGTAACAAGTAGTTATTTGAGTTACTGTTGCCTTCCTATCAGCTCAGAGCAGTTGTGGCCATTCTCCTGAAGTCAGGCATCAATGTATTTTCATCAAGGGAAAGCTGCTGCTCACTGCACAGGTTCTTTTTCTGACCAATCTCTGTAAACCCTAGAAATGGTTGTGTGGGAAAATCCCAGCAGATTATTAGTTTCTGAAACACATCAACAACCACGTTCATGTTCAGTGTGAACTGCAGCAGGTCGTCTTAACCACGTCTACATGTGTAAATGCATTTACTTTCTGTCCTGTGACTGGTTGATTAGATATCACCTGTAGAACAGGTCTACTTAATAAAGTGTATAATATATATAGCTTTTTTTTTAAAGATTTCCACACCCTATCTCCTGATTTTTTACTTTTATCAATACAGATGCTTGTTGTGATAAAGTGGGTGAGAAGACCATTTGTCTATATTCTTAGTTAACATTCTTGTTTTGATTTAACCATATTTCATATATGGTCTGCAATAGGCAAACATCTACTACATCTATTATGTTTTGTACTTTTACAGATTATATAATATAACATCTTGGTTTAAATCAATTCCTACAAGTTTGTTAAGTTAACATGTTATTTATTTCAACTGTTAATTGGTATTGTTTAGAACTTACCTTACCTACCTGTCTTCCAGAAACAAAAGGAGGAGATGTAGTTTTACTTCCTGCTTTATACCTTCTGGGTTGATCTGAGGTCACAGGAAGAGACCAAGTGCAGAAGGGGAAGAACTCTTATAATTTAATAAAGTTGAGTTTAGAGGGTTTATGAAGAAATAGATTTATTGTTGTAATATGTATTGATTACACCACAGAGTTTATGTTGCCAGTAAAGAGGAGTAGTAGAGGTTTGAATATAATCATGTTCATCTTACCTACCTACTTAATGGAATAGTCCAGAGGAGAAATTGTTTGGTTAAGTGGACTATTTAAGCAGAAGAACTCAGGTGTTTCGAGAAAGAAAGGTTCAGGTCAGTGTAGCTGTGTGCAGTTTGACCTTAATGTCTGTTGATTTAAGTTCAGTTATGTTTATTTGAACTGAGTTAATTATAGAGTTGAGTTTCTTATTTGTTTTTTTGTAAATATTGTTTGGGTCACAAAATGGTGTATAAATCACTTGCTACACTGGACAGCATCAGTCTCCTGCACTTCTTTGACCTCTTAAGTCGAGTCCTACCACACTTGTCATTTCTTTTTCTGTGCTTCTTTCCATCAGATCAGAAAGCGGCCTTTGTGTTCTAGCTAGCAAATGTACTAATATTACTCTGTGGTTTTGTGTGCTTTACATGATGGGTTATTTTTGTCTCATTTAAATTATATTTACATAGCAACCATCAGTCTCCCACCTCTTTTTAACCTCTGTTATATCTGTAGATATTTTTAGCTAAATGTCTCATTGTTCATTACACATGGACATTACGCTTGGATTTTTCTCTATCCGGTGATAAACTCTTGCAAAGTAGAGCCAACCAGTCATATTTTGTCATATTAAGCTCAGGTGGCTTTACGTTTACCTTGGAGCATGCACAGAAATCCTCACGCAAGCAGTTAGTAGATTAACTGCTTGCGACTTAATGAACTTTAAGAAAACAGGACGTCCAGCTGGCGTTGGACTGATCTGCTGGCTCTCAGCCCTATAATGCAGAGGAAGTTGTCTTGGCTGGGACACACAGGGCCATTGTAAAGCCACCACTAGGAACAGCGCTATTCATCAGAAAAAAAGTCTGTCCAGTGCTCGCTCCGCCCCCAACATCCTCCCTTCAATGGAGCTTTCAGACCAACCAAGAAACTTCAAGGAAAGCCCTCCAAACACACTCCGTGCATGTTCGCATTGTAGTGGAATAACACAGCAGTGTCACCGATCGTCTCTGAATACGCTGCGATTTTATAGAACTTGACTTGGCTGAAAGTTAGATCACCAAGCCGGGCCGATGCACAGTTCACCGAATACTGGACGATGAGGCGGTCGGACCGTAGCACGCCTTTAACCGCTAATTTCCAAGATCCGAGATGTGGAAAGAGGAATATGATGTTCACTTCGACTTTTTGCTGCAACTCCTGTAAGCTTGGCTTTATCTCTGTAAACTCTTTTAAAGCTCCGATCTCCAGATGGGTGGGTACATTAACAATTATGCTGCGTGGCAAAATGGAAATAGTGAGGTAGCTGTGGTGTAAGTTGACCCTGGCGAAAAATCCCCATGATACTAGAATAATATTCATAGAAAGGCATATTTATGGTAAAAAAGAAAAGAAAAAGACAAACCGTATTAATCTAATGTGGCACGTGGCTGACGATGTGCTGGACTGGGTTATAATTACTTTTCATTTGAATTAAAAAAAAAAACAAAAAACAAATCTGCTGGAATTATTATTATTATTGTTTTAATAATTCACCTATTGCTAGATAGATTATTTGATGTCGTGGGTACAGCAGAGTTCAGTTCAGTATTTAATTGAAGATATGACAGATCATAAGCTGCCAAGTTCAGGTTGATGGGTTTACAGTGGTAGGAAACGAAGAGCCAAAACTAAAAACACCACCCCTCTGATTAAGTGGAAAATGATTAAAAATAAGTCACTTTATCACTAGCTTACTGATCAAGTGATTAATGTCTTAATCAGTTATTGTTGGATTCAGTTCTAGTGATGTATTAAAATATGTAATAAATGGTTTGTAGCCAAAGACCTGATTGCTGTCACCTGCCTGCTTCTTATAAAATCAGTACGGCTGATTTGTTGTAGCAGCCACCAGTGTTATACCCTACGGAAAAGAGCAAATGTCAGTAATGTGTGTGATTCTGTTTGTTTATTAATAAACAGTAAAGGCTGCTACTGTCATCAGTTCACTGAACTAATGGTAACGAGTGTTTTTATTCACAGAGGTGCCTTTGTTGTTTGTATTAGGTTCCGTTCTTACATTTGTTTTTAGTTTCATTTTCTGCCAAGACTCAATCTAAAAGTTGAAACAGATGACCTCACTGACACGCTTGCACAACTACACACAGAGCTTTACTTCTGCCTCTACTGCTATACATCACTTTGGCCATAGATCAGTGTAGGCTATATAAAAGCAAAAGAAGAGCCTGTAAAATCACAGAATTTTACAATTTGGTTTACCCCATAATTGGTAATTACACTCATCCAAGATGTATTTAGGACCCTCCACTTCCTCCCTCATGCACACACCCACACACACACCTTACACAGACACACCTTGTAGCTGTGGGCATGGGTAGTACACAGCTAAAGAGATTAGCATGTGAGTCAGAGACATGTCCTATCATGCTCTGAGTATGACACAGTCACACAGACACGAGCGCAGACTGAGTGGCGGTCACACTGACTGAATAAGACTGGCCTGGGGATACAAAATTGTGCCTTCACATAGACTAATAGCTTTGCTGTGTGCCACTTGGCCCTCAGTAACTCTGAGTGTCTTTTTCACAAAAGACCTGCACTAGATAGCTGACACTTAATACTGTGTCCCTCTCACTAATATTTTGTGTTTGTGTGCCAGAGACCGTTGCACGGGAGGGAGACTGGCATCGTTTTAGCAATTTAGCCCCACGACTGATATGAGTTTTGAATGATTTATAAGGACGTTCTGAATGCAGTGAATTAATATGATCAGACAAGTGAAAGCACATTCACTGCTAACACCAGGCTGGATATTGTTTTAATGGTCTGGCACACTCATTTTATTAGGTGTATATCAACATGTTTGCCTGTTGTTATGAATTTTTTCCCTTCATCTAATTGTTTGTGTCTCAAGTAACTAAGCTTTTGTGGGTGAGAGTTGTGTATTGATGAGGAGCTGGCTATGGGGTAGCTGTGCAGGAAGCATTTTAATCGCATCCCTAAACCAGATCTGATGGCCCCTTTTCCACTCCAAAGAGCAGCTAGTTTTTCTCCTCCCGGAAACTCCCCACCCTGTCCCCAAGGCTGAGCCTTTGCACGCTGTCAGTGGCCATTTTCTGCTGGCTTTATCTGCAATCTCGTTGTCATTCTTGGAAGTGATGCTTTGCTATGATAAGTTGGAGAAGTTTGTATGACCCAACTCTTGGTGGTTAAGAAGTTTATGTATCCTGTGACTCTGGGTACTCTGTTTATGGGGGTAATAGTCTGTTGCTACCAAGGCAAATTGGCCCCAGCAGATCAAGGGCCAGATGATGATTCTATGAGATTAATGAATCAGCCAAGACATGAAAGTGGATCCTTGCCTGGAGCAGGGAAATCAGAGTCCTTTGTGGTACTGAGCTGTATGGGTGTAGCACACAGTCAGCTAAAGTGCGTGAAGTCAGGGGACTGAGTCTTAGCTATGGAAACTAGTCATTTGTGATTTCGCCTGTAGCTTTGGATTTTTGTCCACTTTCATTCTTCTTCCTGTAGCGTGGGACACTTAGCTTCCGCTGTATCCATAGTAACCAACTAATCCTTTACGACAGCAGTGCCTAATGTATTGAATTTACGAGGGTAATGAAATTGGGCTGATCACATTATGCAAAGACATCTGAATCATCTGTTGGGGCTGCTGGCGGCGCATCACGGATGCAGAGACCAGCAGGAAATGAAGAAATGCTGCTGAGACTGACGGAGGTGAATGCGTGTACCTCATTTGTCATCAGGATGCTGGTAAACATGCGAGTGGTGTATCATTTCCATTTGCTTTTTTTTTTTTTTTTTTCGTCATGGATGGACGTTATGCTGTCTTTTAACCAATACTTTGCCTGTGGGGTCTGGATGGAGCAAGTGTCTTACAGACGTGCACATCACATGTGGAGAAATGTCAAGTCTCTATCGACACACAGAAGTCACAGAAATGACTTGGAATCAAAAACAATCCTCACTGTTTATTAAGATGCCAGTAAAAAGGCTACACAGCTTCCCACTGATTGACTCTGGCATGCATAACAGTGTGCAAAGTATGTAGTGCAGTGCAGCACAGTGGATATAACATCAGTCAAGCTGCCACAGTAAGTCATAAATACATAAGCAGGGCACTAATTAATACTCTGCATTGATTATCTATGCTGTCTTTACAACAGTTTAACAGCCACAGAGCATGTGGGGCCTTTTGTTTGAATAAACAGACTGTTAAACTCTCCTTCAGCCCCCAGTAGCCTTCATCACAGCCTGCAGTAATGCCCTTATTTATTAAAGGTTGCCAACTGTAGCATGAGACTCAGCCTAGCTGTCATGGTGCTACTCAGAAGTTATGTAGTGTCTTCTGTGACTGAAAGCCTCAGAAACCTGCTGATGTCCTCAGGGTAAAACTCTGTAACGCCAAATCCTGTTTTACAAGCTGGACAGTGCAGTGTTTGAAATATGTCTGCGTTTGCCAGACAGGGAGGGTCTGATGAAAGATGCTTTTAAGTTTCATTTTGCAAAATGTATAATTTAGTGTCTTTCTGAAGCATGACCCATACTAGTGATTAAAAAGTCAGAACATCAGCTCCTGCTGCTGTGTCAGTTTTTTAAAATCATTTTGTTGCAACATGATGGTTAAGCAAGTTAGCACTGTTTACCCACAGCAAGAAGGTCCTATGTCTCAACCTGTGCATGGGCCTTCTCTGTTCAGTCTGTCAGCTCTGGGTTCCCCTGCAATCAAAAACATGTTAGGTTAATCATAGGTTAATGTTTCTGTGTTGGCCAGGAAGCTCTTGCCCAAGAGATTCTAAATCTGAAGAGCACCATTTCCTGGTTATAAAAGGTATATAAAGATTAAAAGTTTTTACTTCCCCCAATTTAATGTACAGTGCTAAATCACTAGGCTAAAAGCTTTTATGCCCGTCCACCCCTGTCAAATGTATTCCATTTATATCGATCCTGGACAATACATGTGGAACTTCTAATAAATTGAATGAAGTTGACTTTATTCATATAAACATCAAATTTGTGTTAGATCACTAGGATCAGAGCATGAATGATATTTATGCAGCTTTAGGCCTGTTGAGCATGCTTTCCCCTGCAGTGGTTTTACATCCTTCTACTTAGGCTTTTACTGGCTGAAAGTATGATTCATTTATTTATTTATTTATTTATTTATTTTATATTTAAGCATAAGCTTAAAGGAGTAACTCACTTGGGTGAAATAGACAAGAGCTTAATAATCAGTTCAGGCTGCTTATAAAATGGTATATTCCAGCAACGGTTAACACATTTCAGTTTGAAACATTACCATGTATTGTTACCATGGTGCATAGTGTTGGAAATCTGTCATCGATTCAGCCTGTGCAAGTTATTACTTTACGCTGAAAACAGCACGTTCTGTCGTGTTCTCAACACTCACTTTATCTGTTCTTCACCTTTATTACTCCTGCAGGGGTGACTAAGTGCATTCTGTTTTTGGCATAAACTCCTTGTTTCATACTCTCACACAGACTCATTCACAGCTGGAATAGACATTTGACTGATAGACAAGGAGGTTGCAAAGGGCGTTTAACTAGCACATTTGGGTGTTTGGGGAAAGCTACCATCGAGGCCAGGGAAGGAGCATTACTTGGTCACTTCTGAGAAGCTTACTTTACTAACTTCCCAGCTGCATTTTCCCAAAATAGAAGGGTAGAATTAAAGGGTTTTCTTTATGTTATAGCCCTTTAATTCTAATTATCTTAGTGGTCCACGGTCTGAGATTAGTGGGGCTTTTTAGAGGAGATTGGGGCAGGTGAAAGCAGCTTCAGCTGTATAATCAGCCATCATATCCACTGCATCAAAGTAGGACATTAAGTGACAGTGAAAGTGGGTCACTGCCATAACAAGTCATTTGAACCTCATTTGACTTGTTTTTCTATGCATGTGAGCATATGTTTATGTAATTGAGTTTTATGCTTCACAGTTGAGCTTTTTCTGTTTAGCTGTGAGTGAGTGGGTGTCCATAATGGGCATGCGTTCCATTCATTACCCTGGGTACCTGCTTGTGTGTGCGACTGTGTGTTTGTTTTTACATGTGTGTGTGTGTGTTCTCCTCCTCAGCGATGCCAACCTCACAGACGGGCTGTCTGACTCAGATGAGTGTGATTTGGGCAGTCTGGAACACGGGAGCACGGATACTCTGGCCAATGGCTGCCGAGCTGACTGTGAGGCTGCGAAGAGGCTTGCCAAGCGCCTCTATCACCTCGAGGGCTTCAAACGCTGCGATGTGGCCAGACACCTGGGCAAGAAGTGAGCACGCATACAGACAGTTAACACAGGGACACACACTCTGGTGTGATGGTCCAATACAGGGAGGTTTGTGGGCTTGCCACAAGTGTTCCATATCCACGAGACACAAAGATGATGGATGTAAAAATCAAACAAACAAACAAACAAAACAGAAAAAAGTTTCATTAAACACTCCTCAATGTGTGTTCATATCTGAATGTGTATCCATTATCTATAAATATTTCCCAGTAGGCACACAAAAATAAGGGCGTAACAAGTCAGGTTTTAACTGTTTTGTAGGTAAATATAACTGTATTGTAATTTGAAATAAAATATAATGAAGTTCTGTTTAATCACAGGGGAGTTACACCCTTAGTCGTGGCTGTAACATAGTGTTATCAAACATTTATATAACATTTGTTGATGTGCTTTCTGTCTCCCTGCAGTAATGAGTTCAGCCAGATGGTGGCATCAGAGTACCTGAGCTTCTTTGATTTCTCTGGCTTGTCGCTGGATCGCGCCCTGAGGTAATGCCCACTCAGCACTGGCAGGTGATGAATGTGTGATGGTAGAGCTATTAGTGCATGCACCTAGGCTGTGTGTGTTCTTCACATTCCCTCTTCACAACACATTAGCTTTGTGTTAATCAAGCTGTCGTGCTCAGTACAGTTAGCTGGTGTAGCTGACAGCTGCAGAGTACATCACGGTCTTGTATCTGACATGTTGCTGTCTCAGACTGCTGCCTTCAGTGCAGGACTTTCAGTTGAGTGAACAATGCTGATGAAAAGTGACATCCTGCATTCATTTTGGTACTGTTGGGATCTTTACATATTCTGGATCTTCAAAGTACATTCAGCCAAAGTGATGAATTCTGAAAATATTTTTTTAGATGCATCATCTGTATCTAAATCTGAAAAAAAGATGTCAGCTACCAAGATGGCTTCCCTAGAATAATAACTTTTTTTCCCTTTTTTTTTGCCTGTCCCGTTTGGCTCTTTTGCCATCAGAATTGTTGTCTAAGGGCAAAGAAAGATGCCCAATAACTTTAAATTTAGCACAGTTAACAAAAACAGAAAATGCTCAGATCTGTGATAATAATATGCTTTTGTTGTTTAACAAAAGTGTCAGTTGACAAATCAATCAATGATTTTGACACTCATCCCCTCTGATTTATTTACAGTTTAGATGTGGAACCTGTACCATACTGCACTATGCCACAATGACCTGAGTTTTAAAAAGCAGGACTAACTGTTGCAGTTTTGGGGTTTTTTTGGGAAAAATGTTTCATAAGGTTGTTCATGTGTGGCAGGAACTTCTTAAAGGCCTTTCCACTGATGGGCGAAACCCAGGAGAGAGAGCGGGTCCTTGTCCATTTCTCCAGACGCTATTGCCACTGTAACCCCCAGACACCCACCTCTGAAGGTCAGAGCTGTGAAGGTGATGATAAAGATAATCAAGGGTAACAGTATTATAATCAGAAAGTGAAAAAAGACAAAAAAAATGGCTGTTGTTGGTGTCCATGTAGAAAACAGTTGACTAAATGTCCATGGCCCATAGTTTTGCATTGCAGTGATGAAGCTGGTGCATTTCAATTCTTAAAATGTAACTATTGCAAATCACTTTATAGCACCAGATGATATTATTTGAGTGTGTAGATATATTTTGTGCAGCACTGCAGACACGTGCTGAAAAACTGTATGTACCTTGATTTTGTACACTATTGTTTTTATATGAGTGTGTGTGTGTGCTTGGAAAGAAGTGGTGTGACATTTAGCGGACCTCAGCCATGTGTACTGTCCCTTTACAGATGGAGCCCACACATTGACCTGCGCCCTCATGCTGCTCAACACAGATCTGCATGGACATGTATGTATTGTATTTCTCTGACATTCTGATTCCCAGAATTAACAACCTTTCATTTGTCTAAATCACTCTTCATGTGACTTCATATTGCTATAGAAAGCCCACCTGTGAGGTCTGCTATCTACCTGTTGTTTTTGCAAGCTTAGCTTTAACAAAATGTTGGTTAGTTGTTCAGTCCCATCAGAACAAGGAACGCTAACTAAAGTGTTACTGGTTTGTTGCTGCTGCCCTAGAACACTGACTACAGTGACCCTGACACTAATGAATGCATCAAAGTTAGATAAACTAGCTGACGTTCGCTAAATAGCTTTCACATTTGCTTTGACAGTGAAAGATTTCTTGTCCTTCACCTTCCAAAGGCAGTATTATCGACCCATCCAGATCAAAGCTATATGTAATTATCAGTGAAAGGTGATTTTCAGGAAGATACAAACATAGCCAAAGTGGACCTCCGGCAGGGACTTTTTTTTAAATGAGTCTGGAGTCCCCAAAACATGTAGGTTGTTGACATTCAGGTCTTGCCTCACAGGACTGAAAACTGAATTAGACAACAGAGTGTAAATACAGGCCTTTGTCAGCAATGCAATGTCTTTATCTATGTCCTCTTTTAGGTATAGTTCTTCTTCTTTCCCTTCTCTTTCTGTGCTTTTGTCCCAGCTTCTCTCTCCCCTCCCCGGCCTAGTTTCTGACCTGTTTCTGTCTCTCCTCTCCTCCTGTAGTCTCGTCTGTTCCCTTCTAAAAACAGGGACACTGTGGTCTGCATAACATGATCCATCATAGGCTTTTTGCTTTGCTTTTCTTCACCCTCCTGCTAATAGTAGTTTTACTTAATAGGCCTTCTCTAATTAAAATCCTCTCTTTTCTCAATCTCTTTCCCTCCTTTTCAAATCCATCCTCTGCTAACCATATCTGGTCCCCTGGTCTCTCTCTGCCCCTGCAGGTGGTAAGTATACGTACAGTACTAACACTCATCTCGTTCACAAATGCTCCTCCTTTTGTCAGCTGACAATAGAATTGAAGTCATATTTTTAAAATGTAGGTTTTTAAATACTTTCGTTCAGTGAGACAAAAGTATTTAAATACCTACGTTTGGTTGGTATTTATGCTGCTTAAATGAAAACTGATCATTCATTGAAGTTGTAAGAGTATTATCTTCTTGTGACCATTAGTGGATCATACCAGTAAAGAGAGAATAAAACATTTTCCACTGCCTGTCAGATCACATCCTGAATAATTTCTGTTTTCGCTGGAAAAGGGAACTGGGCTGTCTTGCCTGCTATGTAGCCTCCCTGGAGGAATGTGTGAATCACATCAGTTTCAGATCAGTTTTATTTCCACTTCTGGTTAGAAACATCTCCCTTCTAATCATGAGGCATCGTGATTAGAGGTCAAAACGCTGGTAAAAGGTGTGCTTGATATGTTCTAATATAGGCACTACCACTGCGGTAGTACCTCAGCTGTATAACACTGCCACCCAGTGGACAGAATCTAATCTGCATCGACATTGGAGTCGATAAAACTCGGTGTAAAGCACCAGTTTCTTTAAAATAATAATAATATATTTTTAAAAAATCTTTTCATACACATGCCCCCCCCAAAAATCATTAAATTGTTGTTTGTTCATTTCTCTCTGTCTCTTGGTGTGTTCTCCTCTCCTCAGAACATTGGGAAGAAGATGTCCTGTCAGCAGTTTATCAGTAATCTAGAAGGTCTCAACAACAGCAAAGACTTTCCCAAAGATTTATTAAAGGTACAGATCTCGTCCTGAAGTAGCACAGCAACAGGAGACTGAGTCAGCTTGATTGTTATTTATTCATTTATTCTCAGCCACAGACTAAAGTTTGTGTTGTCATTCCAACCCAGTAGTCTATTTTTTTTTAAAAGAAAATGTTCACAAGTCCCCTCTTTTGTTGCCTGCACAGGTTTTGTATAACTCGATCAAGAACGAGAAGCTTGAGTGGGCAGTGTGAGTATGTGTTCTGTGCCCATCAAAAGGATAAGTATTTGTAGTATGCAAGTTTTTTGAAGTAAGTGCACTTGAATACATTTCAATGTGTGTGTGTGTGTGTGTGTGTGTGTGTGTGTGTGTGTGTGTGTGT
>NW_005187402.1:4116566-4125921 GCF_000239375.1 Pundamilia nyererei | reverse complement strand
TGTCAGAACTGGTGGAGGAGCAATGTGAGGGCGGGAGTAAACGTGTTGCTAGGGTAACGGACGGCAGTAACCCTTTCATTGCCATTCCCATTCTCCTAAATGCCGTCACCTACAAGCATGGCGTGCTGACCCGGAAAAGCCACGCCGACATGGATGGCAAACGCAGTGAGTACAAACATTTTTGACTCAAGTTAGCAAATCCTTTATGATAAAGAAAAATAGTAATAAAGCAAGAGCTTTCTTTGTGTTTTTTCTCCTAGCTCCAAGGGGTCGCCGAGGATGGAAGAAGTTCTATGCAGTTCTGAAAGGGATGATCTTATATCTCCAGAAGGTACCGCATCTCGTCCTCTGCTCTGTTACCATAGAAACACACTGCTGTCACTGCAGTGGTGGATGCTGTGAGCTTCTGTGCTCTGTCTGTGTGTGTGTGTGTGTGTGTGTGTGTGTGTGTGTGTGTGTGTGTGTGTGTGTGTGTGTGTGTGTGTGTGTGCCAGAAAGGGAGGGTGATAGAAAAGGCAATTACAGAGGAAATGAGGCTGGTCTGTGTAAGTGTGTGTTTGTCTCCCCCTGCTGGCAGGAAGACTTTACTAACAGCCCGTAAGGTTGAATGAATTAGCTTCTATTTCTTGTCATCGGGGTAATATTTTTAATTTCAGGTGATAGTATGAAGGTGATGTTACTCTGGTGTCAACCTGAATGTAGTGATCTGGACACCATCGATACGTGCAACAGTTTCCTTTTATTCTTGTTACTTACCCAGGATGAGTACAAGCCAGATACTGACATTTCAGAGGTAGACCTGAAGAACGCAGTGCGAATCCACCACGCTTTAGCTACTCGTGCCACCGACTACAGCAAGAGAGCCTACGTACTGAAGCTCAAAACCTCAGACTGGAGAGTCTTTCTGCTGCAGGCACCGTAAGTTATCTGTCCTTAAACAGTAAAATTTTAGGTTTCGAAATTTTACAACTTTTTTTTTTCAAGTTTTAATTTTGCATTATTTTTGATGAAACCATGTTACTTCGGTTTGCGAATGAATGTTTTAAGAGGATACGCAGGTGTAGAGGAGAAGGGTGTGTGGTGCATAATGATCTATGAATAATCTGTAAATAGCCCTGCTCTTAAGAAGAATTTCTGTGGTGGTTTAAGGTGCTAAAAAAGGAGTACCTACTAATAATCCGATAATGGAAGGCACTATTTCTCATTTGATATTCAGCATGCCTCAAAACACTGATTACACTATTATTGTGTCGAATGACTTCAGAACTGTTTCTGTGTTGGATTTGTCATTTAGATTTGAAATCTTAAAAGCTTTCAATTGAAAATGTAGGTGTGTAGTATAACTAGTTGGATGTTTGATATGATTTTAATTGCTCGGTTGCTGTCATCATTTTCCTGCTAAAATGAAACATACCACCATTAAAACTTGAATGAATTGGTTCTCTGTCTTTGTTTCTGTCTCTCTCCAGGAGTGAGGAGGAGATGATGTCTTGGATCTTCCGGATTAACCTGGTGGCGGCGCTGTTTTCTGCCCCAGCCTTCCCTGCTGCTATCGGCTCCATGAAGAAATTCTGTCGGCCCATCCTGCCGTCCTCATCCACCCGACTGAACCAGGTCCGCACTCAAGCACATGCACAGATGGTGGCACGCATTAGAAACACGAACTTCCTTCTCTTGCATCCCACAAGAAACATTATACACCAATGTCAGCATTCAGCATCCAGTACTAATTGCATATACCACACAGTCTATTTCAGCAGCATGCACAGTTTACATATGCTATTTGTATCTGCTTACATCTGATTGGCTGTTTTGGGGTCCTCTGGCATCTGTTTGCGCTGTGATTGGTGCAGGAGGACCAGCTGCTGAGTCACGAGAACAAGCTGAAGCAGATGAGCCTGGAGCTGGAAGAACACCGGAAAAATCTGCCCTCAGCTGACCCAAAAAGCAGAGAGTGGGAGGAGTACCGGCTCAAAGAGCACTACCTCGCATACGAGGTAAATTCTTTGTGTTGCTTTTTGTTAATTTCTCTGCTTTTAATTTTCTTTTTTTAACTGATAAACAGCTAATAGACCACGAATTATGACAGAGGAACATGTCTGCTGTATTATTTTTAGAGTCAAGGGTCACTTTATTTACCCTTGGTATTAAAAGCTGGGGTAGACAACCTGTTTTTTGGCAAATTGTGTTATTGGTCTCTTCTGTTTGACTCTTGATTAATTGTCCTTTGGTCTTTTTGTCTTCAAAAACACATCTCTCCCTCCACGCCCCTCTCTGAGCAGAAGACTCGGTATGAGACATACATCAGCCTCCTGCAGGCTAAAATACGCACAGAGACGGATGACCTTGAGAAGATTGAGGCCAGCGTGATGGGCGGCCTGATCATGGAGGGCGGTCTGGCCGGCCGAGAGTGCCACCTCCGCAAGACGCAGTCCTCACCGTCCATCAGTCAGGCGCACGGTGGCCTGAACGGGAGGGCAACTGGATGCGACATCCCAGGAAAGAGGAGCTGAGGAAAGAAGACCAAATGCCACAGCCCTCAAAGCAGCATCTCTTCAAGCCAAACTAGTTAAATCCTACAAGTCCTTCTCGGATTTGCTGTTAGCATTTTATTTATTGTGCTCCATTCTTTAGTAAGCCATCACTATCCTTCCCAGAATTTATCAACCGTGATGATAAGTTCCTGTAATGAGCAATAGATAAGAAGAGCGTGCGCTTGATACCCCACCACAAGCGACCCTGCCAAACCTCAGTTCTTTTAACTTTTGTTATTGCACATTACAGCGATCATAACTGTGATCACTATTTATAGCAGCATCGTCAGTATTAATTTTTGAACTCAGAGTGAAGAGTTGTCTTTAGTTGAAATGTGTTTTTTAGTTGTGAGCTGCAGTAGTTTATAACCTGTCGATATAAGACTGCACAGACACAGACTGGTTTCCTTTGCCTTGCTCCGCAGCTTGGGAGTCAAGCAGTGATTGAGATGGACATAGTACAGATGGTACTACTGTAGCATTTTGGCTTTACTTCAACTCGCGTTTACACACTCGGCCACTCACAAGACTGTGTGCTTTATGGACCTACAATATTGTTGGAGAATGGTGTCTGAAGATGCAACATATCTGTCCCGGAGATATAGGAACTCGGAGAAGAACTCAGGAGGATCAGATTCCTGTATAGCATATTTATTTATTTATTTAACCTTTATTCACCCCAGCAAGGGTTCCCCTCTCAACATTCACACATTTACATACATTCACATGAGAGCAGGAGCTGCCAAGAGGAACCATAGTTTAAACTGTTCACTGAGCTGCTCCACCGGAGGAACTGGAGGTTGAGTGCCTTACTCAAGGGCACCTCGGCACTAGCTGTTGAGGGATTTAAAGAATACTGTTACTTGTCAGAGATCAAACATGTGTTCCTGTGATTTTTGAGCTGCCGCTTCCCCCCTCTAATACTAACCTGTGTTTAACTGTATGTTTCTGGAGAGGGCAAAAGCACTGTGCCATGTTATCCACTTACTGCTCTTTCTGTACCATGACTGAGTAAACTGAGCTGCCAGAACTCATATGTAACAATATATGGTTGGGCGTGAGGTTTCTGAAGACTGAAGGGCTGAACAGGAAAGTGTGGGTGGGCTGGTGTGTGCACATGCATGTGTGTGTACGCGTGTGCATTGGCGTGCTTTTGAAAGTGGCTCCAGTTAAGAATTTGAACTTGTAGGCGACAGGAAGAAGTAAATATAGCAGGGTCATGTTATTTGTATAAAGATTTTGTTGAGCACATTGAGAGAAAACAAGCCGACGGCCTTATGCTGAATAGCACTGCCGGCACAGTCAGGCCTGGATCTCTCAAAAGCATCTTCAGGACAAAGTCAGCCACGTGATAAAACGTGTTTTTAAGTCTGACTGATCTCTGCTCTGATTTATAACATGCTACATGGACCTATCGCAGCGTCGTTTGCCCTGTTATAATTTTGGGAATTTGACTTTCTGTTGCCAAGCTTCTTATTGATGAAGATGTTTTTGGGAAAGCAGGCCCTGACCGATTTCAGATGGAGGCTGGCTGACAGCAGAGCATAGCAGCAGGACTGCTCTAGCGTAGTGGGCTAAAGTCAGGTAGGCTGACAGCATGCTGGATAGGAGAGGGGAACGGCGGCAAAACAACTCCACCAGCAAAGTAGCCATCAAAACACCCTCCACATGGGTGAGAAGGAGCTGATGGAGGAGAGACTTGTTTTCTTAGAAGAGACTGGTTTGGTTTACTTAGTACGACCGTCTCTGCCAGCCAAGAACAGGCAAAATGGACATCCAGCACACATTACTCCAAATTGAGGAAAACAACATAATGAGGCCGATTCTTCTGGAAGGAGGACTTGTGTAACGTTGTGGGAAAAGGACATATGGTGGTATCGCTCTCTGTGAGCACCTCAATTGATCCTATATCCCCCAAACACACACACACATACACACGTTCTCTTTCTGTGTGATTTGTTATGTAATGACACAACTGTAGATCAGTGAGTTCAGCGCCCCCCTCACACAAACACAGTGTGACTCAGAAGCATGTAGACATAACCAGGGTTGCGGATATTGATGGGAGGAACAATTATATCTTTGGCTCCGGACACATTGCTTCTGTTGCTACGTACATTGTATTAACAGTGACTGATGGGATCTGAGATCCTTTTGGGACTTTGCTGGAAATCTGGAATCACAGCTGGAATCCTGGAACCTGATTCTTGTACAGACCAAAACGCTGAAACAGGAGCGGAGCTTTCAGAGAGGAAGTACTTTTTCTAAAGCTGTATTGTTAGGATAAATACCTGCTTTCTTACACGGAGACTTCCCCTTATAGTCACTTTGGCTGTTGTGCTAACCATTGTTTCCCAATGTTCTAGGTTAGGCCTGTGCTGTAATATAGGGTTGTGGAAAAAAAATAGTTGATTGTTATGTTTTATTTAAGTTAAAAAAAAAAAAAGACAACTTCGGCACTTTGATGTCAGGATTGGATTTTTCTTTTTGTTTGTTTTGTTTGTATATCTGAACTTTTCTGACAGGATGCTCATACTATGTAAAGGACATATTTACTGAATATTTAGTCTGTGCTTCATAAAGTAAGCTTTTATACAGATTGATTGTGGTTGTAATTTATAAAACTGTCAAGACTAAAACAATGAAAAGCTAAAAAAAAAAAATCCGTGCCAGTTTTTTAATTTGTGTTTTCATTTTTAATTTGTGTTTGTGTTTTTTAATTTCTTTGACATTCTGCAGACATGGCTATTACTGTGTAATGCTTTTAAACGTCTCCTGTTTACAACTACGCCCACTTTCCTCCACAGGTCAGTGCACTTGTTTGAAAGTTGCTGCTAAAATGTGTTGTGTGACCAGGAGATAGACCAGTGCCTTGCAGTTAAACTGTTAGTTGTTAAGTTGCACATTTACCCATTGTGGAGCACATTTATCGTAAACCCTCATTGGCCACTTTATTAGGTTCGACCCTCCCTTTTATTTTCCTTCAAAACACAAAGGTGCTGGAGACAAAGATTTTGGCACCTAATAAAGTTGCTTCAGATTTTTTAGCTATTTATCCATGACGTGAATCTCCTACATTCCACATCTCAGTACAGTAAACTCATTGTCATGTTCAAGAAACCTCTTTGAGATGATTTAAGCTTTGTGACATGAAGCTTTATCAGAGTGTGATCATAAAGGGAAGGACATGGTCACTAGCAATACTCAAGTAGGCTGTGGTGTTTAAAGCATGCTCAGTTGGTACTAAAGAGTATGATGATGAAATATTTGCAACACCAAGGGAGAATCGGTCCATCCTTTAATGTTGGTTGTGCCAAATTCTAATCCTACCATCCAAATATTCAAGGAGAAATCAACACTCCTAGGGCAGGCAAACTTTTTCCAATCTGTAGTCCTGAGTTTTCTTTGCATTGTAACTTCAGTTTCAAGGCTTGATGTGTGTGTGATCTTCTTCTGAACACTTGGTTGTAATGAGTGGTCATTTGAGTTACTATTGCCTCCCTGTCAGCTTGATGCAGTCTGCCCATTCTCTTTCTGACCTCTGGCATCAACAATCATTTTCACCCAGAGAACCGAACTACCGCTCACTCTATACACTATAGATGGATTTGGAGCAGATCAGCAGTTTTTCTAAAATACTAGGACCAACCTGTTTGGTACCAACAACTATGCCATGTTCTAAAGCTCTGTTTGAATTTCAGCAGGCTATCATAATCATGCCTGCATCCCTAATTGCATTATGTTGCTGCCATGTACTCAAGAGGTTGAACATGTGTACCTAATGAAGTGGCCAGTGAAGGTATATGTTTATGTTACATACACATATTCAAAAACGAAGTTTCTGTAAAAGTTTAGCTATAGGTTGCTTAATGACAGAGACCGCAGACACACCTAGCATGTGTCTGTGGTCATGGCCATGTGTTTGTGGAACAAACAACCTATTTCGTGTGTGACGTGTTTAGTACACAACCATAAAGCCTCACAGCTGAGGTAAGAGCTAAGCGTGACTTTTTTTTTAAAGTTTAGTTGAAAGAACATGATAAATATTTAATTACACATTTAGCGCAGCATAACTATGCCACTATAATAATTTAATATGCTTAGTTTAAGACTATAAGGAACGAATATCCTGTAGCTGCCCACATATTAGTCACAATAACGTTATGTTTTTTTTTTTAAATGTCCACTCGACTATTTCCCCTTAGTTGTCATTTGCCCCATGTATATAAAGGTGATTCAGTAACAGGGTTAATTTGATACCTAACGATATAAAGAATTAGCCGATGTGAAAAAATAAACAGGTATGGTAGACCGTGTGCTGTGCCACGCGCTGCCTGTTACAGAGAGTGTTGCATTATCAATTGCAGCTGTAATGTTGCTGAATTTCCGGGTAGCTGTGTCTGCTTAAGGCTGGGATTATACCCGCACGCAGGCACGAACATTTAGACTGTGTGGGTGAGTAGTCCTGCACGTTTTACTGTTGCCAAGTCCGCTTGAAGGACGCATGCGTAGCGGGTGCATCGTTGCGTGCCATCTGCCTGGCTAGCGGTCACACGGACGTCCGCGATGGGGAAACTGTAACACTGTCCTACAGTAAGTGTTTCAAACCCAAATGTGTCCGCTGAACCATTTCTGTCATACAAGCGTTTGGAAATGCACATGGTTGTGAGTATTGAGACCTCCAGATCATTAAAGTTTTTTTTAAAAACAAACAAGAAGTTGTGACATAAAAAAGACAACAAATTTGGCGCCATTGAAAGTCACGCTAAAGCATAAAAAAGACCTGCTAGAATTTATGAATAAATGAACTGCAAATATGAGCTTTATTATATAGCTTTAAAGTAACAATGTTTTAAGGTTGATAAACACAGAGGTAAGGAGCAAGTGAGGAGTCAGTCAATTTACCTGTCAATCCCAGTGATTTGGCCAGTCAGGGGTGGGGTTAGACATTTTGAACCTATCACAGCCAAAGAATCACAGGAGTCACTAACACAGCTAGCAATGTTTGATTTTACTGCCCCACAAAAATAAAAGCATGATCATTTCCTTAATACCACCTGTGCTTAAAAAAGAAATTAAGGAAGTAAAAGTAAAAAAAGAAATGTTTTTATTGTTTTATCTATTCTGCACAGGACTCCCACAGCATCAGCAGCAGGTGCTGGTCTCATAATCAGTGCAGCGTAACCAGAGATCTTTTTTTCCCCTCTGCATTCTTGTTCAGTGACATATACTGGAGCCTACATCACACACACTGCAACTCAACCCTGCAAACCCTGAGGGACGTCTTAATGCTAGTAGAAGCTAGCTATTGTCGGCAGCTATGTTTTGTGTAACTCCTCTGGCTTTCAAATCTGAAAGTACCACGACTTCCCTTTAAATGCTATAATTTGAGAGTGTACTTATGTTTAATTGACATTTTTTTGCAGCTATAATCGTGAGTACAGTGTGCATCTTCTCAGCTTTTAAAATAACCCTAGCCAGCTCATAATGGGGTCAAATGCTAAAATCAGTCAATAAATTCATACTTGAATTTGGCATCTGTTTCCCCTTACACTCTAACTGTATTCGTTTGGTATAGCACAGACGTATGTGCAAATATATTCTGAGAACTTTCATATATAACCATCATAAGCATATGTATCACTACTTTGCTATTACATTATCAACTGTAGAATCAAATCTAACCTCTTATGTGTCACGTTCTCTTTTTACAGCAGTCTCTCAAAAACATGACTCCTTTATAAGTGGTGAAAACAACAAACATTTGATTAAGGGTATGAATACCACATTAGCCATGAAGCTTCACATTTTCAATCCTTCCACCTTTGTAACAAAGACAGGACTTCTTTTTATTGCCCTAAGAAGTCGGGATTTTTTTATTGATCCTGCAGAAATGAGGCAGACCAAAAGTCTCTTTCAAGCTCTTTTAAGGTTCTTTTTTTTTGCTTTCAAATTCTGTCGCTCTCCTTCTTTGCCCTCTTTGCATCATCCAAGAAGGGGGATTGGAGAAGGATTTTCTTTTTGCCAGGTAAAGTTTCCACGGTTGGTGTGGTTCTTCCACTATTTCAGTTGCCAGGGAAAATAAAAGCGCTGCCTTTCTCCTGTTTTGCAGTCTACATTTTCCCAGGAGATTTTGAACCTGCTTTCCATCACAACTGCACCATGAGAACAAGGCTTACTGGTGTCCGGTCTGAATGCTGATAGCATCGTTGCATTTTGCAGCAGCAGTTTGAGCATAAACGTAAAGTAACTTTAAACTCCCTTTAGGTATACGGCATAGTTGAGTAATCCACATGAGGTGCCATTAGTGATGATAACATGGTAGTTAATACAGTGCTCCGTGTTCTGTGTAAAACTTGACTTTTTGGGTCATGATAGTCAAGTGACCTGTCACATGGATTAAGAATGCCCTGAGCAGTGAGTCTTATGGCTTTAGTAGTCCCATGCACTCTTTGGCCACCTGTCTCTGGAATAAGTAAAGGCAAAATGTAAAAAACCCCAAACAAATCAAATCCGCCCACTGTCGTTACCCTCCTATGTGCCAGTCAGTCCTGAAGACGTCTGTGTGTGGTGGCTCTTGATGTTTTGACGCCTGCTTTCTTTCAAGTTCTTGATTTGACTTTTCTTGACAGTCTCCCCAAAGCTGCAGTGATTCCTGTTGAATGTGCACCTTTTTGCTATCATATCAGCCTCTCTCTTCACATGGCGCTGTTACCTCCTGTGAGATTCCTGACACCCCTCCCCCACCCATCACCTTCACTCAATACCAGGTTGAGATGCAAATGAGGAGACTTCACTCAGGCAAGTCTGCTGGACCAGAC
>NW_005187402.1:4104862-4115146 GCF_000239375.1 Pundamilia nyererei | reverse complement strand
GTCTGTCTTGTCTTAATGTTGGTTTATAATGGAGCACTGTAACAAAAAATAATTTCCCCCAGGGATCAATAAAGTATTCTGATTCTGATACTTTCCCTTTCCCATCTACTTTCCATGAATAAGTTTCGATTCAGCACTCTGTGAACAACGAGTCTTTTCAGGAGCCTTCTGTGGCTAACTGTCCTTACAGACGGTGTCGACGATCATCATCTGGACAACTGTCAAGTCAGCAGTCTTCCCCACGGTTATAAAAGATCACTGACAGGTAAAGTGTCTGTGTAGATTCTCCACCAATCAATTCACCTCACATCCAAGAGGCTTTTAGAACTGAAGAAGCCTCTTGGATGAGAGGTGAAACATCTTCAAGAAATTTAAAGAAGTCCAGTTACTATCTTTCCGAGCTCCATAGGCAGGTAAAGTGAATAACATCAATCATCTTGTTGCAGTGCAATGTTCTGCTAGTAGAGCTTTGCATTCGAGCAGATGCAACTCTGACACGTGGCGGCTGCAGAAACGTTATGGTTGCGTATGACAACATGTGCCCCAGCACGCTCCAAATACAGCCCAAGAAAGCCTGGAAAACACAACAGGGAGTCAAAGGTGCTGACTTTTCCTGATCCCAATCTGATCACACAGTGGCAGGATGTGCATAAATGAGCCTGACTGATAGAGGCACCACCCTGCCGGGACACCGTGAGAGGTCCAGCTTCCTGTCCGAATAGGTGAGAGCTTCTTTGGGTAGAATGAACAAGGGTAACTTAATGTCGTGTATATTGTCTTTCTCGTTGTGCATAGAAACTTGGCAGATTTCCTTAAAAAAAAGAAACTAATAACTTTGGTAATAGTATATTGAATTCAGTCAGCAATTCCTGCTGGTTGGGGTTCATCGAGCCCGGGTCTGATAAAAAACTGACCATTGTGAAGTTAAAGACAGCTATGCAGAGACCAGGACATGTGGAATGACATTTTATTGCGCCATTAGTCATTTTTCAGACAACAAAGCTCCCTCAACATTAAAACAAACAGCAATGTACAAAACAGCACACCTTTGTTTTATTTTTTTGCCATCAACGGAAATTTAATAAGGTAGTGAGAGTACATAACAGAAAGAAATGGAGTGTAAGGACGCGAATTATGATGATGATGTCGAGATGTATAGGATGAGCTCGATGTCAAAGCCAAAGTAAGCACCATCGTCATATAGTCAGGAAAAGGCCATATTTCAGTAAGAAATATCCTAGAATGGGTGAGGAGAGGTTAAACATGATACAAGAGGGTCGTTATCACAGTTTTCAGACATTTTATCAACTAAAAAAACAAAATAAAACGAACAAAAGAAACCAATATCGGTGTAGCACTACTTTATCATGCAATTTACTTTAGTAAACCTTCTGACACAGACAAAATATACTTCAATAAGTAGAACTCAATACATCTCTGTCCAGCAATAGTCACAAAGCCTGTAATTTATACTCTTTAAATGTGAGATCCCTATCAAAAATAATATGCAGATTTTTATTTTTCTTAATATATCTAAAGTGCAAGTATTTATCCATTTTTATTCAATGCTTTCTGTAAGTATAAAATACAAAGGAAAAAAACAGCAATGTTTTTCCTGTTTACATGTTATATTTTTCTGAAAGGAGGAGCATCATATATAACAAACCATATATATATATGTATATATATATACACACACACACACACGCCACAGATAAAATATTTTCGAAAGATACAACATATTATCTCTTATGGGGATGGTAAAGGGATTGAGACCAAACGGTGACAATGGGATATGTTCATTGTGCATTGACCCCACCCCCTTAAAAATCCAGGATCCATTTAACCCAACATCTCCAGAACAGCTTCAAGGACGTCTTCAAGAACTATACACAACAGTAGCTTTTACAGTCTGCGAACACGGTGGACCCTACTGCTCGGTGCGTGTGCAAACAGAAGACATGCTGAATGAGCTCCTCTGTCTGTGGTTTTCTAATGAGTCATATAGTGCTTGGCTTTGACCAGAGGCTGCGATTGGTTGTGTGATTAACCAGAAAGTCCGAATGGCCAATGAAAGACTACAACACTGGAAACCAGAAACAGAGCACATTTGGTTGTTTTGAACACCTTAACAGAAGTTCAGTCAGTTCTTTACTTTTTTTGTTTTTTTAGTTAGTACTCGTATAGTCTGGTGGAGGCGCGAGCCGGCAGCCGCGTTTCATTTGTGGAAGTTTTCTGTTAAACCGTCATATAGACGGTTTGTTTCCCACCTACAGCGGAGCCATCCTAGCAATCTGACACTGAGGTGCGTGCAGCAAGTAGATATCGCTGCATCTACAACTTAACCTCTCCTCAGTCTGACCAGGAATGGTCTGGTTACCTGTAGTCTGATCAACGGAAGAAAACGGCACACTTAAGTCAAATCTGACAAATGAATACTGCGGGCGAAAGTTCGGTTAACATCATGGTTAGAGATCACTATGATGGCTGCTGCTGTGGAGAAAATAATTGAAACGGCGCTAACAAGCACAGAGCAGCATCGCTCATGCACATCCAACCCGTCCGGAGCCACCCGAAGACGGCACACCATCACGTCCGCTGACACAGAAAACGAGACGAACGGCATCCGCCTACCATGCTGCATTTAAGTCCTAGAGATGGATGACTGTGTAGATGTGGGCACAACGTGGTTGCGAGGTGACTCCAGGTAAAGGTCTCACAAAATCAGGTTTGATCGCACCGGAAGTACGCTTCAGACAAAGACCCGAAAAAGCCACGTTCAAAGCTAAAAACACAACCGACCCAGTAGCACCTGGAGAAAACAAAAGAACACATGTTTAAATCTTTTTTGAAAACAAAAAAAGAAGCGAACAATGTGTGCGTTTCACAGAGTGAGGCATTCACAAAGTGAACTCTATGAGCATGTTCAGGCTCTCCTCATATTTGGCCATTAGAGAAAAAGAGAAAGGAAGCGTCGTATTTCCAGTCTTAGCATGTAGCAGACATGATTAAAGTCAGTCAGGCTAAAGCTAGAACACTTTGGGGAATAAGTGCTGTATCACCACAGTGACTTCAGACTCGCGGTGACCTCAAGATGAACTCAGGTTGACCTCAGATGTGCTTTTCTGGGCACATAGTCATAGGTGGTTTGTACGTGCATTCAATGAAAATAAATGTTTTTTGTATTGAGGGCAGTGTGAGGAAATATAATCATCTCTGTAAGAAGTGGAAGAGATTTCCAGAGAGAAAGGTCCTAACTCGATCTGTCTGCAGCCGGGTTGGAAGGTTGTGGCAGGCTGCTGCTGCTGCTGCTGGTAAGCCCTTACAGTGCAGTGCCAGGCTTCATCGGGCCTTTCACTGTCACTGAGACAAACGTGGGCCAGAAACAGTCCTGTGGTGAACAGATGGGATTTTCTGGAACCTTTTTTTCTTCTCCTGCCATCACAAACGCAGCCAATCAGACACAAATCAGCTTTTAAAACTAAGGATTGAACTTGTGACACCTTAGGAGCCCAAGTGTGCTCCGGGGACTTCTGCTTTCGGCCCGGCCTCAGCTCTCCTACATACACGGTAGGCCTCGCTTTTAGCCGCTTTTATCCAGCTGAGGCCTCTAAAGTGTTCCCTTCCCGTCAGCTAGGTGGCATGCCACACCGACAGGCTCAGTCGTATTTAACACACTGAGAGTTCAGCAGGACCTCAGTGCAGGGCTGAGTCAGCTGAGTCAAAATGAAGGGATGGACTACACGTCCTAAGTGATGAATAGTGCACAAGCAACAAGCCTTTTTTTAACGCCTGGGAAAGGGAGCGAGACTGCGACAAGAGTCTTCCCACATCAGAGGGGATTGTGATCCTCGCCATGAAAACAACAACAAACTCCTCTGTCCTTTGGCTTCTGCCGCGGCTGATCGCTATCACCCGGCTCGATTGAAACCCCAGAAAAGCCTAAGTCAAACTGCGGTTCACCTGTACTGCAGTCCCAGGTGAGCGAGGGCTCGCACTCAGGCTCCAAGCACACAGTTCTCTTTCTCCTAATGACAGGAGGCCTTGTGCAGTTCTAGACACAATTCAAAACACTTCAGAGGCCTCCCAAACACTCAGATATCAACAAGAGGCCTTAACAGGGGGAGAGTATGTGTGTGTGTGTGTGCGTGCGTGTATGTGTGTGTATGCCAGCCACCCCTGGACCCAAGTCCCAAGATACTATTCAAGCTTAGTGTAGAAGGGCCAACATGGAGACAGTCAGAGGTTGTTGACGGTCTGTGTTGTGTGTTTGGAGGAGAACTTTTTTTTCGTTTTCCTAAGGGAGGACGTAAAATACCCGAGCTAGTCTACGCGCACTGAGAGACAGACAAGGCAGCCTACTGGTTTACAGAAAGTGACAGGAAGAAAAACAATTCAAAAAAACTCACAACGAGTCTGACTTTTTTCACCTCGAGAAGTAAAAGTCTTCACATTTTGGAAATATAATGCGATGCATCCACTTCATCATCATGCTTTCAAATATCTACTGATCACATAGCCTATACATTTTTTTCGTCTATACACGTGATACAATGCCACGATTGGCACGTACACAATATTGCACACTAATATAAAATGTCCTACACTAGTCAGTGGCTTCGTCTCTGGCTGGGAGGGGAAACCTGACACGTTTTGGACGACATACTGTGGAGGAAAGGGGAAAAAAAGAAGCATCAGAATAACAATGCAAAAGTGACATATTCTGAGCGGCGAGGCCCCCAAGGAGCGATCAAGGGGCTGTAGCACCATAAAGAGATAGACACTGCCTCGGCCCTGCACTGATAGGCCTCTACATCCGCTGGACCGCATTCGTACTGACTGCATGGGACCGGCCGGCCGGCTGGCCTGCCTGGCTGGCTGACTGCCTGGCTCTTTAACAGCATCCATCTCAGCTCTGACAAATAAGCCTCATCCAGCCGCTCCTGGGTTTTCGTTTTTTTATTTTTATTGTATTTATATATTTTTGTTGTTGTTGCTGTTTTTTTCATTTTTCGTTTTTCTTTTTAACATCATGGTGCATATGGTGAGCAAAGCCACCCATAACATTTCCAGCTTACTTTCCACGCTCGCGCACACTCAGTGAGATCTCGGGGGGCACCGATCAGTCCGTTGAGCCAGGGGTGCGGCTAGGGATGCTGGGCTCCATGTTGCGCCATAGCACAACATGCATAGCCCCCAAAGTGCCAACAACACCCAAGAACACAACTGGACCCACCCCCTGCCCCCAGCTCCCAGCAGCCTTTCAGCTTTACTTTTGGTGTTGCCACGCATGCTCCATGCACTGCAGGGGTGTGAATCCCACAGCCCTGGTGAGTATATATTTCTGCCTACATAACAGCACTCGTAAATGAAAACATACAGCGGTCGAGGTCACAGACCATCCACGTGAGAACACGTAAACGAGTGGAGTGTATAAGGCACGGGTCGTAATGACGTCAGAGAGGATGCGTTGCCTCGCCGCGCGCTGCGCTGACGCGTCTTTTTTTGTCTGTTTGTTTCTGCGCCTTGCGCTCCCACATATGGACCTTTTTTAATATCCTTTTGCATCCCCCACCACCTTGAGGAAAAGAAAAAACAAAAAACAACAACGTAAAGAAAAAAATCCCACAGAAAACGTGGGCATCTTAATAAGGAATTTTTTTTTACAGCTGATTCACAAAATCATAATTAGTACATCTAAGTTAGCACTTTTTTCATTTAAGTTTATGTGGACATGGTGCAAGAGGGTTGATATTCAATAGAGTAGCTCAGAGATAGGTTTAACCCATTTGTTTGAGGCGCACATAGGCTATTTAGGTTTGTGTCTCAACCTTTTCCATAATGGCATGAGAGAAATGCTTCCATTAGCCGACTACGTTTAGGCCAAATTAGAGACTACAGCCTACTTTGCCAACTTCTTTTCAAAACATGTGCCTACACGCATGCTGACAGGTGTTTACAAGGCCTGCAGTGCTGCCTTCTGCAACTCATTGAGCATTGCCATATTTATTCTGCGTACCTTTATAATAAACTATACATCTGGATTCGGATTTTGGTTTCATAAAGTCCATAATATATCCTCTTTGTGCTGATGTCAAATATTCCTTCTCCATGAAGACTTTATACTCTAAACCTCTGGTTTTATTTTGATTAAATCTTAAGTCTATTACCAGTTTTTAAAACACTTAAACATTTTTTTTTGTGAAATAGCTTTGATGTGTGCAAAATCTGTCATCGATAGAGATATAAACACTCTGTTCATTGTCACTTAAATCAAGTAGGAAACGGTTCATATCTTACAGTTCAGTCCTTGATAGCAGCGGCTTACTGTTACATGGGTGGTAAGTGGGGTGACATCCAGTAAAATGAGCGAGGAGACAGCAGAGGTGCTGCCATGTCTGTGGAGGTTGTGTGTGTGGGGTGATTCCCTTGTAGATTCTCTTTCTATTTTACAGTTAAAAGTCTGGGTTGTTTTTTTTCTCTTCAGAGTCCAACGTTGTCTCGGTTGTTTCATGTCAGCTCTCCTAAAATCCGCGTCAGTCATCGTCGCCGTCGTCTCCGCCGTGCGGGCCCTCAGGTAGCAGTTCCGAGGCCCTTTTCTCTCTACTCCTCTCCTGGATCTTCCTCATCTCCTCCGCGTATTTACAGAAGGTGTTACCGAATTTGGACCACACTTTGCAGGGAACCGTAATGGAGTTCCGGTACGTGGGCTTCACCTCACTCACCCGCATGAACACCCCGTACTTATTGGAGCCCACGTCAAAGAAGAAGCGCTTGTTGTCGACAGTGAGCGAGGTGCCCTCCGGGAGCTCCGCCGGCTCCTCGTCCACGCCGTAGTCGTCGATGAGTTTGGCTAAAGCGTCGCGGAACTCGATGAGACCCTGCGCCGGCAGAGCGATGGTCTGGCCTTGCGCGCTTCCCAATCCGGGCCCCCGATTAACGGTCTGTCGGATCCTCAGGAACCGCCCCCTCTGGTTCTCTTTCAGATCCATGTAATATTTCCGATTCTCCCGCACCAGGAATTCGCTCTTGAGCGCCCGCCGGGGCTCATCCTGCACCATGTCCGGGTTGGTCGGGCCCAGCTGGGCGTAATGTTCGATAAAGTCCCCGAGATAGTCGCGGAACTCCACGGCGACAGACATGGAGAGAGTGAGGCGGCTCTTGTTTCCCCCAGCCCCGACCTCGGCTATCTTTAGGAAGCGGCCTTTAACATTCTGCTTCACGTCAAGGTAGAAGCGCTTGTTCTGGATGTCGACGCGCTTCGAGGCGAGCTCCTCGGTGTCGTGCTGCAGCCGGGACATGGCGCCCATTGCGCCCGGAGGCAGCGAGCCGGGGCCTGCGGTGGGCCCTCCGTGGTCACTGCCACTGTCTCTGTCCGCCATGATGCTGCCTCCCTGCTTTACCTTCCACCGTCTCCCTCTGCCTGCTGCAACCTCGACTGCCCGTCAAACCGCTCCGCCGCTCTATCGCGAGACGAGAGAGGAGAAGAGGGTGAAAAAATGAAAGTAACTGTAGTGTGGTGTTACTGTAGTACTCCGAGCGGGCTGCGTTCAAGGTCCCCGCGCGGTTTTTGCAACGTTTCGCAGAATTTACATTTTAAGCCATTAAAGTAGTCGCATACTGCAAATGAAAGCCTAAAACTCCGCAGCCGAGCTCACAGACAAATGTGTTTACATAAATAAGCGGGTCTAAGCAAATGAAGATCACGGGGTTTGAAACCTGTGTCAAACACAGCTAAGAGCAGGGCGCAGACAAAGGCTTAGCCTACCTGGTGGTTACTGGGTCGGGTGTTTCGGCACCATGGACAGTCGTTTTGGGGGTTTCAGCACCACGGACAGCGAACCCGCACGGAAGGAGACGCGGGGAAGGGAGAGCGGGGTGAAAAAGAAATTTCTGAATGAACAGTCGATGGTGGCTGCGTGGGATTTTGATGCACTGCGAAGCACCGTGAATCATTAGCCTGTGATTGGACACGCTGGTGTGTCTCTGTTTCTCTCAATGGGAAATGACATTGAAGGGCTTAAAAAAAAGTTAAAGGGAAGAAAAACCTGTTGCTATACATTTATTGGCACACATGGTGACACGAGTGTTTGGCAGCACTTCTGATAATGATTTTCTCCTCTATCAGTGGGAGCCTTTAAGATTCAGATTTTCTTGGAATTCACTTCAAGGCCTGACACTTAGCGCTTTATATGGGCAAAATAAATAGCCCGGTGACCCCCACAAACACAAGCACTACTGTTTGGGGTCCACGAGACAATCACCGCTGCAAAATTCTAGGTATCAAATTAGTGGAATAGAATGAGCCATAATGTGTGAAAACCAGAGTCATTACAGTTTTGTATTGTCTAACTAGTTTTGATTTCATTTTGATTTTGATTTTTTTTTCTTCTTTTAAGCCAGTTTAGTTTCAGTAAGAGTGAAGTTCTGTTTAGCTTTTATTGTTTGAAAATGTTCAATTGTAGTTTTTTTTAGTTTCTGTGTTCATTGTAGTCTTTGTAATATATGCTGTGTGGAGGGCACATGTCAGAGACAGGATTTAGGAAGTCATTGCAGAAGTGACAATAAAAACACAGACACTTGAAAGCAGCAGACTCACAAACAGAGTCTCAATAAACACCAACAAAGTCTCATTTTTATTGGTTTTTAGTTTTGAAAGTTGACACAATTGTTTCAGTCTTAATATTTTTCAAGAGCCTTTTTTTTTTATTTTAGTCGACTAAAATGTTTTTTCACATCTAGTTTGAATTTTAGTTTTAGTTGACTATGATAACCTTTGTGAAAACAACCTTTCCTTTATTGTTAAATCAGTTTTATCCCACCTGCAATCCACATGCTCACGCTGCATCCATAACTCCTCCAATCCCTGTCCCTAATAATTAGGAGCTACGGGAAACATGAATTCAGTAAATAGTTCACCGGTGGAACTACATGCTTTTCACTGGGATCTCCAGTATAATTGTGTTCATAGAAAAGTGTCATATAATGGTAATTATAAAAACTATATGAAGTAACTGAGTTACAGCATTGTTAAAAGTTACGCAGTAAAGCAATGGAAGAAATGATATGACTATTGCTTGTATCAAAGGCATGTCACATCTTCATGGCTGAGCATCTTCCATATGTTAAGTAAAAGCAATGTCATCATATTAATGCTATTAAATGTCATAATAGCAGTAAACACAACAAGTGCCCGTGTAGCAGACCTGAAGAAGGACAAGATGGAGAGACTTGATGGGGTTTGACCTAATAATCTCTGGAATATATAATTTATATCAGTAGACCAAGTGTGAAAAAAGACCACCTCTTATGTTTTATTTGCAACTGTTTAATTGTTTTTTTTCTAAACTTGCACTTAAATGAATAAAAACAGGAGGTTTATGCTTTTGTCTTTGCAGAGTGACACTGATGTAATCTCACATAAAAGAAAGGGTGGCTAGGGCAGCTACAAAGAAATGTGTGTCAAGTACAGAAAAGCATATTCCCTACAAGAACTGTAAAAAAAAAGTGCTTTGAGTGATCAGGTAGAGTAGAAGAGTGTTATATATAAGAACCAGATCATTTACCATTTACCAAAATGACTGCTGGGTTGTTACGATTAGTGTATCATGACAGGGAAGTTCAAGCGACCTCATCAGCACCCTGCTGAAGTGCTGATGTAGCGACAAACGTGCCCCCCTTTGCTCGAGTTCAGGGAGGTTGTGAAGGCAGTTGGTGGTGGCTGCCCCTGGCCAGTGAACAGCAGGAATCATTTTCACTCCACTTTGCTTGGTCAACAAATGATTTGTTTTCAAGGCTAATTTAGAACAATTCCCAAAATTGCATGCGAGCTTTCTGAACGAGGGCTTCCAAGTTGACTAGATGAAGGAGAGACTGATCCTTGTGTATGTGGGTTGTAGGTGGGGAGGGATGATGTGGGGCAGGGTCATAGGATAGATCAGAGATTGGCTGATCCAGTTCTGTGAGCTGGGTGAAACAACTGCAAAAATGTGGAGCAATCTAAACATTCGACTGAGCACATCTAAAACCACAGAGATCAGTGGCACTCCGGCTTCACTCCTGGCTCCATGTGAAAATAATGTATGAACAGGGATGTGGTCTTCCTGCTTGGACAGAGAAATAAAGCTGTCCAGCTTTTCAGCACCATGGACAGAGGCAGGCCCCTGACCCTGGTGATGAGGGGAAGATGAGGCTGTGCTCAGATGAAATGGCTATATACATTTTCTTTATCTTTCTCTCTCTCTCTCTCTCTCTCTCTCTCTCTCTCTCTCTCTCTCTCTCTCT
>NW_005187402.1:4095478-4104809 GCF_000239375.1 Pundamilia nyererei | reverse complement strand
TATATATAGGGAGATATGAAAACTGTCCATGTGTCCCCTATGTGACATTATAGTTTATGATTTCCTCTGTATGGACTACGAAAAGTCTTTCTGACCTCTAACGAAGGTCGCACAGCTCCTGACAGGGAGGGAAAGGCAAATCTTATGAATGGCTTGGCTGATGGAGGCAGAGACTGGGAGGGGATACTTATGGTCAACATAAAAAAAAACCCCAAAAACCTCAGCACTTTGTAAAGGGGTCTCATTTCATTGGTGGATGCGTATTCAGTGGAAAATGAGGCTTTATTCACTGTATCTAAGCCAGATTGGCGAAAATATTTGTGTCTTTCTATTATAACACCCGCATTTTCTGGTAACTGTTGCTACCACGTGTTGCCACAGGAGTCGGCAAAACTGCAAGGCGACATTTGTGAAGTGTAATGACTCGCAAAAACAGCGCTGAACATAAAAGCGGGATTCGGGCGTGCTTTGCAGAAGCAGATATATTTTCCAGAGGGGCCATCTAACAGCTCAGAGAGCTCAGCTCCGAAGCGCCCGCTCGCCTCTACATGCCGTGGAATCCATTGAGAGAATTTCGCAGCGTTAGTCATCGCAACAGCTATCCGCAGTGTGTGTGTGTGTGTAGCAGTCGCCTATAGCCTCTCTTGCACCTCTTGCACCGGAGATCCACAGTAGGCGCCGTGCAGGGCTTGGCTACAGACGCAACTCCGCGCTGCTGATGTGGTGTGCCTGTGCACCGCGTGCGTGATTTCTCCTGCACCCACCCCGCAGAGGTTTGGTTTTTTGGGTTTAGTTTTGTTTTTCAAACAGAGTCTGCCGGCATGCTCACACGCCGGTTGGGTCCGTGCCGGTGGGCCGGTGGGTGCCCGGGTCATTAGGGTGTTTGCGCAGGACGTGGCGAGGCGAGGCGACGCCGTTGACCGGGCAGGTGATGTTTGCTCACGTAAGCCGCTCGCGTTTGATGAGGGGCGCAGGGGACGCGGCTGGAGGGTGCGCGCTACTGTTGCAACGCCTCACCGGATAACCGCTGCTCTCTCATCCTGTACGTTGGACCTCTCCGCGGTAGGGGGTTTGTTGATTTCCCCCCTTTTTTTAATTTGAATTTTTTTGCTTCCTGACTAACGGATTTGCAACACTGGGACTCTTGACGATATATAAGTGGATAAAGGAGCCGATACTGCGTGTGCGTGGAGCACAGCATATCATTTCTTGTGATTCCCCTGTACGCGCAAGTCGCTTTTTTTTCTTTCCAAAGAGGCAATGCGCCCACCCATGCGATGCTAGCCTATTAGCTGGAGAGAGAGAGAGAGAGAGAGCGAGAGAGAGAGAGAGAGGTTTCAGCCCTGGATTCGAGAGGAGACTAATTTACGAGTCTTGTTTTGCCTTTCAGGAAAAGGGGAGATAAGAGGGGGGAGGGTGGTTGGTGAAGGAGAATGCAGCAATCACATTTTTAAGCATGCAGAAGCGGGCCGTTTCCGGTTCCTAGGCTGCTGTGTCCCCCCCATCCGACGCCAGCAGCCGTATGGGGAAAGCAGCGGCAGACACAGATGGCATGGACACTTCCACAAGGTCTGCCGCTCTGCCCTGCCTGCTCTGCCGGAGCCCGTTCGCCGCCGTCTCTCTCTTCCAGCTCGCTCCGCCGCCCAGCAGCACTGCAGCACAGCACAGGCTGACGGCATGAGGCTTGATCCAGTGCATTTCTCCATGCTGGTCATCGGGGTCTCCTTCGCCTGTTACGCCCCGAGTCTCAACTCCCTCCAGGACCAGGCGTACAGATCAGCCGTGGTCATCGAGGGCGAGGTGCGCTCCTCCCCGGAGAACGTCTCCTCCCGGGAGCCCTACAGCGTGAATGTCAAGGTGCTGGATGTGTGGCCCGTCAACAGCGGCGGCCTCGAGAGGGAGCAGCTCGTGACCGTCGGGGACTTCGGTTCCGAGGCCCCGTGCACCACGGTGGAGAAGGACCACAGATATATCTTTTTCATGGACCCCACCGCCGAGCCCTTGGTATTCAAGGCATCGTACGCCCCCGTGGACGCCAGCGAGCCGGAGTCGAAGAAGGATGTTGAGAGAGTGTTGTGCGAGGACTGCGGTAAGTTTAAGGCTTTTCCCTCATACCTGCCATCCACTCACAGCGCACTATAAGGGCCACTGAAACTGCCATGGTGATGTAAGGGAGACATCCAGCACTCTGGCTGCGCATGCACGTTCCCAGTCCATACAGTGTGTCAGCGTACACACACACATATGAGCGATTGACACCTCAGTTTTCCATAACCCGGTCACCCATAATATATGAGAGGCATGTCAGGGAATGTGTGTGTGTCGCGTAATCTGTCTGTGTGTCCAAAAAAGAAAAAAGAAAAAATGAGAGATGGTTAGTTAAACCTAAGTAACCACCACCACCCTCCTCTCCACCGGTTATGACCCAAACAGCAGCATGAAGCTCAGGACCTGCATCGTGTCATCCTCACGGTAGCCTACATGTGCTGCGTTAAGGTGAAACGCACCGGCGGAAAAGCCAGCGGCTCTTCTTGTCGTGTCGCTCCTGTGTGAGTGAGGCAGAAAGTTAGGCCCAGAATGTGATGGGAATCGGGGACAGCAGCCTCGACTTGAACTAACCTCCTTTCCAAACTTTGCATCGGAGCCTTCAGCCAGTGTTAGATCTGTCACATCTGACGCCTTTTTTTTCTCCTTCAGAAATTGTGGCGAAAGTCTCCACAGTGTCTGTGTGGACTGCAGTGACAGTACGTGGGCGGTGATGGCAGTTTAAAATCTCTAAAACTTGCTGCCAGTTTTTAACATTTAAAAAAAAAAATCGTGGTTTGTTCTTGTCTCTACAAACAACAGAGGCCCTTTGTTCTGGGGAGTTTAACCAGAGAGGGCCACAAGTTTGATAGTCTGCACTTTTTGTCTCTCTTTCTTTTATTATTGCTGTTTATTTCTTTAAGATAATGGAAAAGCCTTTCCCCCCTCTACAGCAGAGCTCTGGAAATCAGCTTCAGCTCAGTTATGACCTCACATGGTGTGACTTATGAATGTTGTAATGTATATTCAATCTACTTTGAACATAACGCTTAAAAACACAATAATGAGTTTCTTTTTTTTTGGCTGAATGTTCTTTGTGAGCCACTGCACCTTTGTTTTCAGCACTGACATGCTTCGCTGCCTTTGAGAAGCTGTAACTACAATAGCCTCAGTTATTGTTAAAGCATCTGGCAGCCATGAAGCGAAGAACTACAAAGACAGGAAGTAGTAATTCAGCCTCTAAAATAGAAGATCTTCAGTGAGAGCCACGCATTTCTCTCAAATGAGCACCAGCGTAAAACCTTTTAAGGGTCTCCTTTTTAAAAAATGAGGGTTTTAAAAACAAAAACAAAAAACCCTTTAGAAACATGTAATCTTAAAATGTGACATTTATTTTCCAGGCTTGTGTGTCTGTGTATCTGTAGTGTTGCAGCCTAACAGGAGTTAGCTCAGATGTCTCAACAAAGGGTGCATCGAGGTTCTATTTTTACCTCCATGACATGCTAAAATTATCCAGTCATTTATTAATGACAGTGCTGTTGCAATCAGTCTGAACACATTTTCCAGGCAGGGATAAGCTCAGGAGAGGAGATACCCACTTATGAGCTGATTCACCTCTCATGTGTGCGCACATTCTCGCACGCGCTGATGTGTCTCCATGTCTCCAGAGGACATTACACTGACCTATTCTCTGTTGTTAACCACGACAACTATATTTGTCCTAAACCTCCACCTAACCTCACCTTCAACCTAAAGTATGTTGCTCCACATGATGGCGATTCATCTAGGGCTGATTTAGTCCTCACGACATAAGTGAGGCCTGCGTTTGTGTCCATGTATAAGAAAGTTGAGTCTCCGGAGTGTGACTGTCCAAACAGATCTACGTTCTCTCAACATGAGTAGCATAAGTGCGCGCACGCAGAGGCTCACACGACAACTACACACACAATAAGAGCCTAAATTACATGAAGAACCCCAACCTAATTAGACTCTCCAGAGTGTGTATAGATTCACCGTAGCAACTCGTAGTCTCTGAATGTCCACTGTTTCCGTTACGTCCCTCATCAATTTTGTTTCTTTTCCAGGACTGGATGAGATTGACACGCGAGTGGAATATATGAGAGGTTAACGAGAGGTTAAAGAAACACGTATATTTTTTATTGACAGTGCAGTAGCCTCAAAGCTTTATAAAATCTGCTGCGGTGAAGTTGATTTAGGACCTGATTTAAAACAGACAAAATATTACACAGTTCAGATCATACACCCCTGTACGCCACCACAGTGGATTTTACATCAAGTCGAGCTTTCTGATTTAATTCAGAGGGTTTAACAAAAGTATTGCAATAACAGTTTAGGAATTACAGTTATCTTTATACAGAGGTTGAACGTAACTGAACAGCTGACTAACACACAGTTTCATGGCCTGGTGGATTTGCAGTTTAAGTCACCAAATGTAAGTGAAGGAGGCCATCATTAGGCTGAAAAAACAAAACAAAAAAATGCATCAGAGAGTTAGCAAACACTTGCAGAGTGGCCAAATCAACAATTTGATATGTTTTTATAAAGAAGAAATTCACTGACGGTTCAGTGGTTTCTCAAAGTACTTTGAAGCTAGTGAGAGTGAGTTTTGTGAGTTTTTGAGACCTCTGCATCACCAGTGTGATTTTTTCCCCCTTTGAAAAAACACAATAAAGTACACAGTACATTTTTAAGCACCAGATTTTTAACAAAGTCAGATGTAGCAAATATGATACAAATCAAAACTCATATATATGCATTTATATTTAATTTAAACTTGTCAGATGGTTCAATAAACACTCTATTTACAAGAATTTTGAATTATCCGAATTACTTCATGGTTCAGGCTTAAAAGTGTTAAAAGTGAAAGCTACTCTTGAGGCATATGTGGATTGTTTAATTTAAAGACAACTGTGGCGATGTACAGAGACAACTTTACAAAATAAAAGTCAGACTATCGAAACACTTGTGGCTCTAACAGCACCAACCTGCAGCGTGGAGTCAGATGGGTTTCACATGTCTGCTTGTATGCGCTCAAACATAGAAACCTTCAAGGAAACTGCTGCTCACTGGCCAAAAGTTCTCCTTAGTTGTAGCTTGCTGGCTGTGGTGATGTTTTTCACTGGGTGAATGCAGTAATGTCAGTGTCGCCTGCAAATGAGTTACGACGGAGCAGGACTCACAGCCAGCAGTGAGGCTGGAGATGTGGAAGCAAAGGTGCTTGCAAAGTTTCACTGAAGACAGGAGAAATGGCAGCTGACAAGTGGGTTAGCAAGGGGTGTGTCTGCGGACACCAATCCAAAAGCAAGTCTAAAGGAAGGCAGCCAATCACAGCCAAACACTTTTATACACACCCTTACCCCTGTCTGTCAGCATGATGGGATCCAAAAGGGCTTTGGGCTTTAGGTTTTCAATAGCATAGCTAATAAAGCTGTGGGTTGCACCAGGCTTATGAGTTTTGCTGATACTAGCTGATGATGTTGTTTTTTACAGAGATTTTTTGTGCAATAAAAACAGGCAGCAGCAAACTGACAGCAAGAGTAGCTGATAAGTAGTTACATCTTCGGAGAAGAATGGGAGCAGATGCAAACGATGGTCCCACACTGTATTTCCTTTATGCTGCTATCTGCTGGGTGGCACAGTTAGTTTCAGAGGGCAACACTTATCACACTTGTCAGGGGTTTAATCTGCCACGACAAGATGTCTCTGACGTATATGTGAAAGCTAGAATCCAGGCAGGCATTCACTAACATACCACCACATTACTGTTTAAGCATTTACTGTATTCATTTGTTCTGGGTCTGTTTGACACTTAGTGCTATAAAGCAAAACAAAGACAGAGCAGGTGTTCCAGCTACATTGTTCAGCTAGGTTACTGATGTCCAGGCTACCGGTGCCAGTCGCAGCGATGTGCTGAATTTTACACACTTCTTGGTATTTCTGGCTACAACGAATATGTGGAATCCACATGATGTGCCCATTTCTGACTGTAATGCAGGCAATTAAATAAATGACAAGTTAAAGTCTTTTTAGGGAAGTGGTTGTCGAGGTTTAATTCAGACTTTGTACCAGCGAACGTTTAAAGGCAGGAGCACAGATCCCTCGCTGTGAGAGAAATTATGAGACAGTAAATCTTCGTGCACCATAAAAGATAGCAGAGCCATCTTCCAAAAGCAGAGCCAATGTTGATTAAATGGCAGGACCGACTGGGTTCTCTCTTACTATTTATGTTATTGAGTCTGCCATAGCTGCTCCAATAAGCTCTCCTCTTCTCCCACTTCAGCTCAGCCCACAGCTGGATTGGGGCTTATGAACAGTTTCAGTGGCAAATACTGCAATGTTTAAGTTTCAGCATTTAATGTGAAAGAGTGGAGTACAAACTTCCTTTGAACAAATGCTGAGTTACATGTATGTCTGCATCCAGCGTCTCTCCCTCACCGACGTCTCCCTGTTTTATTCTGTGTAAACGACTTAGGCGTGTGGACTGCTCACACTGCCCCTCTTCAAAAACTGCAAAACCAATCCCATCTGACATCCCAGACAGGCTGCAGCGTAATGTAGGTCTTCTCTGATCATTGCTGTTGGCACGTCTTTTGAGATGCATTGACAGTTTCGTCCTAAAATAGCTTTATCTGATGCCCAAACATGCTCCTGTCAGTGATGCTGTATCTAATGCTGCATACCTCATGCCTCATGCTCTCCCTCTCTCTCTCCTGCTGTAGCTGACTGTAGCTGGAGTGTGCGGTTCAGCTTATGCTGCCCTTCTGTCAGTCAGCCACACAGAGGAGGAGAGAAACAGAGAGAAGGAAGCAAAGGCAGTGATCTTTAGCTCTGGCACTACAAAGAGATGCGGTAGTAACTGATACTGTAAAAGTTTCAGTAATAGCCGGGCCTTTTACCCACATAACGAATAAGAAAGAGCGAGAAGTTCAGTGGGTACTTTTATTTTAGTGGAAATGTCTGAAAATGGTTCACTTTGATACGGCAGAAATACTGCTGCGTTGTCCTTTACTCACTCGAGTGTTTAACACATGCAAGGACAGAAATTAGTGCTTGCAGGAAAAGTTACATTGTAAAGCAGTGACGGTGAATGTTTCTTCTCCTGACTGTTAGGAGACCAAAATCAAAAACCTGTATCCAGCACATATTGTGTGCTGAAACCACAAATGTGATGCTGCTCTCAGACATACACTGGATTTTCTGTCAATTAGGTTCTGTAGGTTGTAAAAAAAAGTGTCGATATAGCTTTCGGGTCTGAAAAGTGATTCCAATGAGAAAGTCATTCTTTTTAATGGCCAGCAGGGGGAGACTGATCAGGTTGTAAAAATTTACTGAATACAACACAATGTTTGTTTTGTATACTGTTATTTCATGTATAGTCGAAGCAGACAATAGAGCAGGGTGTGCTGTAGGGTGTGGCTACACTTTGATTGACATCGCTACTGAATGAGGCTTCAGTGTCTTTGCTTTCTCAGAGAGATCCACATTTGCTTGTTATGTGCAGTGCCGACAACAAAATTAACAAAATGAGATGCTGACTTTAAAAACCAAAGGGGGATATCAAGGTGGCTATCTATGATCATCTTTTATATACAGTCTATACGGGCATGTCCCACTGGGAGGAGGCCCCAGGGCAGATCTGGGACATGCTGGAGAGATCATATCTCTCGGCTGGCCTGGGAACGCCTTGGTGTTCCCCCGGACAAGCTGGAGGAGGTGGCTGGGGAGAGGGAGGTCTGGGCTTCTCTGCTTAGGCTGCTGCCCCTGCGACCCGGCCCCGGATAAGCGGAAGAAGATGGATGGATGGATGGATGGATGGATGGATGGATGGATGGATGGACATCATTAAACTAAGCTATGGCTCCGTAACTGCCATAGGCTAGCTGGGGTAGTTTTTTTTTTTTAAAAGCAATAAAGCAACCATCCTACGACTATGGCAAATCAGTGGTTTCCCAGTGACTGTTCTGTCTTCCTCCCCTGATCCCCAATCGGTCACAACAGATGGCTGCCCCTCCCTGAGCCTGGTTTTCCTGGAGGTTTGTTCCTATTAAAAGGGAGTTTTTCCTTCCCAATGTCGCCAAGTGCTTACTTAAAGAGGGTTGTTTGATTGTTGGGTTTTCTTTGTAGGGTGCTTACCTTACAATATACAGCACCTTAAGGCAACTGCTGTTGGGATTTGGTGCTATATAAATAAAAATGACCTGAACTGATTGCACTGGATTGCAATTTTTTCACACTCAATCACCAACTGTGGTGCATTTGCATGCATTTGCAAACTTATAGCAGACTCACTCTATCTTACTGCAGTTTTATTACCAACATCACTTTGAAGATGGCAGCTAATAGCCGCAGACCTGGTCCCCATCTTCAAAGCAGCTATTCCAGAGGCAACGACATCTCCAGCACACTGGATGCAGTTGCAGTTTTGGTTGTGCCACGGTCTCCGATCAATGTTTTCCTGAGTGTGAAGCATGTCATGAGAGCAGCTTTGGTCCAAACACACAAACATGAGATTAGACAACTTTGATATGTTTGTTTGATGTCAATCTTCTGCATCCTGTTTTTGGATCTTTTAATAAGCCAGAGATGGTGGACATATCTTGGCATCTTTACAACCTTAAATGATTATGTTTACCATTTCTCATTAAGTAGGTAGTTCATGTGATTGTCTGTGGATCTGTGGACTTTGTATTCAAAGTTTTACTCGGACTAATGTATCCTTATCCCACTATTTTGACTCTGACTACACTTGCACGTGTCTAGCACCTTATAAGCAATAATCTGATATTTCCAGGTTAGCATACACTGCTGTGTCTCAGCTCAGGTTCACGTCAGTGTGTAGAGCAGCTAGGGGCAGAACCACAGTGGCATTGATCTCCAAATCCCAGAATTAGAAGGAATTTGTGCTCTGGGGCATCATGTCAAAACAATCCTTGGAACAGGAAACACATCCAGGACCACACCCTTGAATAATTCTTTAAAACAAACCCAGTGAATTTAAGCTTTCAGCATGGCTTTCAAATTCAGATCCCTTTCAGCCAGTGATGAGAAAGATGCTCGTGGAGACATAGAATCTCCTGCGTTTGGATCATGGAAACGGTACTGCAGGAATTCCTAAATTAGAATCAATTTTCCTTTGAGCAAGTGTAGTGTTGAGCTCAGACTTATGTGCATACTTTATGCTGATGCATACAAACCATGAGATTCACAGGTTCAATAGACTTGAACAGATAGTGTGTGTGTGTGTGTGTGTGTGTGTGTGTGTGTGTGTGTGTGTGTGTGTGTGTGT
>NW_005187402.1:4086005-4094729 GCF_000239375.1 Pundamilia nyererei | reverse complement strand
ACACACACACACACACACACACACACACACACACACACACACACACAGAAGTACACACATGCAGATGCACTGCACACACCACCCACACACTCATGCAGCTACTGCTGCACACTCCCTCCTCACTGCATCAGCAAAGTGCCTGTTTCAGACAGGATGGATTTGGCCGATGCTCTCTCCGTTTCGGTTGAGATTGTTTTTCCACAGAATTAGATTAGACATCAAATTCAAAATGGAATAATTAGAAATGTTTATGCCAAGGACTTGTCGGTTGGTATTGCAGATAAAATATTTAAAAATGACAAGTTTGCCACCGCCTCCATAAATCCGAGACATCTCATGTTTTCCTGGAAAGCCATTTTAATCTTTGGCATTCTCCTCCTTAAGTAGCCCTGCTGTGCCAGAGTGTAAGGGGCTGGCATGAAGCCAGCGTAACCTGATATTCGTGAAGTTGTAAAGTGACATATTCATCTGGTACTCAGAGTCACACTTCATGAGCAAGAATTCAGCTCTTTAACATCCCAGAAGCTGTGCGGTGTATGTTGTGTGCTCAACCTCAACATAAAAACAGGCATTACGGTGACTAAAAAGGGACAATGGATGCTTTGCAAACACTTCACAGAAGGGAAAGGGTTAAAACAAACCCTTTGGTTCTATATCAGGCTATCTTCAGCACAGAAAGGTGGGCTATCTTTATCTCTCTTTGTCGTGGCCAGCTTTGATGGTGACAAGTAGAGCATCTTCATCTGTCTTCCAGATGTCCTCCTCTGCCTCTCTAGACGTTATCTCGTAACTATTATGGGATCGTGGTAGACAGCACCGCATGTATGATGTGTTTGTTTTGGCATCTTTTCATGTTTCTGTATTAGGACATGTTTGATCACGCAACATTTTTAAAGTCACATTCCACCTTTTATTTAACACAATGCCCATAAAACATCCCCAAATTTAAACTTAGCCGATGGATCAGCTCTCTTCAATATAAATGATTTGGTCAGTTATGCTACTATTTCAGCCGCTCCCAGGAATTAGTTTGTCTAATTTTTATGTGAACTAAGGTGCTGATGAACAACAATATTTTTTTCTTAATGTGGCCCTAATACTCCTTTGTAACAGTCGCTACACAGAATGGGTGAACTAATGATTTTCCTCTTACACTTGAAGGTTTATGGCTTCATTCTTTTTTGAAATAAAAGCGTTTAAAATGTTGTGACCATTTTTGTTTTGTGCTGGTCCTGTTTATAAGCAGCACGGTGGTGCAGAGGTTAGCACTACTGCCTCGTGGCATGGTGGTTCAATGTTTGAATTGTAGATGCAAGAAGAAGATAAAGCTTTGAGTGGTCAGGAAGACTAGAAAAATGCTGTGCTGTGCAAAAACAAACAAAAACACTTAAATGGATCCATTAAGGTTCATAACTAGTCTGTGTACGATACAAACAGAACTACACAAACACAAAGCCCTGTCATGGCCTCAGTGTTTTCACTGCATGTACACAAATATCCTGAGCCACACTGCACACTCAAACGATGTCCTGTGCTAAAGTATGTCTGTGAAGGTTCTCAGTCATCCTGGTCATCGTAGTCTGGGGAGCTACGATGTGTGAACGGCCATCTTTGAAAAGAGGCGGTGACTTACGGCACCAACTGTCTGCCATCTATAATCCACTTTTGAGATCCCTTCCCAGACGCCTTAAAGCTCACTCACATCCTGGGCCATTTGACCTCAGTAAATCACATGATAGAATGGGGCTAGGTTTCACAGTGGGTTCACCCAGAACCTTGGCTGATTGTGACCAACACCCGTTTTCACAACTTGTGATTAGCTAGTGGATCAATAGGAGGCCCATGACCCTCTTGGGGACACTCCCATTGGGCTTAAAATCTGGGACTCTCCACCAATTGCTCTTAGAACTGAAGAAGCTTCTTGGATGAGAGGTGAAACGTCTTCAACGAAACTTCAAGAAGTCCAGATGCTTTTCTTTCCAAGCTCTTTAAAGTCTGCTAAAGTAGTTGATTTACGGCTGATTAGGCACTAGAAGTGCTCTGCTGACGGCTTTTGGTAAAAATGAAAAGATCTTTGGGTTTATTTGCACATAGAACCAAGAAGTGAGATCCAAGTGGTCACCTGAGATGTGTGTTGAGATCCACTGTAATGTCAGGTACAAACTGATGTACTCAGAGCTGAAAATGAATATTAGCCTGTAAACAGCCACCAGGTTCCTTAGTGTTAGGGTTTACATGCATTACTTTTTAAAAATTTCATTGTTTGCCGTATACGATTGAAAACCTTATAATGGAAGCACTTTAAAGCCAAAATAAACGACATCTTGGTTTGTTTGTTTGTTTGCATGTGGCTGAAAGACGATGGTTCATCAGTGATGGTGGTTGTTAAGAGGTTAATATAAATGTTGTTGTCAGAGAAGCTCATGGAACAGTATTTTCTAACAGCCAGATAGTCTCTATGAAAAAGCAAATCTTCAAAAATTTAATGAAATTATCAGTTTGAATTACTTAGTTTCTTGTATTTTATGCTGTTAAAGTAAATTTGCATAAACATATTGATATCACCTGGAAAAGGGTGGAGTGCCCACTCTGGGTCGGGGATGAGTTCCTGCCCCAAGTGGAGGAGATCAAGTATCTCGGCGTCTTGTTCTTGAGTGATGGGAGAAGGGAGATCGACAGACGGATTGGTGCAGCTGCAGTGATGCAGATGCTGCACCTGTCCGTCGTGGTGAAGAGAGAGCTGAGTGTAAAAGCAAAGCTCTCAGTTTACCGGTCAATCTACGTCCATACCCTCACCTATGGTCATGAGCTGTGGGTAGTGACCGAAAGAACAAGATCACGAATACAAGCAGCGGAAATGAGCTTCCACCATTAGTGATAGGGTGAGAAGTTCAGCCGTCCGGGAGGGGCTCAGAGTAGAGCCGCTGCTCCTCCACATCGAAAGGAGCCAGCTGAGGTGGTTCGGGCATCTGACAATGATGCCTCCTGGGCGCGTCCTGGGTGAGGTGTTCCGGGCATGTCCCACCGGGAGGAGGCCCCAGGGCAGATCTGGGACATGCTGGAGAGATCATATCTCTCGGCTGGCCTGGGAACGCCTTGGTGTTCCCCCGGACAAGCTGGAGGAGGTGGTTGGGGAGAGGGAGGTCTGGGCTTCTCTGCTTAGGCTGCTGCCCCTGCGACCCGGCCCCGGATAAGCGGAAGAAGATGGATGGATGGACATTGATATCGCTAAAAAAAACAGGAACGCTTTTTAAGTATAGAATCAAGTCGATTAAACTTCTTGGATATCGGTTTGTTCAGTAGCCAAGAGGGTTGTTAAGGGTTCGATTTCAACTGGTTTGATGCTAATAAAATTAACTGCAGGTGCACTAGAGGGGCAATAAGATTCCAGGAAATAGACTGTTACTGTGGGAGAGCTGGGCAGCACTGTAGAAGGTCCTTTACCCATCATCAGGACCAGTATCTGCTCCTTTGTGCAAAGAGGAACAAGAAGAGCACTGCCAACTACAAAATGACTACCAGCAGATCAGAAACAGACTTCATAAGGTTGGCATGAGGATCCAACGTCCTCTAGTGGGCCCTGTGCTTGCTGCCCGGCACTGTGGAACCTGACTGGCATTAGCCATAGAATACCAGGTTTGGTAGGTCCACCACTGGTGCCCTGTGCTTTTCACAGATGAGAACAGGTTCACCCCGAGTGCAAGTAACAGACATGAAAGACTCTTCAGAAGTCTTGGAGAATGTTATGCTGCCTGTAACATCGCTCAGTGTGATCGATTTGGTGGTGGGTCAGTGGTCTGAAGAGGCATATCCATTGAGGACCATGGATATCCAGACTTCTACAGGCTAGGGGCTGCCCCAGGCACCCTGACTGCTGCTAGGCATCAGGATGAAATCCTTGGACCCATTGTCGGACCTTACAATGCCTCGCCTCATGTACTCAGTACTCAGAGTACTCAGGCAGTTCTTGGGGGAATTGATACCACTAAGTGGCTCTCATGCTCTCTTGACCTAAGTTGAATAAAACACCTCTGGGACATTATGTTTTTTTCCAGATTGCGTCTTAGACTGTCCAGGAGATCAGTGATGCCCTGGTCCAGATCTGGGAGCCCCAACAGGGTTTGCTGCAAGGAAATTTGGGCAAAATGGACTAGCCTGCCGTAATGTTTTATTTAATTTGATTTACACATGTTTTTGAATTTAGCCCTCTGTAAGTGGATGATTGATTTCCACGTTGTTTGATTTCCATCAAACAGCATGGCATACTTTCATTCCTAGCACATGACCCAGTCCATAACAGTGTAGATATCCAGCATGACTCCTTTGAGACCTGATGCTTTTTCAAATTGTTCCTTTAATGTGTTTTGAGCAGTTTGTTTAGGAAACTCATCACAAACTGCAAGATAGAAAAAAATGCACATAATATGTTCTGTTTATTCTCAGTGTGGTTTGCAATCTATGTACCTTTATCTGCTTCACCTTCAGTAAAGTCCAATGTCTGTCTCTGTTAGTGTTTTGCTGCCTGTTGGACCATCAGCGTGTTGCTCACCAGTATTTATACAACACTGCTATAACCATGATTTAAAATAAGAGAGGTGGCCAAGGTAGAATGTGTTTGACTAAAATAGGAAGGCTGAGACAGAGAATACATCATCTGTCCTCCTGTTCCCCACACTGTTCAGACTTTCATAAATTATTACTAAAGACTGATAGTTTTGATTAATTTTACAGTAGCTTACAATTGTAACACCTCCCCATCTGCCCACACACACTCTCTTCTGACCACGGCTGGAAGAAAGTCAAATGTCAAGTAAAAGCACATTTTAATCCAGACCAACGTCACACCGCCTTTGTTATATATTCCATAGATTTATGGAAACGGTGTCAAACAGAAGCTCCTATTGACCAAAACACAGTTTGGGAGTGAGACACAGACTGTCACTTAACCAGGCACTAAATGTTCGCTCTCCCTCCCATGAAAGTTGGACTCGCTCACAATAAATCTCTTGTGGTGCTTTTCTCTTTGGTACGAAGCATCACAGGCTGACCGGCTGATTAAAGAGCACGCAGTGATCAGTTTGCTGCTGTTACATTACAGGGTTCCTGGGATTCGGCTTCAAATGCTACAACCGGTTCCTCTCACTGCTGTTTGGTGTTGCCAACAAGCAAAGATGCCAAGTGAAGATTTAATCCTCAATAAACCTTTGTCAGTTCAGTGCAAAGCGTTAATTTTATTTGAAATGCAAGTGGGACATCCCTGAACAGTAGTGCCAGTCAAACAAAAGATCAGTGAGTCATTCTTTTTTAATCAAATCTTGCATGTAATTTACTGCCATGTGTTCACAAATATAAGAGACATTTCTGTTCAAGTAAACAGACGGAAATACATCAAACTCAAAAACAGACTCATGTAAAGCACAAAACATCTTTCACAATCAAACAACACATACAAAAATCATTTTTAATGTCTTGTTCAAAGCCTGTTTCATTGAAATAAAGGCTTTCCACTTTTTCCACAGTGCCATCTACTCAAACATGTTTCGTTCCTTGATGTTGCATGCGATGGCATCATCTGATCTCATCAATCAGCGCTAGGGTGACCAGGTGTCCTGCTTTATGTGGGACTGCGTGACATTTTTATCCCTTGTCCAACATGGAGACGATGCCCCGCATTTCGTTTGGCTCTGGATACAAAAAGTCGAGACATACTTATTGTATTTATTTAATGGGAGAGTTGTATTTTACATGACAATGTGAACCTGATAATTAATACTTTATTGTTTGAAAGCAGCTGTAGTAAAATATCAAAACTGATCCTCAGCATTAAAACGCCTCCCATATGGTTTGTTGGGATCTGGTATAGATAATATAAAAGATAAAGATGGCTTCTGGGTTTGACTAGTCAGTCTCAAACTTGCATTCTTTTTAATGACCAGCAGGGGGCAGCTCCTCTGATTGCAGAAGAAAAAGGGTTCAGATTGTATAGCAGTCTATTGAAAAACAGCACTCTTTCCTGATGACACTGTTACCTCAATTGGTAGTGACAGGTGTGTTGTGTGAATGAGACACGGCGAGACCACGGGTGACAGTTTTGAGCCATTGTATTACATGCGGCTGCAGCTCTAAAGCTTCTTCTGGGCTATATTCTCAGCAGCATATTAAACATATCAGGTCCCCATAAGGAGAATCATGTGCTAACGGCTGTCTAAATGACTCGGGTAAAGTTTGTAGCATGCGTGCTTGTTGTTTTTGTCTGCTTCCACTTGTCTTTGCACTAGGATGATGTCGGAGTAAACGTGCAGTCATATTCGTTGTGTTCCCACTAGTGCTGTCAGTGTTAATCTCGTTGAAATGACGTTAACGCCACAACACGGCAAATCTCCGTTAACGAGCTACCGCGGATCGCCCCGTGCATGGGGCTGGACGGCCAACATGTTAATGAGCTAACTGTGCTAATGCACTAGTTCCCACCAATGTAATTGAGCATTGCGTGGCACATCCGACATACTGTTTTACTTTTGTCCATGACGCGCTTACCTTCAGGGTCATACGTCACATGAAAACCAAAATAGTTCCAAACGCCAGATCTGAATGAGGGTGGGGGAGGTTCAATTTGCCATGTTGCAACGAGCTTAGCTTCTGTCTTGCTAGCTTGCGCTGCGCTCTGTGGATCTGCGTTCGCCTACTCCGCCTACTCCGACTACTCCCTGGGGCAGGGATAGCTCAGTAGGTAGAGTGGTGGCCCCATGATCGGAAGGTCGGGGGTTCGATTCCCCTGAACAGCTACCCTGAGGTACCCCTGAGCAAGGTACCGTCCCTGCACACTGCTCCCCGGGCGCCCAATGGCTGCCCACTGCTTCACTGAGTGAATGGGTTAAATGCAGAGAGCGATTTTCCCCACGGGGACCAATAAAGTACACTTTCTTTCACTTTCTTTCTAGGCTGCACTGTCGAGCGCAGATCCACTGAGCGCTCAACACAGACAGCATCGTCAGAAGGAAAGTTGATAAAATAAATTAAAAATGTTGTATTGTTCGATACATATGCGTACTGAACCGAAAGCACTGTATTGAACGGTTCAATATCGATATGAGTATTGTTGCACCCCTAATATGTATATGTATGTATGTATATATATATAGTGCTTTTCTACTATAACTCAGCACTTAAAGGGCACTTTACTAAAAGCCTTAGTCACCCAGTCGCGCACGTTATATATCTAAGCACCTTTGTCTTGTCACACGTGCTCAGATGGACCACACTAATCACAAGACATGTGTAAACTTATAAGTGTGCATACATACAGTTCTGAGGTGCCACAATAGTGCAAATTATTCATCTTGTATCAGAGAGAGAGAAAAAAGCTTCAATCAGACTTGCCTTGAGTCCATTTCAACTCGCGAACATACCTACAGCTGTTTTTCACACGTGTTTCCACAGTTAGCTTTTCACACATGTGCATCTGCCACCATCTTTCCTGCGGCTGAAATCTCTTAGATTTCAGTTCAGGATTCTTTGAGCACCTTGTTTCTTTAATGTAACTTGACCCTAAGCCATGGAGCCCAATAACGCTTGTCCTGTGATAGGCTGCACAGTAACTGCTAATATCTGAATAATCAAACCTGTCATACAAACCTATTAATAGGGCAGTTTACAGTTTAGGGTTCCATTTCACTGGTTGTCTTTTTTTAAAACCAGATAGTTATTGATAGTTTAGATTTATTCCTAGCAGTATCGCTGCTTCCTGAGATCTCAGCACCTAAAATCAATCTTTCAGCTTATAGCCAGAGGGGAGTTTATGGAGGTCTCACAGTTCGGTAAGGATGTAGTGTTTTGAACCAGCTATAGTTCCTTTTTGTCCCTGCACACAATAACTATTAACCTCTTTTTTTCCTTATTACCAATTTTATGTCATTCGCTCACTCATGAATGTAACAGGAGCTTAGTGGGGTTTCTGATCACCAGATGAAGCAGAGCTGTGTGCTATCTGTGTGACAGTGCAAACCAGTGCTGTAAGGAACAAAATTGCAGAATAAACCAAAAAGTAAAGAAGAAAAGGGAGCAAGAAGAGAAAATTGGGGTATACCGTGAGAATTAACTCTCTATCTTTGTTTCGTCTTTATGTTTGCTATGTTTGGTCTGTGAGGGGGCCGACAGGACATCTTTCTTCAACAGAATCTTTAGCTCCTTATGGAGGACGGATGTGATCAATGCTTCAATCCCTTTATCAGGAGAATTGTGTCTGTTAGTCCGCTTTACAAGCCTGCAGTTAATGATGTGTGTGAGTGGGGGTGGATGGGGTGGGCTGGTTGGTGGGTGGAAGGAGAGGTGAGAAATGGTGGGATGAGGGGTGAAGGAGAGGAGGGGAAGAGGGAGCAAGAATGGATGAAGAGGGACGAGAGAGGGGAGGGGAAGATGGACAGATGAAAAGAGGGGAGAGGTGAGAGAAAGAATAGAAAGTGTTTGAGGAGGGAAAAAAGGAAATGGGAGGAAAGATAAATTGAGGACAGGTGGGGAGCAGAATGACTTGCACACGACTCCAAGCCCAGAGAAAAAGAGGAGGAGAAGAAAGGAGAGAATAGCTTTTCCCCACCGTTCTGCCCGCGAGCCCTTCATTAACTATTCATTATAAACTCTATCTATCTATCTATCTATCTATCTATCTATCTATCTATCTATCTATCTATCTATCTATCTATCTATCTATCTATCTATCTATCTATC
>NW_005187402.1:4033273-4085985 GCF_000239375.1 Pundamilia nyererei | reverse complement strand
TCTATCTATCTATCTATCTATCTATCTATCTATCTATCTATCTATCTATCTATCTATCTATCTATCTATCTATCTATCTATCTATCTATCTAACTCCTTCATTTTCTTTGGTCCTCTCAGTCAAACCTTCTCCCTGAATCTTCCTCTCCTTCTCCCTGGCTTTCTCACACCCACTCTTCTCTTTCCATCTCTTACAAAAGGCTTGACTGTACATCTAGAGCAGAAGACAGCCTCGCTCTCCTTCTCCCTCCATCTCTCTGTGTTACTGTCTGTGTTTGTGGGGGGAAAAATATCCTGATTTCTGTTGAATCTGAAGGGTGTATTTATACCTAAACAGATCTCGCTGCAGTCAACAGAACAATAAACACCACCACCAGAGATAACAGGCAAGGTCAAGTCAGCGTGTGTGCGTAAGCATGATGTTCATGTGACAAAATGAACATCATGGCAAAAAAAACGGGCTGAAAGGCGAGGAAGACTATGATTTATCAACAATCGTTCTCGCTAACCATGCGCGCACATCCAACTCAGAATCATTTTTGTCATTAAATGTGCACGTGACAGGCAAGAGCCCACACACAAAAACACACACACAGGTTGGCTTTGGCGTTGCCGATGTGCAGAGGTTAGCCAGCTGCATAGAGGCCTGTTGTGGCTGCTATCATTCAACAACCACCTCCTTTTTTTCTCGCTCTCCCTCAAACACACATTCTCTCTCTCCTACTCTTACTCAATCTTATTTTCTTCTTTCTTTCTGCCTAACCTCCTCTCTCTCTCTCTCCTGCTCCCTCTCTGGTTTCCATGGTGACAGCTGTGCGCTGCAGAAATCACACTGATCTGAGAATGAGATAGAAGGAGCTTCTCTCTTTTGTACATGAACACACGAGCACACACGCATCAGCTTCCTCTCCACATGTCATTTTATGAATGTGCTCTGTGTCTTCCCTCACCATCTCATCAGGTGACACACACACACACCTACACACACCTACACACAAACACACACACGCAGCCCATGTGTGCAGTCATGTTGCTGGCCATGACTTCCCAGGGTGCCATACCTGCCTGCGAACACACCTAATTGGTTTGGCTTCCATATCACTCTTTGTTATTGGATCATGCTTAGTGAGAAATTAGATCAATTTTGTTGATGCCTGCTTCTCTGAACGGACAGAGGGAGGGAGAGAGGGAGAGCATCAGCTGACCTTGAAAGAAGGACCTCATGATGGACGGCTGATTGGAGCGGTGTCACATGTGATTGGACAGCCGAGTGGGCCGGTCACAGGCTATTGGCCAGGCTCTGCTGTCCGTTTGTGCTCCCCCCTGAGTACCACTACCACCCCTCCACACTCACACTGAGGAATTCTCCCATCACTCAGTGATACAGAAGGCTTGGGTCAGCAACTAAGAGCACGCGTGCACACACACACACCCAATCACACGTATCCATCAGTGCTGAGCATTACGTATGCACATATATGCAGAGAGATGTGGAAACTTTCTGTGTCAGTGTGTAAATTGCAGCTGCAGAATTAGACTTGTTATGGCCTGCTCGGTGCCTGTGCTGTGTGGGATGTGTGAATCTGCTCTAATTGTGTTCGTGCACATGAATTCCAGAATCACTCTGTCTTTTTGTGCATAGCTGTTGTGCGGGCTTAGCTTTTGTTAATGCTCAAGAATAATTCTTTATCAAACTGCCGCTCAACTTCTAAGCTAACATCACCAAACAAACTCCATTTGGATTTTACTTCAGTTTCATCCACAGGGTTTTTTTTTCAGTGGTTGTTAGGAAGCACTGCTGCCAAAAATAGGCAAGATCTTGGAGGAGGATCTGACGGGACCCACAGGATTTATTAGCTCAGTTGGATGTTTTACAGTCTGTTCACTGATAATTTTACAGGTAAAAACTCACAAAGACACAGTCAGAAATGATTTCTACATCTTAGTGCATTATGGACTTTTATAGGCAATGTCTTAGTGTTTATGAAAACATATCTGCATATGAATATGCAGAATCTGCAATTAGGGGACAGATCAATTCAATTTCAGTTTATATCAACTCATATAATTAATATAGCACCAAATCTTTGCTTTAAGGTAAAGTCCCTATAATATTGCAGCGAAAACCCCAACATGACCCTCCCTATGAGTAAGCACTTGGTAACAGTGGGAAGAAAAAACTCCCCTTTAACAGGAAGTCTTTAGCAGAACCAGGCTCAGGGAGGGGCGGCCATCTGCTGGGTGAGGGCAGGGAGACAGGACAAACAACAAGACACAGACGAGATTTTTGCTACTAGAAGCTTTCTTGCTCATATGCCACGTGAGATGGTGGTATTGACCAATCGTGTTTGAGCAGGCTTTGGTTGAATGCAGGTAAACAATCAATATGGAGAACAAAGGAGGGTTGGTGCATATGCATTTCTGAAAACATCAGCTTTTATCTTTTTTTAAACCTTTTCTTTTAAATGTATCTGGGTTTATAAATATAGATCAGCATGTGAAATATGAGGCACTGGCCTTGATTTTTCCCGGCTACAGTGGAAGCTCTGGCACACTGAAGTATTTAAACAACAGCCAATGATAGGTTCATGGGTTATAACTGATAATAACCACTCTTCAGTGTTTGCATGTGTCTACCCTCGAAACTATCTCCAACACCAACCATCTTCAAGTTCATCCAGGTGATCCAAGTCTTTCTGATGTGTCTATTTCTTCTTTCCGTGGTTTGTTTTTAAAGAGTTGCATTTTTTAATGAAGATCTAATCTCTGAAATAACACACTGGGAAGTCTCGGGTGTTTCTAGGAAGTGTCTAGTGTCCCCTTTGCGCTGTCTTACATGTGTTTTTGGTAATTAATGCAGTGAAAATGAAGGTCTAGCCAATGAGGCGGGATAGAAATATTAACTGAATTACTTGATCACACCTATAGAGTACAGTCAGATGTTAGACAGATGATCTGTTAAATTTGTTTCTGGCATAGAGAGCGATTTTTAAGGCTTAATGGACAACCTTTTTTAGTTCAGTCCTCTGCCTCAGCGTTGGGGACGGGGTTTTTGATCATCAAGTAGTGGTAGAGTTTGAGGCAAGCTTTACATGAGCAGCCATTCAAACATAAGAGAATAAACCCTCATCAGCACAATAAAAACAAATTGTATCAAGCGGTATTCTTTGAATTTACTTTCAAGTTATTGCACTCGTAGCTCTTTAAAATCACCCTTCAATAATCACACATAAGAACATTTTTAATTTTCTGCAGTATTGCTCATATTCACTGGATCCAGCTTCGGTTTGTCAGCTGTTTTGAAGGACAAACTCCAAAAGCATGTTTGAGTGCCCAGAGCGACTCGAAGGATTACCATAAATGCTTTAAAATGGGTTAAAAATCGTAAAGGGAATTTATGATAATTCAGTGAAACCAACACCGTCACAGTCATAAATGTGGATGTCACCTCCATGAAGGGTGATTTCTTTCTGGTTTTTTAGCTAGCATTCTCTGGATGACAAAACCTCAGCGTTGCCCAAGATGAGCGTCCCACAGAGGGACGAACTCATTGGTAACCAAGCTCACCTCTAATTGCTGCTCCAGGCCAAACTCCATGACTCATTTCCTCACTTAGCTCCACATAAAGCCACACAGACTCGCCAGGTGACCGGCCATATATGTTAGGTGGAGCTGCAGCAGCTATATGCATCTTGAAAAACAGGCCAGGAGTTACATGGTAGAAAGTACGCAAGTAGAAATATGTGTCAGCAGTGTCCAGAGTCCAGACCAGATCATTTTGCTTCTCTGAATAGTAGCAGATATTTTCTTTATTGTGGTGTGGGTTTGGATTTGAAACTAATGACTGATTATTGTATCCAGCTGGATATTTTTTAAAGAAAATATTGTTTTTAAAATAACTGCCTGAATATTCATTAGATTCAAGGTCAAATGTAGATGCCATTGAAATGTAATTGCATGCATGTATACGGCAGATATAGGTAACATACATTGATGTGATTAGATAATTATGATGTCATTGGCTATAAATAGCTCTCATTTCCTTCCCATGGGTTATCTGGCTGAGGAAAAACAGCAGTTGCTTGAAATGTTGCTAATAAAGTTAAATGCAGCTGTGACTCCTTTGTGCAGGTACTCTTTGAAGTACAATAGAATTTAATAGCAGGAAATGTTGCAGTTGATTCTAAGTAGACTCGCTATTCTGGAGTTGGGGTGAGCAATCGTACAGGAGGAAATACAAGCTTAAAAAAATGTCTCTTCTGCTTCAGTCTTCTCTCCTAGAAATTCAGTTTTTATATGACTAATTTGTAACGTAGGAGGAAGGAAACAAACTGCTGCCTGAGTGATGTTTGCTGGCAGTTTTTCCAGGCAAGAAAGTGTCACGTTCTCGTGATTGGCATACAAAAGATACGACTTTGAGTCCCACGTGTAACTATGTTTAACTTGAGCCTGCTAAAAAGAAAAGGAAAAAAGAAGAAGCCTTGATTAGGATGAAGGAACGTTTGTTGCTCTGGTTAAACATTAAAAAATAAAACATGTTTTTATCCTTCAAGTCACCACTGGCCGTTTCAATATTTAAGAACTGCCATAAGAACTGTAACCTAAAATTAAGGTAGTTTTTTTATTTTGACTTTGAACACCTATTGAACACTCATTCACTGAAAAAAGATAACTGCTGGAACAACTTAATTATATGTAATTATATATATATTATAGGGGTGCAACAATACTCGTATCGATATTGAACCGTTCGATACAGTGCTTTCGGTTTGGTATGCATATGTATCGAACAATACAAAATGTTTTATTTATTTTATCAACTTTTCTTCTGACGATGCTGTCTGTGTTGAGCGCTCAATGGATCTGCGCTCGACTACTCTGCTTAGGCTGCACTGTCATGTGCAGATCCACTGAGCACAGCACAAGCTAGCAAGACAGAAGCTAAGCTCGTTGCAACATGGCAACCTCCCCCACCCTCATTCAGATCTGGCGTTTGGAACTATTTTGGTCTTCATGTGAAGCATGACCCTGAAGGTAAGCGTGTCATGGACAAAAGTAAAACAGTGTGTCGGATGTGCCACGCAATGCTCAGTTGGTGGGAACTAGTGTGTTAGCGCAGTTTGCTTGTTAAGGTGTTTACGCCGTCCAGCCCCACGCTCAGGGCGATCCGCAGTAGCTCGTTAACGGAGATTTGCCGCGTTGTGGCGTTAACGTCATTTTAACAAGATTAACGCTGACACCACGAATATGACTGCACATTTACATCATCCAAGTGAAAAAACAACAAGCACGCATGCTACAAACTTTACCCGAGTCATTTAGACAGCCGTTAGCACATGATTCTCCTTATGGGGACCTGATATGTTTAATATGCTGCTGAGAATATAGCCCAGAAGAAGCGTATAGTATAGCTTTTACTTTGGAAAGAGCCATTTCTCTGTAATTAACTCTCTTTTCTAAAGATGAGTGATTTCTCGATCGATAGAATTTTTTTTTATTACTTTGCTGTTTCAGCATCATTAAATTTAAAAACTGTACTTTTGAGTTAAAATAGATATTTATAATTTTAATAAATGACAAATTAAAAAGGCATGAACATTTTTTTGTATCGAAAAAATATCGAACCGTGATACCAAAGTATCGAACCAAACTGTGAATTTTGTGTATCGTTGCACCCCTAATATATATATATATATATATATATATATATAGGGCTAATGGACCTATATAGTATCAGTCCATAATATAATCGGGCACCCCTAATATATTATGTCAACTTGTAACACAGAATTTATTTAAGCTATTTAAATTAACTTAAGTTAACAAGTTTTATTGACCTGACAGATTTAAGTTACACACCATGCACAATAAATTGAAACTAACCTGCAGGGTTTTACTTAAATAAAAATAGCAAGTTAAGGGAACAGGTTGTAAATTCATATTATCAGGTATCTATCAGGTCTAACTATAAAGTGAAGTGACCATTTTTAGATGAAGGGATGAATGCTAAGTTATTAGCTAATGCTAGCAAGTTTGCCTAGTAGCTGCAAACATAAACCATGTGTGTACAAAGTACAGACACATATATCTGCTAATTAGTTGCTAAAATACTAGAATTTCACTCACCAAAACTAAACCGCAAACTTCTTGTTTACTCTGGACCACAGCAGGCAATATTGTCAGTCAGACAGTCCATTAAAAATGCCGTAAAAGCACCAGTTGTAACCAGTAACCAGATGGATGACACATAAAAAATTCACCCTCCATGCAGTTTTTATGATGAGAGTAAGTATTTATAGAGGTTAAAACTAGACCCGAGTGTTAATATGCAGTTTTAACGTGTCTTTTAACATGTCTGTGGAGACTGACTCCCTTTTGGAGCCAGCCTCAAGCAGGACCTAAAGGGACGGCAGATTTTGCCACTTAATCTTCCTGCTCCAGGTAAACCCGGGACACGGTGTCAGTCATAAACAGCTGTGGACACCACAGATGAGCAGTTGTTCTCAGCTGTTTTGTAGTCTGCTTGGAGATCGCATGCATAGTTGATGCACTTGTAGTCTTAGGTCAGCTATAAGATTGTGACGATGTAGACAAGATTGCTCGGATCCAAGCAGACCCTGACATTAGGGACAGGGTTAGGGAAATTGCTGTATTACATTTTACAGCTTTATTATACCAAGCTGTAAGTAAGATTAGCTGTTTCCTTTTTTATCCAGTATCAGGCTCTGCTAGGCTATATTGTGAGACTGGTAATGTTTTTCTCATCAGCTCCCAACAAGTAGAAGCTTTTTTTTCTTTTGCAGTGGCCATCTTGTAGACCACAAGTGTTGAGTAATACTGGTTTAAAAGAAACTTGTTATCTCTTTCAAAATCATCACCTACCGAGAAACATTTACACACTTTTGGAATTTCCGTGTATCATACCTAAGGTGGTGTCGGAGAGGCGGATGTTGTCCAAAATAAAGACAATGTTGGATAACACCTCCCACCCACTCCATGACATGCTGGTCAGTCACAGGAGCTCGTTCAGTGAGAGACTGAGATTACCGAAAAGCACCACTGAACGACACAGGAAATTGTTTATAATGGAGCACTGTAACAAAAAAAAAATTTCCCCCAGGGATCAATAAAGTATTCTGATTCTGATTCTGATAATCTGGTGGTATGGTGGTTAGTGCTGTTCTCTCATAATAGGAAGGTCCTGGGTTTGACTCCACCATGTTGCTGGGTTTATCTCCCCATATCTGTGTGGGTTCTCCTCTGGCTCCTGCCCAGAGACTTGCAGTTAGTGGGGTTAGATTGACTGGTGTTTCTAAATGGCCCATGCATGTGAATGGTTGTCCTTCTCTGTGTGTTAGACTGACGGCCTGTCCAGGTTATATCACACCTCTTGCCCTACGCCAGCTTAAATGCTCTCCAGCCCTCAGCTGTGACCTGAATTGGATAAACAGAAGAAGATAGATGTTTGTTATACTGTCCAGAGGAAATGTAGCCCACTGATCTCTGAATGTACTTACTTTAGCTCATTGCATAGCCAGTTGACATTAGCGCCTCCTCTGCTACATAACCAGCAACCCTCAGAGTGATAGCTTTAGCAGAGCTAAAAGGTGCGGCTGCTGAGCTATGTATGCTGAGCTCCTTAGCAGCTGACAGACACTTATTGTCACCTCCACACAAAAATAATGGCTATACTTCCAGAATGTGAAGGTTGACCTCCCTTCCTTCAAGCTAGCTGACCTGACTGACACAACTGTAGGACTTGATATATTCCATTAGTACACAGCAGTGTGTCAAAGAGCCGGAGGGGGACAGAAACATGGACATACATCAAAGATACAGGATTTCTTATTTGAAAAAGTAACTGGATGTTTGACTACAAGGCTAATCCAAGTACTCTACACGATACTTTGTAGGATGTTACACTGCTGACAACACGGTGCATGGAAGCTGAGCGGTGCTCCGGTAAATGTGATTGAACCGAGCACTTTGAGGTAGTTTGGAGGGATTGATTAACAGACTGACAGAAGGATTGACTGTTATTTAACACCGGATGTATGGACAAACTGGCTGTCCTCTCCTTCTCCTCCTGTGTGTCTTAACCTCCTACTCGCATGTGCGTATTGCCAAGCTTTAGAAAAATATTCAAATCTGCAGAGACCTAAATTTCATTTTAACACCTCACTCCCGTTTCTCCCACACATATTTCAAATGAACTCTGTGGTTTGTGAGAAGTCACAGTCATCTTTTCTGTCTGTTTTTTTCCAGAGCTGCCTTGCCACAGTGAAACGATACATGTAAAAAACTGCGGCGCGTGTGGAGTAAATCTGTAGTGCTGTAGTGCAACACCTTGACTCTTCCAGACTTTAGTATGAGCTCTTAACAGTGATGCTGACGTTTTTATATTTACTTTTTTAAAAGAGAAAGGAAAATCAATATATTTGCAAGACTTTTTTTAGACATCGTGCTGCATTATTTGTGTCCTCCCACTGTGTTTTCTTTCTGTTGTTTGGTGGCATTTCTAGTTAATTTACTCTTGATTATTTCTAATGTATTTACTGACTGTGAAGCACTTTGTAACTTGCTTTTGAAAAGTGCAATACAAACAAAGATTATTATTCTCAGAGGTATTTTGTCATTGTAAAACTAAATGTCAGATTCGTACTGCTGGAATTGGCCTAATGTCGCCCCTCCCACAATGAAATCTCATCTCTTTTCCACATGTGGTACATTGTCATTAGATTACAGCTCCCTTGATTTCCGCATCGTCTCCTGCAAAATATCCAGAGCAAAAAGCAGGACAAAAACAGCAACCAGGCTGCTCAGTGCCTTATAGAAAACAATTTGTCATTACCAGAGCCTTTTTATGCATTTTTGCAGACATAATAAAGCATCCTAGTAACATAAGTTACAGGGAAGGTTTTACTTTAGCTCATACCAATAACCTAAAACAGGCCTATTTAAAATTGAGGTAATCATGTGTGACACTTTAAATGATACAGTACATTTAAGACCGACAGAAACAGAAGTCAGATAGAAGTTTAAAAAGCTCTAAGAAAAGTAAGATAAAGACGATGTTGCAGTACCTTCCCTTAAGAAGTTGCTTGTTCAACAGTTACTATTAGAAAAAAATGTTAGATTGATTATCTACATAGAATTGTGTGGAAAAGTGTTTGCCCCATTCTCGATGTCCTATTTTTGTAAGTCTGTCACACTCAAGGGCTTGACAAATTTGACAAAGAAAACCCAAGTGGACACAAAATGCAGTTTCCAAATGAAAGTGCCAGACATCATGCCGCGATCCAAGGACAGTCAGAGCCATTATCCACAAATGGCAAAAACATGGAAAAGTGGTAAATGTTTCCAGGAGTGGCCAGCCAATCATAATGACCCCAAGAGTGGAACAACAAGTCACCCAAGAGGTCACAAAAGACCTAGAGCAACATCCAAAGACTGCAAGCCTCACTTGCCTGAGTTAAGGTCACTGTTCATGACTCCACCATAAGAAAGAGACTGGGCAAAAACAGCCTGCATGGCTGAGTTCCAAGATGAAAACCACTGCTGAGCAAAAGGAACATAAAGGCTTGTCTCAGTTTTGCCAGAAAACATCTTGATGACCCCTAAGACTTTGGGGAAAATACTCTGTGGACTGATGAGACAAAAGCCGAACCTTTTGGAACGTGTGTGTGTCCCGTTACATCTGGTGTAAAAGTAACGCTGGAACATCATACCAACGGTAAAATATTTTGGTGGTAGTGTGGTCTTGGGCTGCTTTGCTGCCTCAGGACATGGAAGACTTGCTGTGGTAAATGGAACCATGAATTCTGCCGTCTACTAAAACATCCTGAAGGAGACTGTCCGGCCATCTGCTTGTGACCCCAAGCTGAAGCGCACTTGGGTTCTGCAGCATGACCCAAAACACGCCAGCAAGTCCAACTCCTAATGGCTTAAGAGAAACAAAATGAAGACTTTGGAGTGACCTAGTCAAAGTCCTGTCCTGAATCTGACTGAGATGCTCTGGTATGAACTTAAGAAGGTGCTTCATGCTCAAAAACCCTCTAATGTGGCTGAATCGCAGTTCTGCGAAGATGAGTGGGCCAAAACTCCTCCACAGCGTTGCCCAACCACTTATCAGGTTCAGGGCCATGTAGGTTTTTGTTTTTTTCCCCATTAATAATAAACGCCTTCATTTAGAAACTGCATTGTGTGTTTACTTGCATCATCTTTGTTTATTATTGTATCTAATATTTGTATGATGATCTGAAACACTCAAGTGTGACGAACATAAAAAATGGGAAGTCAGGAAGGGGGCAAACACTTTCTCACACCACTGTATTCACAGATGGAAAAACGTGACCATTTCTTTTCATTCTTGCTTCTGGATACCTGAAAAATACAGCCTGAAGCTATTCTATAGCTGAATGTGAAGAAGCACAACACAACTTGCTGAGTGTCTTTGTGGTGCAGTAAATCAAGACTTGTCTGTTTGTCTGTGTATATGTGTGAGTGTATACATTTATAAAGGAAAGCTTGAATTAAAGTCAAATTTTACATTATTGACTGGTAAGGTACATGTGTACCACACTTTAAAAAAAGGTTTAGTGTCACTTTTACAGTACTACTAAAATAAAATTTAAAAAAAGTAGAAGCAGCTACTTTTGATGATCCTTTGTCACCAGGGATCTTGGTTTGGCAGTTTTATGTAACACCAAAGGGGATTTATGTCTCTGGCTAGAATTGAACTTGCAACCTTTTGCTTGCCAACCATATGTGGAAACACATAGTGTGATCAAAATAATAATAGTAAATAAAGATTATATATTTTTCCCATATTTAATGAATAATTACACAAATATAGTTAGTTTTCCTTCCAGTAACTCTATGTAACTAATGCAAGATTTTGTTTAACACCACATCTACCAGCAGTTTTATGTGCAGTAATCATGCAGTCCTTATCAGATAAAACCTTTTATTGTGATGAGAAGAAACAGGAACACACTGCAGAACAAGTCGGGTTTCCATGTGCAGCCTGGGTTCTGTCATATTTATACTGTTCCATTTGTGAATGTGCACGTAAGCCCTGTGAGTCCAAAACTCAGGCCTTGACACTCATCAAGCTTTTTAATCATAACCCGATTTTGACTTAGAATGACTAAACAGAGTGAGGATAATAATTTCTTATTATACATTTATCTACTCTGAAAAGCCTGATGCAGGTGACACTGTTCACTCAATGCTGATAATAACAACAAACTGTAGACTGTACAGCCGTCAGTAAACCAAGTAATCACTTACAAATAACCAAACTGGAGGTGTTACCTGCTCTTTTCGGGGCTAAATGAACAACTGTATTCAAAGCTAGCTTGTTGACTGCCTTTCCAGTTGTTTGTTTCTTCCTTGAAAACAGCTGCCTGTAGATAAGAATGATGAGACTGAACAAGATCAGTTGGGGGGCTTAAACCAAAACCGTGAGCTGAAAGATGCTAAAATGTTCTAAAGAATGCAGTCGACTGCAGTGAATGATAATTATACACTTTGACCTGATGTTATTGTGAACACGTTAAGTCAAGCATCTCTAACATCATAAATGCAGTGTTGGCTATGACATTACCTGCAAGTCAAAGATGATGATCAATGGATCCACGTATTACTGAGACAGTTGCACGTGGAGAACATATCAAAATAGTAAGTGAAGTATTCAAAAGTTTGTATTTTGAAGATGTCCACACTGCTATTCTTCAGCATTACTCATTACAAACCAGGAGCCTTGGAGCGAGACAGAGACAGCATGTGATGATGCTGGGATGGTTTACTTTGGCGTGACGTGGAATTACACATCCACAGTGTGTGCGGAGACTGTGACAACACTAAATCTTACTAAATGTAAGTAGGCATCCTGCTTGTTCTCTTTTGAGTCACAAACACATACTTGAATCCCACTTATATAACTGCAAGCTGTTTGGATGGTGCTTCGTGGAGGATCTACTTATCAGATCCATTCAGAGGTTGTATGTTTTTTTTTCTAGACTGACTTCCACCTGTGTAATTTCCTATTTCCTCTGTGGCATTCAGCACCAAACCATTTGGCTAAAAACTAAAAGTCATATTTTAAAAGGGCAACACCATCTTTTAAACAGATGGTGTCTAAGGTTTTAGTAAAAGTTACTCAAGCAAGAAAAGTCGATGAATTTTTATAAATTTGGTGGTATAGAGGGCATTTCTGGCTAAATATAAAATATATAAAATAAACTACAGCATAAACAGTGTGACAAACTTTTTTTAACTTTAGGACACAAAGAAAGCTTAAAGAAATGAAACATATCAAGTTGGATACACAGTAATTCCTAGTTGGAGTGGGGCTTTGGTTTTCGTGAGATTTGATGAAATTACAAAAAAAAATATCACAAGCCGTCTTCTGTATTTATTTTTGCCAAACAACTCAGTTTTGACTATCTTGGAGTATTTGGAGCGTAGATGGACTACGCAGAAAACCTGGACATAAAGGTGAAAGCTATGTGGATTTGACTTAAACCCACATTCTTTTTAATGGTAAACTTCCAAATGAGTTTTTGGTTTCAGTTGAGACATTTCCGTTTTGTAAATTTTGGTCCCACATTAAAGTAAAAAAGAAGACCAAGCCAGAGTGCCATAGGGCAGGCCTGCCTTCTGACTAGCTAATTGCTGCAATCAACCAAGCCCAGTTTTGAAACACCAAGAGGCAAAAATGTGTAGATCACAGCTTCCAAACAGGACCTTACAAAGCACTGGGTGATATCATGGTGGCTTCATTCACTTTTGATATAATATTTATGGGCGCTTACGAGATTTTCTTACACGTAGATCAGCTAGCTCATTTTTCATGTGGATCATTTGGCAAATTTCATGTAGAAGCCTGGATTATACTTGGTTGCGGACATGGACAGCTGGATGCCCGACGATTGAGTAGTTATTCCTGTTATACTTCTTTGAAGTTTGCTGTCTGTGCACATGAGTATTTGGTGCAGTGTAATGTAAATTCTCTACGGGCTAGTCCACACGGTCACAAAAAACAGACAGGCATGTGGATGTCTGCACTCATTGTGCGCTGATTAGCTTTACGTCACAGGAACCTGAGCGGAGACTTGAGGACACAGAAAGTTTATATCCTGTTTTACCGTTTTTCAGCCACTTCAGGCCGCAGTCACACAGGCCTAGAGACTGGTCAGCAACCCCCTGGCAACCTCCGATCACAAGGGAAAATGTGTATTCTGTGACTGGTTGGTGTGTATATTCTTCATCTACTGTATATCTATAATGCTGTCAGCATTAATCTCATTAAAATAACGTTAACGCCATAACCGCATTAATGCAGCAAAACTCCGTTAGCAAATTAGCGGATCACCCCGTGTGTGGGGCTGCACGGCATCAACGTATTAGCACGGTTAGCTCGTTGGCGTGTTAGTGCCGTGCAGCCCCTCGCTGAACAAAACAACACAAATGTAAAAATTAGTGCTGTCAGCGTTAATCGCCCCGTGTGAGGGCTGCATGCTGTCAACGTGTTAACGCGTTAGCACCGTGCAACCCCTCGCACGGGGTGATCTGTGCTAACTCGCTAATGGAGATTTACCACGTTAATGCGGTTATGGCGTTAACGTTACTTTAACCAGATTAACCCTGACAGCACTAATATATATATGAAGAAAAAAAGCAAGACGCTTAAAACTGAAGGGATAATACCAAAGGACACGGAGAAGATTAGACTATATACACATATACACAAAAGGCTAAAAGGTTGGACTATATATACACTGGCAGCTGATTAGGAAGTAGATAAAGGAGTGGAACTGAACACAGGTGCACAGGATAAGTAATTAACACAAACCCAAAGCAGGAAGTAAGTCTAACACAAAGCAAGAAGGAAAACCAACCTTCAAAATAAAACAAGGAATAACCATGAAAATTAATACAGGCATGAACACTAACACACTAACAAGATGCCAGACTGGAAAACAAAGGGAAACCAAAACATTAGCACAAAGAGATGAACATGAGACAGGAAACTATAATCAATAAAACTCTATATTCAACCCAAACAAAGGATTGTAAAACTGAAAATATACTTAACAGGAAAAACGTAAAGTCAAAAGCGGTATTGAATTTGCTCAACAGCCATGATCAACACACCCAAAAATGAAAACTTCACACAGCAGAATAACAGTAAAGCTTAATCAGAGCCCCAAACTCAAAATATGTTCACTATGAATTCAAAAGCACAAAACCTTAGAACCATGACAGCAGCTAATTGTAGTTATCATGTTTGCACAACTGACAGGATGTACACAATCATATATTGACTTACAGAGTCTCATATAGATGCCTAAAGCTCTAGAGTGTATCTACTGCACCTATGTGAGTAATGGAAGATACAGCAGTGCTGTGAGGAGCCTATACAACAGTTGTCTTCCATTTGATCAAGCATGTCCTATCACTGCACTGTGTCTGTGTGTGAGTGTGTCTGCACATGTGGGGTAAAATTGGGGGGTTTCACTGCTTGTGTGTGTATATAAATGGTAGTAGATGGTGCTGAGCTGTCTCTTTGCTTTAGCTTCTGTGTGCTTGTGTTGCCTGCGCTGGTGTCAGTGATGCAGTCTGTTGTAATTTTTAAGGAGAAAAGAGAGAGAGTGAAAGACTCCTGGGACTGATGAAGTACACGTACACACACACACACACACACACACACACACACACACACACACACACACACACACACACACACACACACTTTGCTCTATAGTGAAAATCTACTGCAGAGAGTTTCTGTGGCAAGGCTTTTTCCCTCGATACAAGGTTTCAGTTTGTCTTTGCTTTTCAGGATTCAGACCACCTTACCATAGAGCCTTTCCTCTCTCTATATCCTTACACATCTGTCTTTGCAAGGACTAATTTGACTTCTAGACATCTGGAGTAAGGACATTTGTGGAAGGCAAAGACATTTTGGGTTGTTCTAGGCTTGAAGAATTAGATTTTGGTTAAGGTTAAGCTTTGGAGCTAATGCACCTGTGTATAATGTCTGTCCTTGTTTTTCCTTTGAGAATTTCAGCCATGTGAACTTTGACCTGTTCCCTCAGGTCAACATCTAAACCTTCACTTATAGATTTCCATTGGTTACACACATGAACGCACACTCAAAGAAACATACACACTATGGGAAAAAGGCAGACTCAGATAATTACATTTATAGATTAATTGAATGCCTGCCATTCATTTCAATAATGCAATCCTTTCTCTGCCCCTCTGTCTGTTGGTCTCTTGTCTCTCTCTGGCCAGCCTCTGCTCCTAAGTTGCGGATGATTAGCAGCCAATCTCTGATGGAAGGGAAGAAGCTGTACTTGAAGTGTGAGGCGTCGGGGAATCCCAGTCCTTCCTTCCGCTGGTACAAAGATGGACACGAGCTTCAGAAAGGCAGAGACCTCAAAATAAAAACCAACAAGTGAGTGTGCCAAAGCAGATATTTTTTCTCAGGGTATGATGTAAAAACCAAGAACTGTTATCCACATGTACTATAACAGCTGTTTTGGTTGATGCTATCACTCCGCTGTTCTACAATGAGTAACCATCAAGTTAATATAGTCTCATAAGAATGAGTTCAATGTTATATTTCTGCCTGGAGTTGATGTGACAGGTTTCTCTTGCTCTATGGAGCATTTAATCATCTTTCACCTTTTAGAGCTCAACAGTGACCTCCCACTTTTTAAGGGATTCAGGGAAGTGAGTTTTCCATTCATTTTCTCCACTGACATTTCAAAAAATCCCAATATAACGACTTTAACCTCCTAAGACCTGAACTCTTTCATGGCATGCATTTTTAATTTCTCTTTCCTATTTGGGCTGACTGGGACCTGATGAATGTAAAAACAAAGAATTATCTTTTTACCTGATTTTGCTCTACAAGGGTCTGATATCCAACTATGAGGACATTCGTTTTAAATTTTGATAGAACAGTGGCAGTGTAATGTTTTCATAAGTGGATATCAGGCCCTTGTAGAGCAAAATGTAGTATTGACCAGCGGTTAGCCGTTTGGTACCGGGCTGTGAGAGTTGAGGCGCGAGTGTGAAATTTATGTGATTTCAGGGTTTTTATCATTAACTCGGTTTCCCTGGGTCTTTTCCCGTGTTATAGTTGTGCGTCTTATTTTGAAATAAATATTTATGCGTTACCATAGTGACCACAGAGCATTAAGGGGCAGAGAGGAGGATGTTACTCTGAATGTTGTTGGCACATTTCAGGAGGACGCTGCTAATAAAGTTACACAATTACACAGTGAATTCACATTTATTATTATATTTACAAAATACCACAGTTTTTGTCTCGGTCGTAGCATTTTATTTTGTTGTATTTATCCGCGACACCTTAAAGACCTGTCCGTTAAAATATTGTCGGATATTAAACCGATCCGTGGCACAAAAAAGGTTGGGGACCGCTGGTCTAGACAACCCAAAATGTGATGTCCTCATATGTGGATACCAGGTCCTAGGAGGTTAAAGCCTTGAGCCGAGCCAACCTGTGAATTGTGGCCATGAAAAGATTTGATTTGGGCCAAAAATGAAAAGAAAATGGAAAAAATGGCAAGGGTACAAGACTATGTAATTAATATAATCACTTTTGACAATGAAGGATCTACCCAGCTTGTAATCTATTGGAATTCCCAGATTCCACAACAAATGATGTCCGACCACAAATGTTTTTTTTTTTTCATTATCATAGTCTTGATATATGTTTTAGTTTGTTCAGTAAAGTAAAGTCTAGCTGTCAGTGTGGTAAGTGCTGCATTTCTTACTGCAATCACCGTCCTCCCAGTTGTCCAGGGGTTTAAACATTTCCGTGGTAACAGTGACCTCTGCCAATCAGAGGCACTGCTGATTCACTTTAGCAGTGAGAGTAGAGTAGTTCTTACTGCAAATAAAACAAATAAAACCTGTTTCTGTTAAAATAAGGTTGATATACAGATATTTGGTTTCATGATGCTGAATATTTTTACTTAATTTCGCTGTTGAACTCTCTCATTTTATTAGTAATACTCATGCATACTACACTCTATCTTTGACGATGCACAAATAGATCCTGTGACTTTAGGTAACGCCACAAAGCTGTGCATGTTGAATACAGAGAAAAGAGTCCCACAAACAGCTGAAAGCAACAAACACAACTGCACCTTTTGTGATTTGCATTGATGACAAGAGACATGTCTGCATGTGGGGCTCAGGAATTTTTAGCACATGACGTTTGGGACAATAGGATGTTTTTAGTGCACTGAGAAAACCTGGTTAAGATGGAGGTTTGAAACGTCTTCTGATTGCAGGCAGTATTGGAGCCTACCAGCTCTAAGTTTTCCTACCCTTTACCTGCCAGAACAGCATCCTCTCTGTGCAAGTGGAGGTTTTTAACCTACATGAAAAACCGTAGTAGTCAGTATCTTAGAGATCCCCTCATTCATATATAACATAGGCCAAATTCCCCCTGGCTAGTTTGGGGGTGAAGGGCCAGTGTGCCGTAGTGCTGTAGTCTTTCTCTGCACAAAATAATAAAAACATGCACACAAGGTACAGTTTGATTAATACATGCTCTCAAATTAATAAAAGCAATACTTTTTTCCTTTCAATGGCTACTAAAGTGTTAGTTTCCAGCTGAAAAAAAAACTTTAGAGTCCCATAGTACACTACCGAGTCATTGTCAAAGGCCTGGTGGTGTAGTGGTTAGCACTGTTGCCTCACTAGAAGAAGGTTCCTGGTTCAGACCCCTGCTGGGGTCTGTCTGCGTGGAGTTTGTACGTGCTTTCTCCCAAAGACATGTATTCAAGTTAATTGTTCATTCTAAAATTGCCATAGATGTGAGGTAGTGCCTGTAATAAATGTGACTTGATGTCAAAAGTACTTTAAATGGTCAGTAAATGCATGTCCAAACAGAAAACAAAGTTAGCTGTCTTTACATTTATGTATGCTGAAAACAAGTAGATGAAGGCTTTTTTTTTTTGAAAGAATAATAACTGACATTGTCTCTGCCTCTCTCCTTCCCTTTTGCTCAAGAAAAAACTCAAAGGTGCAGATCAGTCGTGTCCGTGTGGAAGATTCTGGCAACTACACTTGTGTGGCTGAAAACTCAGTAGGACAAGAAAACGCCACAAGTATAATCAGCGTGCAGATCTGTGAGAACAACTTATTTCTATCTGTCCTTCTGTCTATGTGCTGATGTTTGTGTTGATATATCGCTCAAATACGTCCGATTTTTTTGATGCAGGAGTCTGATCATACGAGCACAAACCTTGTTTACGGTCACTGTCGTCATGTGTTCTCTTCACATGGCTGGCTGGGGATAACGCAGACAAGTAAAGCAGAGGCAGCGGTTGTAAAAACAGAATAATTATTTTTATTACTTGCAAATATATCTTAATTTTTCAGCTTTAAGGTTGGAATAAGAAAATACAAGTATCCTGGGGACCTTTGCACTTGTAAAACCAATGGAGAGCTGGAGCTCACAACAAAGTGACTAATGCCTGTGTACACTGTGGCGTCGCATGCAGGATTGCAGCGTAATGCACTGTGTCTTTTCTGTCAATCTGTGTTTCTCCTAGTGACCACCACAACCCTGTCTCCAGGTGTGAGTCATGCGCGGCACTGCAATGACTCTGAGAAGTCCTACTGCGTCAACGGAGGAGACTGTTACTTCATACATGGTATTAACCAGCTGTCCTGCAAGTAAGTTTATTTCTCAGTCGGTCCCCCGTCCTCTCAGCCATCACTGTGTAGCTCCCTCTGTCTCTCCACCCAGTCTCTGTCCCTCTCTCTTTCTCTCTGTCTATCTGTGATGTCATTGTTGCTGGTCACGTGTCTTCTGTTCCTTGGTTATGATCGCTCGACATGCACACCTGCAGCCCACCTGCAGCCCACCTGACCGCTCGGCTGTGTCTGAAGGCTTCTTGTCTTCACTTTTCACCAATTTGCTCCAAAAACATGCAACCGATCTTCACCTGCACATTAATGTGCCCATTCACTTACTGCTTTTGTCTCCAAGATGAATTCATTTTAGAGCGAGGTCTGTCTGTGAAATGGGAAGAAAAGCAGAGGTGTTGAACAAAACCTCGCCTAATGTATAAATGCCTTTGGATATTTTTTATTTATTTATTTAACACTGAAAATAATGAGTCCAGACTATTTTAGATGAGATGCAAATTACTGAAAAACTGGTGGAGTAATTTTCAGCTGTTAGCAATAAGGCAGTAAACCCAGTGGAAACAATTAGCATCTCTGTCACAAGGGAAAAGTGGGTTTTCTTGAAAAAAAAAAAGTCAATATGCTGAGTGAGGACTGTGCGCATGGAAGGTTTATAGATAGAGTGTACGGTCAATACTATACATATACTGTATTTGCAGTTTTTTTAAAACAGTCAGTGTTATGTGCAATGGCATTGTGAAACACATTTATGCTAGGTAACAACATACAACATAGCCTACATAGCAGTCCACTTGAAGCCCTTTGGGATTTAATGATGTTTCTAAGCCCAGCCTTGCTCAGAAGAATTAAACTGGCTTGAAAAGTTGAAGAGGACATCTTGCTGACATTGTATATTAGCAGCTGTCTCTATTGTCGGTCACTCTGTTGGCATGTTACCATGAAACAATTTGCAAGCTGAGGGCACTCCAAAGCAACGAGGACAGAAGAGGCATGACGGATTTCAGGACTCATGGACACCCAAGTTTGTGAATAACTTATGAAGGAAGTCACCTGGGATTTTGAAATCAGCGGGAGGCCTTTTTTCAAAGTCTAGCTCAAAATAAAAGTTGAACCAGCGTTGCAGATATTACAGTGATGTCCATTTGGGGAATTTCTTAAACGTCACCTGGACATCCTTGTTTGATTCTCTGGAACCAGAAAGCTTGTTTATGAACTGTTTTTATTATCTCTTTATCAATTAGAATAACATAGCAGATGCCATCATGCTGACATTTTTAGCTGAGGTTAGAAAATAATTTAAGATAAAATCTTTTTACAAACTGTAGTGTAAATCTCTACTGTATTTTGCGGTTGGTCGTAAACAGCTCAAGTGTTTGTTATTTTTAAACAATCTTTAGTAACACGATTCTGTGTACACAGAGATGACAGAACCATGTTAGTTGTCATTTAATCAAAGAAAATTATTTTGCACAGACAAATGCAAATACATTTTTTCTTTGCAATAATCTAATTGTTAGTTCTCACTTTCCAAGAAGATGGTCTGACACGACCTCTGTTCTCCATGGAAAATCAACGTCCATCTAGCTATGTTAGCATAACATAAACACAGTGAAGCTGGAGGATGAACGCTAACTTTTTTCCCACTCGATAAAAGTTAACATGAGGGTTCCTGATGGTTAGGGACAAATGCAATCGCATGGCAGGATGTAAACGGACCAAACTTCAGTCAGGAGAACAACTGAGATAATCCATCCACAATACGAGGTTAGTCATTCATATACTGCAACAACATGGGAATAGAGCAGCTGCCAGAGAATTCAACATTAATGAATCAATGGTACAGAAGTGGAGGAAGAAAGAAGAATGAGTTGAGTAAAGTTTGACTTATCTGACCGTTCTGTGTCGCTTAATGCACCTTTTGGTCCAAAAAATACGGCAGAGGGTAAAATTGGCATCCAATTAAGTGTGCTGATATTTTTTTTTTATTGAAAGATGAACTGGATAAATCTGTAAACCACAACTTTAATCTGTATCCTGCCTGACCCTTGGTTTGGAGGTTAACTGTTAAAAAGATATATTATAGTGCCTTTGATAGCTTTCGTCAGACACAGAAGAACATTATCTGTATTTAGGAACAAACAAACTAGAAATATAATGCTTCCATGTTTAGTGTATTATTTGTCTACTTTGTTGTTGTCTCTGTCTGCTTAGCACCCCAGTGAAGTTATCCTACATTTGACACAGATCATTCCCTGCAGGTTTCTCCGTGCCTACGTAGCTAGCACTTTATGTTGTCCTCTCATGCTTTTGTGTACGGCAAAATTCTCTAAGACTTGACAGTGAGAATCAGAATCAGAATCAGAAAGGGTTTTATTGCCAAATGTTGAGCGGGTTTACAACATTAGGAAATTGCTGCTGTTTCACATAAGCATTTATATGACTAAAGCTACCAACTGCACATCATCCCAGTAAAGTCAATTTTCTTAATGTTTATTTGACTTTCTTTTCTTTGGAGGGTCCAACATTTAACGATTGTCTGGTGGGATCCCTCACAAATATATGAGCACGTCACACAGACAGGCACAGAGAAACCATGTTTAGCAGGTACTGGCTTCAATACAGGGATAATGTGAGTAATATATAAATCACTCAGGCTTGACAAACATTAATATTCCAGTTATCTCCCCCCCTTTACTTCACATTTTACTCCTATGCACTGTTTGTGTCACCATGTTTCCTGTTGTCCCAGTAGGTAGGAGACAGGACAAGCTGTGTGACAAACTACTGGTCACAATCATGGCAAGGAGGACGTGAAATGTAGTGATAACTTTTCTGCACTGACACAGCCCCACAGTGATTAAAAACTTCACTGCTAACGATCCACTTCTTCCTTGTGTTTATTTGAAATGAACTGTAAACATAAATGCATCACTTCCTGTGAGTGGGAGGATTTTTCCTAGGAAACTGCTACCAGACTGGTAGGTGTTTAGAACAGCAAGTGCAAAAATTTTCATGAACTGAATTTTTAGATGAATCACTGCTGTGTTATATCAACTTATTCCAGAGCAAAACTGTTGTAGCAGACATCATCATAACTGATTGGAGATGGGAAGTAACAGTATAACGGTAAATACCTGTTTGCAGCTTGTAGCACTTTCTTTTAGAGCCTTGCACTAGAATAACGGAGGTGTTACCTGGCCTTGCACTACTAGCAATTATCTTGCAGGATTTATTTATATATATTTTTCATTTATAGAAAGGTTTGTAAGTTTTTTTAGACTTTGTATTTGCAGCCAAAGCTTTGTACAAATCTAAACTACAGGGAGTGCAGAATTATTAGGCAAGTTGTATTTTTGAGGAATAATTTTATTATTGAACAACAACCATGTTCTCAATGAACCCAAAAAACTCATTAATATCAAAGCTGAATGTTTTTGGAAGTAGTTTTTAGTTTGTTTTTAGTTTTAGCTATTTTAGGGGGATATCTGTGTGTGCAGGTGACTATTACTGTGCATAATTATTAGGCAACTTAACAAAAAACAAATATATACCCATTTCAATTATTTATTTTTACCAGTGACACCAATATAACATCTCCACATTCACAAATATACATTTCTGACATTCAAAAACAAAACAAAAACAAATCAGCGACCAATATAGCCACCTTTCTTTGCAAGGACACTCAAAAGCCTGCCATCCATGGATTCTGTCAGTGTTTTGATCTGTTCACCATCAACATTGCGTGCAGCAGCAACCACAGCCTCCCAGACACTGTTCAGAGAGGTGTACTGTTTTCCCTCCTTGTAAATCTCACATTTGATGATGGACCACAGGTTCTCAATGGGGTTCAGATCAGGTGAACAAGGAGGCCATGTCATTAGTTTTTCTTCTTTTATACCCCCGTCCTCTCAGCCATCACTGTGTAGCTCCCTCTGTCTCTCCACCCAGTCTCTGTCCCTCTCTCTTTCTCTCACTCTCTTTTTCTCCCAATATTCCCCCTCCACTCGCTCTCTGCCTCTCATCTGATATACCTTTGGGTCATCGCTGAAGGATAAATCAGAACGTTTTTTTCATGGTGCTGACAAGCAGAAAACTTTGTTTGAGAGGGTTCATATAGACATTAGGAGCTGCGTATAGCAGTTTAGCGATGCAAAATGTGCAGGATTGCACAACCGCGTGTGCATGATTGCACTGCATACAACACACTGCATATTTAAAGAAGACACAGCAAGCTAGCAGTAAAGTAGCAGTAGACTAGCCAGCGTTTTCCAGAGAATTACTGTAGCTTCTCAGCTTTGTCATCCTTTGTTGGCCTGTCTGTTAAGGCCATTGGATAACAGGATGTAAATAAGACTGCTGTCTGCAGGTGTCTGTGCTGCTTGTTCACCTCAGAGATATGTAGACCACCACCCGGCTTCACAGACACACGCATAACAACACTCTTGAATCTGCACGACAGCTTCAAATCCACCCACTGCAAAACATAGCCAGGCAGCAAGAACTGTTAACATCTCTAAAATTCTTTTTGTGCCGACCACAGGAACCTGTCAAGTCCTTCTTTTGACCCATTTTGCCAAAGGAAACGACGTTGCCTAATAATTATGCACACCTGATATATGGTGTTGATGTCATTAGACCACACCCCTTCTCGTTACAGAGATGCACATCACCTAATATGCTTAATTGGTAGTAGGCTTTCGAGCCTATACAGCTTGGAGTAAGACAACATGCATGAAGAGGATGATGTGGACAAAATACTCATTTGCCTAATAATTCTGCACTCCCTGTAGTCATTCCCAATCAAAGCGCTAAGTACCTCATGGGGTATATTTTAGTAGCCAGGGGGTACATGGAAAAATTAGATTAACTAATCACGAAGTTCAGTTCTTTAATCACTTTTTTCACTAAAGAAAAAAGTGGAGATAAACACGTTTGAGCTGAAGACTTAGAAGTTAAAGGATAAACGGTAGGTAATAATGAGGCAACAAAAAATTAAAAAGCAATAAAACTTAAGTAATAACAAAACTCATCTAGTTACATCATTAGCCATTAAAAATGTCTAAACAAATAAAATTATTTAAAGTAGTTGATGAAATATATGAAGGCTATGAGTAAAAAATAAATAAATAGCTAATAGGATGTAGCTGACAACTACAAGAGCTAGCCGGGAAGGTAAACAGTTTTAAACAATTTTAGCTGGCAGTACTTCAGTTTAATCCAATTCCCTTTTATTTATACAGCGCCAAATCACAACAATAGTCACCTCAAGGCGCTTTATATTGTAAGGTAGACCCTACAGTAACGCACACAGAGAAAAACCCAACAATCTCACATGACTCTCAATGAGCAAGCTCTTTGGCACCAGTGGCGTGCTAGACAAGCAAGCAGAGTCAATTACCCTGACAATAAACCAGATATCCTACCTTTCATTAATCATTTCCTTGCTAACATGCTAAAGAAGTTATTAAAAGCTTGCTCCTCATAACACATCATGGTCAAGTTGGTTATTAAAAGGAAACTTGTCTGTTACAATGATAAATCATAGAGGGCTTGTTTACTTTCTAGTGCTAGCTCTGTTTCCATACCATGTGCAGATGAGCACTGATCTCAGAGCAGTGAAAGCAAAGCCAGCAGCTGCCTCAGTTTCAGAGGTTATCAACATTGCGCATGCGCAAAAAAAAACTTCCTGGTTTCTCAGCTTGCCCAGCTACAACCTTTGTTAATGGGACGTAGGCATTGCCATAGAGACTCCAGTAATTTGAAGTCAACTGAGTTAAGGCTGCTTCCAGAGGCAGTAGCAAACTGTGGCCACAAGTAATTTAAAAGATGGATGCAAACAGGCAAGAAGCTTCATGCAATACAGTAGATAAACAATTGAAATAGCTATCTTAAATTAAGAATAAAAAGTTAGAATAATTATCTAAAAATATGGAAAGCAGATGAAAATGAAACTTTAAGTATTGTTATATTATTATATTATATTATATAACAGTATAGATAAACAAGCACAATACTTGTCAAAACAGAATGGACACAGTTGAAATAGCTAGCTAAAAAGTGGGAAATATTTAGCTGAAAGTATTTCTAGCAGTTGGAATTGAAACATTTGTATCAAAGGTTGAAGTAGCTTGATAAAATGTATAAATAAACAATTTTGATTTTAGCTAGCAGTATGGCTAAACAAGCACAATTTAACCCAATGGATACACTGTTAAAGATAGTCATTATATATACTGGAGAGCTGTTAAATGGAGTAGTAGCTGGTCATGCCACCAGTTCAGATAATACAATTTCTCGATAAACTCCTAAAAGCAGATATCGAAGTCGCCTAAGTTGACTTCATAATAACCGGTTTTCTGAACTAGAGGTTTTAGTCTTTCCGTTCTAAGCTGGCATACATGTTGGGTCATTTTGTAGATGTGTAACAAACATTTCCTCTGACGGTGTGGCTAACAGATGGCGTGTATAGTCATGCATGGTCAGAAGCTTTGTTTTTATGCTTTCTGTACAATAGGATGTCTCGGCTAGAAATCCATCCTTAGCTCCAGAGGTGTCTGTTTCAAATCTCCATTTTTTTTTTGTCTCTTTGTTTTTACATTTCCATCTCTCTCTTTCTCTCACTCTCTTTTTCTCCCAATATTCCCCCTCCACTCGCTCTCTGCCTCTCATCTGATATACCTTTGGGTCATCGCTGAAGGATAAATCAGAACGTTTTTTTCATGGTGCTGACAAGCAGAAAACTTTGTTTGAGAGGGTTCATATAGACATTAGGAGCTGCGTATAGCAGTTTAGCGATGCAAAATGTGCAGGATTGCACAACCGCGTGTGCATGATTGCACTGCATACAACACACTGCATATTTAAAGAAGACACAGCAAGCTAGCAGTAAAGTAGCAGTAGACTAGCCAGCGTTTTCCAGAGAATTACTGTAGCTTCTCAGCTTTGTCATCCTTTGTTGGCCTGTCTGTTAAGGCCATTGGATAACAGGATGTAAATAAGACTGCTGTCTGCAGGTGTCTGTGCTGCTTGTTCACCTCAGAGATATGTAGACCACCACCCGGCTTCACAGACACACGCATAACAACACTCTTGAATCTGCACGACAGCTTCAAATCCACCCACTGCAAAACATAGCCAGGCAGCAAGAACTGTTAACATCTCTAAAATTCTTTTTGTGCCGACCACAGGAACCTGTAATCTCCTCTTCCCTGAAGGAGAAAGTAATGCTGTATTGCAAAATGGAGTCTGTAGGTTAAAGTGGAGGACAGCACATACAGAAAGGCACCCTGGCTTAAAGTATGGAGGGTAAATTAAAGATGAGCATAGGCAAACATTCCCCCACCAAGCTGTGGGCAAGTTAAACCTCGGTGTGCCTCTGGTTTTCTGTGTAAAGCTGCAGATCCCTGCTTTGATTAATGTGAACTTGCTAAACTACAGTCTGAATGCTGGCATAGAACAGTATGTCGTGTATTCACAGCTATAGGTGGAAAATGCCGATATTCCCCTCATGAATCAGTAAAGATAATTTAATCTAAACTAATCTAATCTACAAATGCCATGAGGTCAGGCTTGTGAACGTTTTGCCCATAACTGCCCGTGGTTCTTCTGTTAAATTTGATGAGCCCTTTGAATAATGAATATAACCACATTCATTCAGATGGTTGGAACAAAAGGTGTGTTAGCTTTTTTCCCCCTTTCCTTTCCACTTGATCTGGGGGCTGAAAGAACAGTACAGAGTGGAAAAAATAGGAATGCAAAGGGTAAAACGGGTGCAAAGAAATAGAAAAGAGATGATATACAGTAAAAGCTTTGCCGGCATAGGGCTGCATCTGCACCCAGTGTCTCCCACCACTCTCTCTCTCTCTCTCTGCTCTATTTATATCTCTCTGGGAAATTGCTGAGTGGGCTCTACTGAGGGTTTTTGCTGTAATTGATTCAAAATGCAAGTTGTCTCTTTAGTGGTGAGAAAGAGGAGAAAAGGATACCCAGTCAGTTATACGGACAGTGTGTGCATGAGGGGAAGACGAGGCTCCTTGCGTTTCAAACTGGATAAATTGGTTGACCACTGTAATAAATACAGTGTGGTCATTACTGGGGCCTGGGTGAAATCGCCAGAGAGCTTCTTTCATCCTATAATAACTGTAATGGAGCCACACCCATGATATCATAAAACTGTGGTCAATTGTTATGATCCATCTACAGCATATGTGCACTGCAGCTGAATAAGATATTCTATAACATGTCTATTTTTCATTTGACTGCAGTAAAAGCTGATCTACTATCAATTACAGCAATAAAGAGATTACATCAATTATTCCCAGCTGGGTAAAAGCCTCGACACCATTATAACACATAATTTAAGACCTTTCTGGATTTGAAGCACTCTTACAGAGATTTTTTTTTAATTTTCAGAAAGGCATTATTTAAAATTGGGGTCCTGTAGTGTTTTAGTGAGTGAATGAAGATTAATATAAGAATGTCAAAATCAATATTTAGCCTCCAAATTACCAATAACTGGCATGCGTCAATTTTCTAGTTGCTGTGATGCAGCGAGGAGCTGCAGTTTCAGTGTTGTGATGCCAGAATATGAATCACGTTTAGCTCGTGGTATTGCTGACAGCTCGCCACCCATCCAGAAACTAAACACCACGTTCTGCAGCTGCATGTAAACTGCTGCTGTTATTTATGCCCAAGAAATACCAAAACCTATTCCACCCATTTTCATGCTCACACACTGTGGAGGGCTGTCTCTCTCTGTCTGCGCGCTCTTTCATTTTTTAGACTTGTGGAAAATGCTTTGGTTTTAAGCGTGTGCCATGATTACAGGTCCTCGTTTCTTTATGATTTATTTATGGAGTACATTTAAACATCGCATTACACAGAGCAGGGACACTGCATTTAATGGAAAATGCATGACTAACGACCAGCATGACTCAAACAGGGAGGTCTGCCTTTCCAGCCGCTGTAGAGACGCACCCAAAGAGAATTACTGTCCTGCAGCTAACCTTTGCCTTTTAGAGCATTTTTCGTATCTTTCAGCTCTTTATTTTGGTTTGGAGTCTAACCTTTGTGTTGGCTATGCATTACTTATATTACACTCATTAATACATTTGAGGCAGGAGATGTGTGTGTTATATGTGTGTGTGTGTGTGTGTGTGTGTATTAGTTATTCTGTAAAAAAGTGTCTTAGTGATTAACGGCCATCATTATGTCACATTTTATTGTGTTAGCTGGTTAGCTCAGCTAAGCTACCTGAGTGCAGTTATAATTTCTCTTCCCACAAATTTTTACTAGTGCTGTCAGCGTTAATCTCATTAAAATTACGTTAACGCCATAACCGCATTAACGCGGCAAATCTCCATTAGCAATTTAGCGCAGATTGCCCCATGCGAGGGGCGGCACGGTGCTAATACGTTAGCGCCTTTAGCTTGTTAACGCGTTAGCGCCTGACAGGACTAATTTTTTACATTTCCGTTGTTTAGTTCTGTTTGATATAATAGGAAAACACTGAATTAATCACTGAAAACAATCTTTCCCTTGCTCGAAAGATCATCCAGCCAGCACTGAAATCAGCTGAATTCACCAAAAATAATTAAAAATAAAGTAACAGTTGCCTCAAAGCACTTTGTATTGCAAGGTAAAGATGTGACAATATTAGCAAGCGAGAAAAGCCCAGCAGCCAGACGATCCAGTATGTGCAAGCACTTGGCAAAAGAGGGAAGGAAGAACTCTCTTTTAACAAAAAAGGTCAACTGTAGCTAACTTTGGAGTCTTTAGCTCTGCATCTGCTACCTATGTATGCTCAGGGTACAGTCACTGTGTTTGCATCCTCTTTACCAAAAAAACTAAAATGTAATTGACGAGAAAAACATGGCGGACCAAACATCAAAATGACCATGATCAGAAAGGCAAAGAGTAAAGTGAGGCACAAAATCACAGACGTTTACATGCTAGCTCCTCCTCTGGGTAGAGCATTTATTGAAAAGAGCTCAGCATGATAAATGGTAAAACGTGTTCCACTAACAGGGATTTCACAGATTAGCATCCGATTACATCATATCATCCTCCTGCATTTTTTCAAACAACTCACTTTCTTGTTTATATGTGTAAAAACAGCCCAGAATTATATCTGCTGGCTAACATATAGATCCTACATCGGTCTTGAGTGGAGACCACTGTAAACTTACAGGTTTGGACACAATCAGGTTCATGACTGCTGTGTTTTGTTAATATGTTTGCATATTATATAATGGTTAATAAATTGTTTTAATACATTTCTCCAGTACAACGAGTGGGAGTCCATAAAGCAGTTGTTCATGTATGCATTTTGTGGGTGTTGTCTACACCTGTGTTTGTGTGTGAGAGGGGTTGGAGGCTAACGGCTGTGCGTTTGACCCCTCCTATCTCCTGCACCACCATCACACAACCCCCACGACTGTGATGATGTCTGAACTGTAGCAGTGATGTCATATTGATGGCGGTGATGTCACAGTATGCAGGCCATCTCTCTCTCTCTCTCTCTCTGTCTCTCTCTTTCTCTCTTTCTGTACTTGGTGGATTGTGATGTTTCTAATCCCTCATCTCTCTCCTCTCCTACGTCTCCCTCCTTCCCTTCCTCTCTCCCCCTCTTATCTATCTGTCCTTGTGTCTTCCTCCTCCTCTCTTTCCTCCTGTTTTATCCTCTCTCTTCCCGCTGTAACTTTAACCTTCCTTCCCCTCCCTCTGTGTCTCGTTTTCCCTCCATCAGGTGTCCCAATGACTATACGGGGGACCGCTGTCAAAACTCCGTCATGGCCAATTTCTACAGTATGTCCATTTGCTCTTGTCTGTCTCTTTCCCACTGAGATGCTGCATGCTACATTGGAGGGGTTGAATGGAGGGAGTGTATGCGTGTGCGTGTGTGTTTGCATACCTGCTCGTCTGTTTAATGTGAGTTATCGTATGTATGTGAACGTGTGTGTGATGTTTGCATGATTCTGTGTCCACCCTTTTCTCTCCCTGTCTCCCCTGGTTCCTCTGTGGTGCCCCTCTAGTAACCAGAAGCAACCACTGTAGGAATATTTGCATCTATTTTTCCTGCCAGCTCACCTGCTTGAAACCCTATTTAAAGTACGCTGGATCTACAAAACAGTTCCAAAATAAACAACTTAATAAGCATTATGCCTCGTCTTACATCTTAAAATTCTGCACATCAGTCATGTAAATGACACCCAAAAGTTCTCGTGCTGCAACTTGATCCGGAGGCTTGCACTAAAAGAAACAGAGGAGACAGAGAATTAACATAATGAGCAACACAGGAGGTTGAAGTTATTTGCTTTCGTTGAATCGCTTTGTCACTTTTCTTTGTAGATGATCCATTGGTGCCGCTTGTTTTGGAGCAGCAAAAAGAGAAGCCAGAATTGAGCAATCAAGGCAAAACTATGTGGATAGAATCTATTAGCAGAAAAATCTTGGATCGATTTTACATTTTGGAAAGTTGAGTCCTTGCAACATTGTTTTGAACAGCTGCCAGTTTTTGTTAACAGTGACAATGTGCCCAAAATCCCAACAATTTGGCAAGTGAATGGAAATAAGATTTAGAGTTTGAATGTTTCAACATTTTAAGTCTTCAGGTAATGATGTTTGAAAGCACCATTCATCGTCATTCAACCGAGGGCCTGTCTCAGTGTGTATTGATCTGACTTTCTTCAAATTACATCTTAGAGGTTATTTCTTCTGACGGTTAAGAGCTTACTGTGTATATACTACCACTACAAGCACCCATGGATCATCCGATAAAATATTTTTATGGCATATTGCTAAACGCTGCTTGAACTTTTCATGTAGGGTTCACTTCGAACACATTCAGAAATTGTCACATAATTTTTGAATAAATTGAATATTTTAACATTTGGGAAATTTTCTTATTTGTTTTTCTGAACAGAGCTATAAGACTATTACCACTCATGTGATACAGATACATTAAATATAAACCTATAGCCAAGATAGCTAACAAGTTAGCATAGCTTAGCACAAAGACTGGAAGCAAAGGGAAACAGCTTGCCTGGTCCTGTCCACGGGTATCAAAATGTTACTACCACCAAACAGTAAAGTGTTATAGTAAATTAAATTGTTATATATTTACTGTGTAATTGTAAAAAATAAAGTAAAAAACTGAAAGTTGTGGGGTTTTGATGCTAGTAGCAGTGAGTTACTGGAATATTGTTATTTACAGACAAACAGTAGAGCTAAGAGGTTAATGTTTTTACCTTTTAAATTATTTAGTGTTGAACAGAGCCAAGTAAGCTTTTTCTAAAATGTTCCAGTCGTTATACCAAGTTAGGCTAAAGATTCTTGTATCAGTCCTCTTTGTAAGTTGCCACTATGGCTTATATCCCCTCAGTTTTACCCTTTAAAAGACTTCCCTTTTACGGTCATGTGGAAAACAAAGTACTTCCTTTCTGAGGTTTCATGTATCAGGACTTAATAAAAACTACATGGTCTTAGCTGGTTCTAAAATTATTAACATACAATAACAACTACATATGTCATATTACACTATTCATTTATCAAAAAGCAAAATGCAGAAGCACTCTGTGAAAAGGAAGTGAAAAACTAAGTAATCATTTTTCCCTTTTTCAGCAGTTTGGTTGTAGTTTTGCTGCTGTGCTTGGATTCACTGTTACATGACCCAGTTTCTGCTTTAGCTGTCAGACAGATGGCCTCACATTTGACTCTAGGATACTTTGGTATAGAGAAGAGTTCACAGATGACTCAATGAGTGCAAGGTCCCCACGTCCTGAGACTGCAAAACAAACCTAAATCCTCATCCCTCCTCCACCGTGCCTTACAGTTGCTATGAGGTGTTTGTGCTGCTGTGCTGAGTTTGGTTTTCTACAGACATGGTGCATTGTTGCCAAACATCTCCACCTTGGTCTCGTTTGTCCAAAAGACATTGTTCTGGACGTCTGGAAATCTAAGCCGTACTGCCTCGCTCTCTTTACAGAAAGGAGGCTGTCTCCTGGCAAAACATGAGACTTGTTCAGTTTTCTAATTGTACTGTAACAAGTTAACATGCTAACTAAGGCCTTCAGAGTCTGAGATGTAGTTCTTGTGTTTTTTGCAGTTTCTCTGACCATTACATGGTCTGACCCTGGGGTGAATTAGCTTTAATGTCCACTCCTGGGAAGATTGGCAGCTGTCTTGGATGTTTTTCAGTTGTGAATAATCTTTCTGACTCTAGAATGATGGACTTCAAATTGTTTGGAAATGAGCTTATAGCCCTTCCCAGACTGATGGGCAGCAACAACTGCATCTTTAAGCTGATCGAGATTTTCCTCAATACCAGACCCGCAAACTGCCAAAATGTAGCTTTTATAGTGGTGCTCACACTTGCTGATTATCAGTTTTTCAGGTGCATTTGATTAGCTGCACCTCTGGTGCTTAACCTCTGAACTCCTAATTCCTTAATTAGGAATTAAGGAATTCCCTGCTTCTGCATTTTGTCTTAGATTTTGTTAAGTAAATAATAACACAGTCTAATATGCCACGTGTTGTTGTTCATCTGAGCTTATATTTACCTAATTTTAAAATCTATCAAGAACCAAATGACTGTTTTTCGATGACTGTAAGTCTAAATTTAGGTGAAGAATAAAAGGTGAAAGGTCGTATTCACATAGACTTGAATTCCACATATTTTCACCAGCCTGCCCACTGAGTGATTATCTGCGTATTGCATTACCTTCAAGGCAAAAATCAAGTTAAGTTATGTTCATACAGTGCATGTACCGTACAAATTTATTAGAGCGCCACCCAAGGTAAGTTTTTGCTTAAGCACTGATGGCTAAGCACTTTGATCGAAGTTATATTTTTTAATACTAAAATATAAATACTGCTTATATCTCTGAATTTTCAAATTTACTGTTAAAAAAATCAGAAAAAATATAAAATGCATTAATATTTTTGGTTATTTTTACTTAGAGTAAATTACCTACACTTCTGAACACACAGTGTGCAGCCCCAAACACAAATTTAGTTTGTTATTTTCCTAATAAATAGCATTATCATTTTTGGCTGTTTTTCCTTGTTTTCATAGGAGGTGGGCTAATAAATTCAGTGTTTACTGACAGCAAGAAGGTTCTGGGTTAAATTATGCGTTTTCAGAGGAGTTCACTACGAATTCAGACTGATGTGCAAACAGATGTCTTTTCAGCAACCTAAGAATACGACTTTTCACCTTTTCCTTTTGAACCAAATATCAGCGTTGTTTAGACGTCTGTCAGGGTCGTCTTTTCAGTGTCTTTTCAAAGAGGTTTTTGCTGGGTGGGATGTAACGTGCGAAACTCCCGTTCCCCTGCTCTCATTTTTCATTTGTGACAACCAAGCGCAACGCTCCGAATGTCTTCCTGGAGAGACAGGACTGTGTCGCCCCCTTCTCTCCGATCGTTTGCATTTTTGCTCCAATCAGCAATCAAAACATATTAAAAACACGACCAGTTTCCACATAACCAAACCCACTTGCACAGGAAGTCAAATATGTGGATTTCCCAAAATGTTGAACACTTGTTTAAATCAGAGGGATGAAAGAAATGTGTTTGGTCATTCTCCTGTGATTGCATGGGCAGTGATAGCGAAACACAGTCGGCCAATATTGGCACAGGCACATAATTAATGGGATGAGATCTCTGCTTAAAGAATGAACAGTTTTAAAGTTAGCACCTGGCTTCTTTTGTACAGAAACAAACGAGCTCTTTCTTGTAGCTGCCCAAGCAATCACACCGAGATAAAACTTCTTGTTTCCAGGGGTTATACAGTGTTGCTTCACGTTCATGTTGTGCTTTTGTTTCTGTTTGTCTATTGCTGAAGTTTCCATACTGAATAATGTCACATTTAAAGCAAGAACAGGTTTTATTGTATGTAACGTGTGCTTATTTTTGACCCCACCATCAAGCCTTGTGTTCATGCTGAAGTCTGTCTGTGTTTTCTTTTGCACTGTGACGGTGAAGGAACACCCTCTGCTGTTTTAAATCAATTTGTGTCATTTTCTAGCGGTATTAACACACAGTGCTCAAGGTTACAGAAGTTAAAAGTTAGGGTGGACTGTTCTGGCCAGTAATGCATGTGAGGCCAGAAATATTGGGAATGCTGAGATGATCTCTCTGTAAATCCTATGAGAGTCTCTAAGAGCAGCGTTATACAGAAGGTATGCTGTAATCAGTACAAAGGCACACAGTTGCCATTAGGCGAATGAGTTACAGCACCCACCCCCATTTGTTGTGTCGGCCTCATCGACTGTACTGTGTTTTTATGTTGGAGAGAAACTCACTGCTTTTATCGTTTGTTTTCTTTACTTTTTTGTCTGATTTTTTGTCCTTTTTTATTTTGTTTCTGTCCAATGTTGTTTACTCCAGAAATGAGGTCTAGTAAATATAGCAGTAAGTGATGTGGCTTCTTGTCTTGCTGTCTTTGTCAGTCTTTCTCTGCATGCCTTTTCCTGCCTGCTGTTTCTCTTTCCTTCTGCTTTTGGTTCATTTTCTCCCTTTGTGTTTGATTTCTGCCTGTTTTTTGGCTTCGTTTGTTTGGGTTTTTCTTTTTTTGTTTAGTTTTTCCTGTCATTTCTGGGGATCACAGAGCTGAGGCTGTCTGAGTTGTCTGTCTGTTACTAGACGGTACGCGTGTCAGTCACTCTATAATTAAGTTATATCCTGGTTCAGCATATGCAGGACATGGAAATAATATATCTGCTCCAAAGTGGACATTACACCTGACCCTATGTGTCTCTTTCCTTTTACCACGACAACTTTCTGCGCTGGCAGAGCTTCTCAGAATTGAATTTATGGGTATGGAACATTATTATTCATTTTGCTGTGCTTAAAGGATGTGCCAAGATCCTCTCACAGTCACACATTATTGTGCCATCTTCTCTCTAAAACCAACAACTGGGTCTCTCACAACCTGTCCTTCTTTTTCTCCTGCCCACTAACTTGGTTTTAAGACACCTAACCTCCCGTCTTTGCATGCACTCTTCTTTTTTTGGTGTAACAACACTAGAGAAAGAGACAAATTCATTGGGAAGGGATACAATAATAAGAGAACGTGCAGAGGTGCATTCAAACTCAGTGTAAGGGGCTCCTGATACGACTCCAAACTGTTTATCTGGACACCATATCAGAAAAGCAAAAAGCTGCCTCTTTGCTCCAAAAGAAAAATCAGCGAATGTTTTGCATCATTGATAAATACAAGTAACTGGCTCGTCCGCCGGGCTTTGGCAGTGTGCATATTGGTTTCAGCAGCCCGTCGAACAAAAACATGCAAGCTACGAGCATTTTTGCAAAGCACTGCCAAAAGCCAGCAAAAAAAGCCTGACTACATAGTCTGTCCTTATTATTATGCCCTTGATTGACTCAGTGTCAGAGTCAAGAGCTTGCCTGTCCTAAATCACGATCGCTGCTGGCCCCACTGTGCCAGCGAGCTTGCCTTCCCATTTCCTTTTGCCTTTCTGTATCAGTACCCTGTGACACACACACAATGCCGGGCCGAGGCTCTCGTAGGCTCGTCAATCCCTACAGAGGCCCTTTATTTAAAGACTGTCCTCGTGCCCCCCCCCCTTTCCCTTCTTTTCAGTGGCGTGTCTAGAGTTTTTGTTTTGTTTTGTTTGGCAGGTTTAATGATAGGTTTCAGGCACCACTGAACGGCATTAGTTTTAATGTAAACTGAGAAGAAACTCATTTGAACAAACAAATATTTGTGTTGCAGAAGATTTAAATGGTAAATGGCCTGTATTTGTATAGCGCTTTACTTAGTCCCTAAGAACCCCAAAGCGCTTTACACTACATCTACACCCATTCACACACACATTCACACACTGGTACAGCTACATTGTAGCCACAGCTGCCCTGGGGCGCACTGACACTGATTTAGGTTGATGAAAACAAAAAGTTACTGTTAGTTACTGTTAATTTGGCCGTAACTAACAATGCAGTGACCTCGATAATCCAGTTAGTTGATAAGGGGACAAAGTCAGGTCAGTCTTTGGTTCCCGCAGGCCTCTTTCTTCTCCTGGGCCTTTTTCCTGGACACGCCCCTGCTCCCCTTGCAGCCTCTTTCCTTTCCCTCTGTGTATTTCCTTCTGCTTCCTCCTTTTTCACCACTTTGCTTTTCCTGCTTTTATTCCCTCTCTCTTCCCTCTCACGTTCTGTTTATTTGTTGCACTGTGTTTTGTGCTTTTCGTTCTGACACAGAGTGTTACGCCGCAGCAGCCCCCAGAATCTGAATTGGATTCACTACAAGATTCACGCGCCATCACCATATTGTGTTATGAACTAAATAAAGTTTAATGTGATCCACGGGGACTTCCACACCTGTACTGTTGAGTCCGTTTAAATTGAAATTGGTTACTTTCCCAATGTACAAGAACTCTTGCAGGAGATTTGCACGTTATAGAAACAGTATAGTCGTTCACAGTTTTTCCCAAGAATATGAGCTATGAATTAGATTATTGTAAAATTGTAAAATAACAAAATAAACACCATAACACCATGGGTGCTATTTAAACCTTTTTCTTTGATAAAAATGTTTCGCTTTTTAGCTTCAACTTAAGGTTAAGGTGGTAAATTGTGACATCGCTGTTGGGCTGTAATAGGTCACACCACCAGAGGGCAGCAAAACATTCAATCTGGTGTCAACTTGTTTTCATTCAAAAAATTCTGTGTTTGTGATGCTGATGGCGAGCTATGTGAATACCAAACTTTCATCTGGTTCTCGGGCCGCTGTGGTGTTAACCCTGATTTTTTTTTCCCCCATCTTGACAACTTGTCTCGTGTGACTCCATTCATACAGGCATGGCATCAGATCTTTTCCAGTGCCATCTGTGGCATTACATCCATGGCCATTACAAACTTGTTTAAGACAGCAGGAAGTCTGTGCCAGGTTGTAGGTTTACATCTCAGCTTTTCCTCATGATAGTCGTGAGACTGTATAATTGCTCCTCTTTGTTGTGTAGTACTGTGTGACTGCAAGAACGTTAAAAGTCCAAGGCATGTGATTTGATAGAACAGAGACAGCACAGGGACACGATGACAGCAGATCATAGTGAGGACAACAGTTTCTTTAGTTGCCATAGATGGGATAGTGCTCATGCTGTATGTGTGTGTGTGTGTGTGTGCGTGTGTGCGTGCGTGTGTATTTTTGGTATGGTAAAATGTGCGTTTGAATGTGTGTGTATGTGTTTGCATATTTGCATCCACAGAGGCTGAGGAGCTCTACCAGAGGCGGGTGCTGACGATCACAGGCATCTGTGTGGCGTTGTTAGTGGTTGGCATCGTTTGTGTGGTGGCCTACTGCAAAACAAAGTATGTCTTTGAAGCAAAAAGAAACAATTCCACCGTATACAAAAGACTCAAAACCTTTGAATTAACCCTTAAGTTAAAAGCAAAAGTGCCATTACAAAGACCTAAAAGTACTCTATTACAATCAGAAGCCTTATATTGCATGCATGTTAAGTAACTTTGACTGAAAGCATTTGTTCTGCAGAAATTGTCCTCTGGAACTGAAATATTATTAATTAAGACATTATTAGAGTGCTCTATTTAAAGAAAAAAAGAAGCTGCATCTTTATTTGTGAAAAATTTGTACTGTGCAAAAATCTCAAACCACTGTATTCTGCTAGGAAAAATAAGTGCTGTGATTTTCTAAAACATTTGCAAAATTAAACGTAAATGCAGTGCATAAGACAAAAAGAAATCCCAATGCGCTTAAAAGCCAATATTTGATATTACCACCTTAATTTAAGTAGTCTTCAGGAATAGTTCTCCAAGCTTCTTGAAGGACATTCAAAGCTCTTCTTTGGATGTTTCTGACTTTTGCTACATTCTCTGTCAAGATGGTCTCACACTGCTTCAGTAAAGTTGAGGTCTGGGCTCCGGGGAGGCCAATCCATGCCTGACAGTGTTTCATTGTGTGTTTTTTATCCACTATGCTTTTACTATACTAGCAGTGTATTCAGGATCATTAACATGTGGAAAAATGAAGCCATTTCTAATCAGATGATTTCCCGATGGTATTGCATAATGGATGATAATGGTGTTCATACTTCCAGCAGTTATGACATGATTCCCAACACCACCGACTGAAATGCAGCCGACACTAAGACAGAGCCTCCACCGTGTTTTACAGATAACTCTAGACACTCACTGTCGTCCCGCTCTACTGACGTCTTCCATGTAGGATACATTTGACAATCATTTGAACCAAAAGTTTCAAGTTTGGCTTCATGATTCCATCACACCTGTTGCCACTGATCCTCAGTCCAGCTCTTATGTAATTTTCGGACTTTATCCGTTTCACCTTGTTTTCCTTCCTTCCTGGCTTCTTGACAGCAAGTCTTCCACTGAGACCGTTTCTGAATGGTGAAGGGCCTGTTTCTTAAGGACGTGACTTTCACATACTGTTCATAATATAGATGTTGTTTTAGGCTTGCTATTTTGTGTTTTGCCCTTTACTTGTCTAGTTTCCTCAAATTTTTCATGGACACTTTTTTAGCAAACAGATGTATTAAAATTAAGTTTTTGGTGAAAAAGATTATTTTAAATTGGTCAGACTTGATCTTTTGCATAGATTCGACTAAAGAAATAAGAACGTGATTTCGTTTTGTGACAGCCTGTTTGTAACAAAGAGCGTAGAGATACAATTTAAAGTTAGTTTTTTTGCTAAGTTCTCTGTTATGTGGAAACAAAAATAAATGAAAAAGCAGCCAATGTTTGAAGAAAAACTTTGAAAAACCACGAGAAAGCTTGGAGAACATTTGCTCAAATCTATTTTTTTAAATGACTAAACTACTTAGACTTTTGCACAGTACCATATTTGAACATTGTCATCTAAATAACATGATTGGCGGAAGGCATCTTGAAACTGCTACCATCTTATAGACCAAAAAAACGCTTTTGTGCAGGCATCTTACATTGACTGTAAGTACAATAGTAATATATAAATACATTTAATTCACATTTTGCCAGCTAAATTCTATTGACTCATGTTCTACCACGTCCCCTCACATATTTTGAATTCAGTAGTAAGAGAGGACATCGGTTTGGTAGATCTCTTATTGTTCCTTCATCATCACCACCCGTCCAGGAAGCAGAGGAAGAAGATGCAGAGTCACCTACACCAAAACCAGAATCAGTGTGTGGAGCAGCCAAACCGCATGTTGGCTAATGGGCCAAATCATCCTGGCCCTGGTCCTGAGGAGATCCCCATGGTTGACGTGAGTCCAAACAATAATAACACTCAGCTGAGTGGAGCCCTAATTTTAGTTTGTTTTTGCAAATTATCATTACTTTCAGAGAAGCTGTTTAAGCTTAAGTTGAAACCAGAGTGTTTGCAACTGTAACAAATTGATTTCATTTGACTTTTTGCTGTGCGATTCAACAGCAATTAATTTACAAGCATAGCTACTGATCTGATATAGCATAAAAATCCACTATATCAAAGCCCCGCAGCATTTATTAAAATAAAACCAGACATATCAGTGCTTTTAATTAAATATACCCATCCCAGAAATAGGATTTGGGTGTCAAGATGTCCAGAAAACCCTCACATATTCATTAATGCTAATGACCGACCGAAGAGGAAAAAGACAGGAGGACTGGATGTTCAGAAACCAACAGAGACTCAGCTGGTTCATGTTCCTGCTGGAGTTTTTTTTTAGCTTCGTGACTTCGATTTAAAACTTGAGTTAAGGCCTGCCTTCAGCAAAGTGTTTATGTGAGTAAAACGGTGATTCACTGACTACATGGGGAAATTTTGGTGTCACGCAGCTAGCTACATGTTAAAGAGAGGGCAGAAAACACCTAGCATCCTGGTGGAGATACAATAGGCATGAGTCAGCATAAACGTAAAGCTGAAAACAGTGAAGAGGAAAGAGCAGAACGCCCTGATGTAGTTACATTTAAAATTCCCTGTCCATATGTTTGTTTTTGCTTTGATTTGAAGGTAACAAAACAATCAAACGCCTTTTATGTTTTATTTTTCAGTACATCTCCAAGAGCGTCCCTACGACCGAGTGCGTGATCAGCCACGGAGCCGAGGGTGCAGGCAACTATGCAGGCAGTCGAATGTCGACCCGCTCCCACCACTCTACCACTGCCTCACATGCCTCCAGGTACACACACTGCAGTCAGGATGGACACATAATCCAAGCAAAAGAACAGGTCTCCTAATCCTTAGTCTTTGTCCAGTTGGAGCACATTTTTATCTTTGAGCTGTTGCAGACATTCTTGTAAACACCAAACAGATAAAGGTGGGCAGCATACTAAAACAATGTTCACACAATTCAACCCTCAGTCAAAATAATCGGATTGTTATTGGTCTGTGACTACTACATCTGGGAAATCCACTGGGGGCTGTCGTACGTACTTTACAGTGCATAACAAATTTAATAGAACATCATCGAGTGTAAGGTTCATGCCGCAGTTGCACTAATTTAACATTATTGGTTAATTACCAGAATCATTTTTTCTGTAATGGTTGATCCACCAGTTTGTGCAAGCTCTTTAATCGACACGATCACTTTAATGCTAAGATAGAATTATTGTTGTTATCCATGAATTTCAAGATTGACTGTTTTACAGTAAATGAGGAGAAGCACATTTTATTTTTAAGATTAAGATACCAAATTACAGATATATGCAATTGTTCCTACTTAACAGAAAAATGAGTTTTAGTGGTTGAATGTCGCGTTTGATTTATTTTCTGATTTAAGTGTCAAAGTTTGGGTATAAAAATTTTATTTTTTCACAGGTTTTTGACAGATTTCAAAAATATTTGTGTTTTCTTTTTTTATGATAAAATTGTTAAGCTCTGTAAGGAACTGCAGGATGTGCATGTACCAAGTACTTACGAATACAGTGTAATTTGTTTCTCCTGTCCTTCAAAATAGTCTGAAGGTACTCATTACTTATGCACATACTGAAAGGTTTTACTCCTTTATTACCTCGTACCCACAGTACCAACAGGACCTGATAAGAATCTTATATGCAATGTTTTCCGAGGATTTGCAGAAATCACGGTCTGTGTTGTATAGTTGATACGGTCAGTTTCACTTCAAATTTTACATTGAAAGTAAATAATTTCCTGAATATAATACAATATAATACGAACGAATGTAGCAAAGGTAACAAAGGGAAAAACAAAATGTTTTTTCTTTAAATTTACAGAAGTCATAGGATATCAACTTGTGCCACTTTGAGCTCTCGCCCTCAAGCTTAAAAGTATTGTGAAGATAAGCTTCACAATACAGGTATATAAAATATAATATAAACTGTCCGTGTGACCTTATATTGCTAGAGCTAACTAAGCAAATTGCAGCTAAAACAGAAAAGATTCTCCATAGTTGCAGATTGATTAGTCACTTCACCACCAGAGGGCAGAGTAATAACTCATTAACTGAGCTCTAACTGCAATCACAGCCACTGGGCACACCCCGTGCCCCTTATCTGTGGTACTGCCTGCTGCTTTGGCCTAGCTTGGCATGCCTGCTAGATCACTGTAATAACATCCACTCCATCTGCTATGAATAGCTTTCAGTACACGGCAAGCACATATCTGCACAACAAAGTACAGCAGCTACACGGGGTAGCTTTAACTACCTTGAACACAACACAAACGAGTCCTGATGCTCTGTTTTCATGCTTAACACAGCTGACTGTTGAATGTCGTTGGGATCAGTGTATTAACTTCAGTCTCCCTTAGTATCCCCCTTCCTCCCCGCTGCTGTCATAACCTTCTAAACTCGTCCTGCAGACACGAGGAGCACACGTGGAGCATGGAGCGAACAGAGAGTATGAACTCAGACTGCCAGTCAGGTGGGCTCTCCAGCTCTGTGGGAACCAGTAAGTGCAGCAGCCCAGCATGCATGGCGAGGAGGGCCGCCCACTGGGGCTGTACGGATGCGTCGGGACCGGGAATGCAGTACGGGGACTCCTACGATTCTCTAAGAGACTCACCTCACAGTGACAGGTAGAGAAAGTGGAAATGGTGGGCACTGTGGTTTGGAGGGAGAAGGAACTTGCTCAGTGGCTCTTAAACACTTTTTCTTGGCTGTGCTTCTTGCTACAGTAGGCCCTTTACTCTCTGGCGACACCAAGTGGCAATTAATTGCTAAGACTTTCTTTTTTTGGTCTTTTTAAGAACTATATCACCCAGACACTGTTAATAATAATGTGTAAAAAGATATAGCGGTGGTGAAGGCAATTACATTCAATTCAATTATTATTATTATTATTATTGTTATTATTATTATATGTTTGTTGTTGTTTAGGTGATTCTACTCACCTAGTTTTGATACACAGGTGTGACATCTTTTATTTATTTTTTTCACCCATGACTTTGTAAAGAGAAGAGAAACGGGGCGACAGCAGAGTTCATCGGAACTGGAGAACCCTGAAAAAAGTTCAAAGATCAAAAACTACAACATGAAAAGACTGAGGCTGCAGTGACACTTCTCATTGTATTTAACACTCAGTTGCACTTCAGCTCTTTGCATATTATAACTTCTCTCCTCCGCGTCTGGCTCATGGATCAACAACAGTACAAGCAAGAGTGGCCCAAGGCTCGTCATACCACACACTTACACTGCCTCTATCTGACAACAGAGCTCACTTCAGACAGACGGGCTTATCTCTGGACTAGAGCGGACAGCGAGCACATTACCTCTGCTCGACCATAAAACCAGCTTTAGCTCTGCTATAGACTGGTGACCAGTCCAGGGTGGACCTCATTCTTCTCCCTATCACAGCTGAAGTAGGCTCAAGCTTCCCCATGACCTTCATTTGGTCGGAAGAAAATGAATGGATGGATGTTAATACTGCATAATAATAAATAAGTAGTATTTCAGAATATGGGACACAGATGCACAAGTAAAGCTGAATTCAGTGAGCGGCAGGAGTCATTCAGTTCTTGTTGGAGTGAATGCACATGAGCAGTAATGTCTTTTATACTCTTGTGATTGACTAAGCAGGTTTGTTGGCACATAATGGGGGGACCTGAGCCAGTTGGTTGCTTCTGTTGTTTCTGTTTGAAGTTTTTTCCTTCCATAGTTCAAAGACTTACAGATCACAATGAGGGCTGGTTTTTGTGTGTGTTATGGTGCTTTTCAGGGAACAGACAGATGTGTGACCTCTTTCAAAATATCATGATTAAACCGATGGTGCAGCTGAGCGCCTCAATAATGCAGGAGTGCACACTTACTAAGTGCATTGTTAAAGTGAGAACATTGTGTTCACCAGATATGAGCATCTGTTAGAGGTAAAAATGCACACAGTTGTGGTTATTTTTTGTGTTTTTCTAACCTCATCCAGGTATGTGTCTGCACTGACCACGCCAGCACGCCTGTCTCCAGTGGAGTTCCACTACCCCCTGCTGCCTCCCCAGGTTCCCACTTTTCAGATCACCTCGCCCAACACAAGCCACGCCCTCTCCCTTCCACCTGCTGCTGCCGCCTACCACAGAGACGATGACCAACCGCTGTTACGGTGCCCCGATGTACGTAAGCCTATATACAATATATAGCCTATATCAAAAGCACATGTCTGTTCCCCCCAGCTTTACTGTTACTGAAGATATAAAAAATTCTTTGTTTTAAAAAAAAATCTGTTAGTTATAAGAAGAACTTAGCATGTAACCTGCAGTCTCTGTGTGGGCATTCACTGTCCCCAAGTTCATTTTCCTTATAATGTTTGCATGTTCAGCACAAACCATATGTATAATTGATTTACCAGAAGTAAACAAGCCACCATGACTAACATATTCTCTCCCTACAGCATGTGTTTGAATGCAGGCTGTACAGAGGTGTCTTTCTTTACTTTCTGTGCACCGATACTGCTGACAACAAAGCCGAGCCAAGGCTCGTGAAGTCGCATTCAACCTTCTGTGGGGTTATTGTGAAATATAATGGTTTTTGCTGTGGCACGGACAGAATAGCATCACAAAACTAGCACACAAACAGTAACTGCTGCCTAATGTCCAAAAGTCACCAAAAGATTGGTGTACTAAACAGATGGCTTTGACATAGAAGACGGCTGAGCCTGGCTTTGGTTAAAAGGGAGTTTTTTCTTCCCACTGTCACCAAGTGCTTCCTCAAAGGGGCCCTGCTGATTGTTGGTGTTTTCCTCATAATATTGTATGGTCTTTACCTTACAATATAAAATGCGTCGAGGCAGCTGTTATTGTGATTTTGTGCTATATTAACTGAACTGGATTGAAAGCCAAAGGGCCTGAAGTGCCTTAAACCTGTATTTTTTTTTCTAATTGCCAGCAGGGGGTGACTGGTTACAAACAGAAGTGTACAAAGAAAAAGGGGCTTCATCTTTCCTGATTTATGACATCATTAAACAACTTTCTTATAGCTTTATGATCTCAGTTGCTAAAATTACGTCTTGTAAAATACAACATTAACTTAATGCTTAATGTTGTAAATTATGGTCCCCAGGTGAGTAAATTGGGAGGATATTGAAGTGTAAGTTTTAGGCCAAATCCACCTTGTGATTAGCAAGCTGCTACCATGTGAGCATGCAGTCTCTTGATATACATGGTGAAGTGTGCTCAGTTGAAGGCTTCACAGCAGGATCGCCTTCTCTTGTATGCATAGGCAGACCAACACACCAGTGGGTCAAATTTGTTCAGCCATTCTAAGAAATCTGTGTTTTCTCTGTTTCAGGATGGAAGTTTATACAGGCAGCCCCGACGTCCTCGACGACCCTACCTGACAGAGAGCACAGGAAGTCTACCGTCCAGCCCCTACCGGCTCCCTGATGACGAGGCTTATGAGACGACACAGGAGTACGCCTCTTCACGGGAACCCATCAGAAGCCGGCGTCGCCCGCGACGCAACCGACTCAACGGACATATCTCACAGCGCTCGGCGGGTTTACGGGACTACAGCTCACAGAGCTTCAGCCAGTCAGAAGAGGAGGAAGAGGACGAGGAGGAAGAGGATGGTCACGGGGAGAGCACGCCTTTCCTCAGTATGCAGAACATGAACATGGACCCGCCTCTAAATGTCCCGGGTTTCCGTTCGTCATCCGGTGCAGACACACGGACTCACCGCGGGCTGAGTCGGCCAGGGACGCGCAGCAACGGGCAGAGCCGCGGCTCCCAGTCGCAGCGCTCCAAGGCCGACAACATGCCCCTTTAAGACTTAACCTCCCTCCGACGCCCACCATTACACCCCCGCCACCTCCCGCCCTCTCCACTTCACACACTCCCCTTCCTCTTACACACAACCCGTGGACTAGAGACCTGCACCTAGGAGAAATATTTTTATTTTGTATAACAGACAGATATTCTAAACAAATGAAATATTTATTTTCATTTCAGCAAAAATTGTCTACTAGCTAACAGCAAAGACTTTTTTTATAACGGGGGGGAGGGGATATTTATATGTAAAGTTTTTTGATTTACAGCATTATGAGAGATGAAAAAAATAAGAGAATTACGTGCCAATTTTTTCACAAGTTAGATAAATAGAATAATATTGTGGTGCCTTTTGCTGTATGCTGAAGTCGGAGGTCCCATTGAGTTTTTGTAGCCTTTCTTATAAAGACTCCTCGTTTTTATAGAGACCAACCCTCTTCCTCCTTTTGCTTTGGTTTGTTTCTCTGATTTGGGATCTTCCTCTTTTTGAACTGTGATCTGATTATGTCATCATGCAATATTGATTCCTCCTGTGTAAAAGGTGTCTGTTTACATGAGTATGACCCACGCGATGCGCTCGTTTCACAGGGACATTTAGTCACTGACGCAACCAAGATGTGTAGGGTAGTTTCCTCGGATGAACACACATCGGTCATTTATGTCCTCGTTCGCTGCCTGTCAGTCATTTCTTGTTATTTCTGTAAAAGCAGGAACGTTGGGGAGTTGTCGAGGGAAAGTGACTCCAGATTCCTCGTGTAGGTATTCAGGGTGCTGCCATGACATTGGTGGTGGTTGTAGTGTGCGTGTACTGTATGTGTGTGTGTGTGTGTGCGTGCCTGTATCCATTCTGCACGCCTCATGAAGCCTCATTCGGTTGGCGCCTCTGTTCACCGTGGAGGGTGTGATCTCTGTTGTTTGACTGTCACGCTCCTCTCCATCGATCCTCACGCTGCCAGAAGCTCCATTGCACTGTAAGAACCTCCCTCCGTGAGCAGTCATTGGCCAGGGAGCTGCCGATCCAAACCGAACCTAACCAATCCAGTTGTAATCCAGCCTGACTCTGGCCTCCCGTGGACTGCCTAGCCCGCTCGTTTCCTATGCCAGCAGCTTAGAGCCGCACTGTGTCTCAGGACTTCCCCATCACATCACAGCCAAAAAGACTCAAAGCAGAGAACGCACGTCATCTCAGTCACAGTTCAGTTCGCAGGTCAGATCGACATCCCCTCACTCCCCTTCTTTTCGCCATCTATCAGGTTTCTCGCGCTTACTTGTGGCTAAAGGACGGTAAACAACGCGTTTGATTAAACTTTTGGAATCAGTAGGCGGATTCAGTTACTTTTTTTCTTTAACTCCAAGAAGTTATGTGTGCGTTTAAGTGAGCATGTGTGTAGCCGTGTTAAAAAGATGAAGTTGTGCAGAGACGGCATCTGTTTGCGCTCTGATGCAGGGGCGTAACCTTGGAATTCTGCCCCCACCACTGAAAGGTGGATCTCCCTCTGGGTTTCCCATTTTCGCTCTTTTTCCTTTCAAAAAAAAAAAGTGTTTGTTTTCTTTTTAAAAAAGGATATCCCACCGAAAGCTACGTGGGCTCACATTTTGCCACACTAGTGACGGTGCTGCTCCGATCGGGAAGAAGCACCATGTGCGGGTTCACATTGCTGGGAAGAGAGTTTCCGAGGCTGATTCTACCTTTTTAGTTAGCTCACACGGTTGTATATGATAATCCTGATTACTGCATCCTTGATTTGCATTCCTATACCTTTTATCAACTGAACTTTATTTGCTTGGTCACACTGACTGACTGAATGATCTGTTATGTGTGTCTCTGTCTGCCCCTTCCACCCACCACATCGCAACCTCACCGTCACGTCTTCCTCGCCCTCCTACAGAAGCAACTAGCAGACAAAGTTAAGTCCAGTGAGTAAAACCAAACAGCACACTACCAGTAGTCCGATCATGTCAGAAACTCTTCCACTGCAGATGTACATCAGGTTCTGAGACCCTTAGAGAGACCCTTTGAAGTTCACTGAGGAAAATGATACTGTGTTAGATACAATGTGTCCCGATTAGACTTCATTTCCAACATGTAGAGTTTTGTTTTCTTTCTTTTTCCCCCCACACAGGCAATGCATGGATCACAGATATAGAAATTATCCCCTCAGATTTAGGGGGAATCGTATGATATGAAAATACAATTTGGGTTCACGGCCCAGTGGTCTGGCTAGTTTTGTCTTACTATCACTGTAATCAATCTGGGATTTGCAAACGATTTGAAATTACTGCAAGTGAGGATAGTGTGCTTCTAGAGCTAGTCGAATTGTTGACAACCCCACCCTCTTTCTCCTCGACCCCACCCCACCCCTCCCCCGCGCTTCCCACCCACCTTTTTTACGAACACACGTACTTCTCTCACGCACGTACATCCATATCCACAATGAAGCACACACACTGAGCACACAGACACACAAAACCGTGCATACACAGATACACTCACACAGCCCCTCTCATGTTTGTTTGTCAAGCAGTTTGTCTTTTTTACCTACCAACCTATCCTCCTCCTACTCCTCATCTTCCTCCCCTCCTCTCAACCCCAAATCCCCTGCATGTCCTAGTGGTACTGGTAGTTGGGTGCATGGAAAAAGCAGCAAGCAAATCTTTTTTTTCCACTCGGTGAAAAAAAAAATAATAATAATAACAATAATAAAATGAAATAAAAAACGTGTCCTCATTTTAACATTCAGCAATAAATCCCCTTCTCTTCATGTCCATCATTCTTGGAATATGCTAGAAGATTTTTTGCAAGTTTTATCAAAAACATACTACTTGTAAAAGAAGAAAAATCCAAAACACCCCTTCATATGAAAAATAAAACTTTATTCCTACCATTTTTGAAACAGTCCTGTCATCTTTGTAACTGAAATACTGCGTGATTGCCTCTTTAACAAGCAGAAGGTCTGAGATGATCAGAAGCATATCCACTCTCACTGAGGTCATCTGAAGCCTAGGGCAGGAAAGAAAATAGCTGGAAACAGGGTTTGGAGCAGTTGGACCTTTCAACTCACAGAGATTACTTACACACAAACACTGACCACATTCTTTGAAACCTTAACCACGTGCATCCACAACTGTAATAGTAAGGAAAGTTTTCATTACTACTAAAGGTTTAACTGTTCTAAAGGAGCAAGGAGCTAAACGATCACATCTTCAGTCTGTTACCAGAATATCAGATGATTATTGTGTATTTAAGCTCTCAGTTTTTAATTAATCAGGTATGCCGACACTATTCACAGCCCACATTATGACATGAACAACTAATAATGTCCATTATTATCTAATTTACAGTTGATCAAGAACAAGCTAGGTTTCTGAAACGTTTGGAAGCTGGGAACCAAAAGTTACTTACTGTGGACCAAAGGGTCCTAACACTAACATACAGCACACATTTACAACCATTTGTACTCTTAGCTGCAGCTGAAACTGTTTGTAAGACTTTGCCTAAATACTTCAAATACTTGAGGCACAATGTGTCACAATCCTGCAGAGGTTTTTACGGGATCAGAGATAACAAGGGAAGGAATAAAAAGGAAAATATGCACTCTTTATAAGAATATTATCTAGAATATTACAAAACAACCTTGATTTGTGAGCTCTTTGGCTTAAGAGCTGTGAGCCCGGCTGGGATGTTCAGATAAACAGGTATTTTGATTCAGATTCATGTTGATGGTGATGACACACATTTTCACACAAAGAAACAGAAAACATCCCATCTTATGCATATAATTTGCTACTATGTACATGTAGGGATGTAAGACAGAGAGGAACCACAGTTTATGCCTCCAAACTGCTACAAACACTGAGGAGGGAGCGTTTAGGTAAGATTGGTTGGTGATTGTTGTCTTAGGGTTTTCCCAAACTGATTCACACTTGTTTTCCATGACGGCTGTTGTAACACCTTAGTGTCAGGATTGCAGACACACCACATTATTTAAATGCAACCGTTTTTAATCAGAGTTCTTGTCTGACCTGATAGGTGTGCGGATCACAGGAATCTGCCCATGAAAAGATTGCCAGGTGATGAAGTCATAATTAAGCTGCTAAAAAAGAAAAGATTAGGTGGAGATGTAGGGCGGCACAGAAGGAAGTTCTGTTTCCAAACTGATGTCTGGTTATTCATGTGCACAAGATGAACTGAATGAACTAGTGAAGTTTCACACCCACACTGATATGTTTTACATGGTATTTTCTCTGTGATTCTGGGGTAGTGACACCAACAGCTGATAAATGTTATTAGTTTTGTATCGTCTTCATTTCTTATGAAACACATTGATGTGTTTCCCATTGTTTGTGGGTGGAATTTCTCTTTGTTTCACAAGTGGGTGTATCCATGCTGCTTGGCAGAACCCGAAGCAGCCTCCTCAGCCAGAGGGCTCAAAGGAGGAGCTTCAGCTACAGAGGAAACCTTCCTGATAGACTGACTCACTGTATTTTATCTTTAATTCTTGAGTAGAGAGTTTACTCAGACTAAATGAGACAAAACTGTGCTGGACAACGCTCCTCAACTAGATAACAACAACTATGTGATTATTCCGTGAAATAGAAAGCCTTCATTAAAAACAGGTAAGCAAAGAAAACTGCTGATATCAACAGCTTCATTAAACCTTTTAGGGTTGAAGTCATGGTACTAAATTGTGACTAAATTTAACTCTACATAAACGTTCCTTTTGAACTTGTGATAATTATCTGCTAAAAACCACACTACTAAATTTGAATCAAAGCACATGGTTTTTGATTGGTGGAGTCAAGATTGCGCATGGCTTTGAAATGACCAGAAAAAAATTGCTTTGCATCTCAATGCTTACATGCCAAATGAGCCAATTATACTGGCTGTTAATCATCATGTGATCAAAAAGAACTCAGCTAAAATCTATTTTACGCACTCGTTTGTGAGATCACTGTTACATGTGGTCTTAGTTCATCTCTCTTTTGCAAATCTTCCATTTCCTCATGCTTCTTCACTTCATTTCTCTGCGGAGCTTTGCCTCTCGATCCAGATACACATAAATCCGCTATTGTACATTTAATGATTGTTTTATATTTTGAAACTCAGAAATTGTCAGATGTCAGATTTCTTCAGTGTAACTTGGTGTTTGTGTATTTGCAGCTGAATGGCACGGTGTTACTTTCGCTGGCGCAGGGTGTTAATCTGTGTGTGCACGCCTTGCATCTTCCTGGCCCTGCTCTTTGTCTACGTTGGTCTCACGGTGTGTATGAGCATGAGGAGCATGACAGCACCAGCGAGTGAAATCATGCCAAAGAGTTCTCATTTTGTGGCCAATGGAATTTTAAGAAATAAGATCTTCGTCTCACTCCCTAAAATTTTCTGGGAGAACCAATGTCAGAAAAGGGCTTTTTGGAACCAGCTCCAGCTGGTCGTTGACCGTCAATTTAACCCCATCCTGCACCCCCACGAAGCCAAGGGATTAATGAAGAATATCAGCTTTGATGATTTCCTGCTGAAGAAGAGTTTCTCTGCAGTTCGCAGACTCAACAACATGACATATAATGTTGACGAGCTACCACAACAGGTGCAAGACTTCACCAAGTACATGCAGACAAGAGACTACCCGGTTCTCCTCCAGCCAGGTGGAGAATGTGGAGCTCAGGGAAAAGACGAGCGGGAGGACCCTCTGATTCTCTTCGCCATCAAAACAACACTGGATAACTTCAACAACCGACAGGCTATTCGGCAGACCTGGGGCCAGGTGGGATGGGTGGCAGGACAGAAGATAAATGGCAGTGGCAGAGATAATGGTGGAGCCTATGTCCGCAGGGTGTTCCTGCTGGGCAAGCAAAACACCAAAGAACCAGGTGTGGATGTGTCTGCGTTACTCAAGTTGGAGAGTACGCTCTATGGAGATATTCTGCAGTGGGACTTTGAGGATACATTTTTCAATCTCACCTTGAAGGATGTGCTCTTCTGGAGCTGGTTCTCACACTCTTGCAAGCAGACCCACTTTGTCTTCAAAGGAGATGATGACATCTTTGTCAACACACCAAAACTGATAACCTACCTCCAGATCCAGATGGAGAAGCCGCATGTGAAGAAGAACATGCACAACTTCGTGTTTGGGGACGTCATAGGAGCAGCTTCACCCAACCGAGTCAACATCTCAAAGTACTTTATCCCACACAGCTTCTACAAAGGGTTGTACCCCGCGTATGCAGGCGGGGGAGGGTTGGTGTACTCGGGTCAGTTGACCAGACGTCTGCACTTAATTTCTAAAAGAGTTCACCTGTTCCCCATCGATGACGTGTACGTAGGGATGTGCATGGTTCGACTCAATGCCTTCCCCACGCACAACCACGCCTTCCTCATGTTTGACTTCCCCAAAAATGAAGAGAAAGACCCGTGTTCGTACCACACCATCTTAGTGATCCACAAGCGAAGCCCCAAACAGGTGGTGAAACTTTGGGCTGACTTGAAAGAGACACAGGCACAATGTCGACATGTGCCTCTGAGAGTTGAAGAGAAGGAGAAAAACAAAATAACCTCCAGCACTTTGTAGCCACCTTGAAATGCCTCTGGGCAGCTATACGGGCAGATATGTTGTTTAAGTTCAGTGGTCACTGAGACATAAAAACTGCATATAAAGAATAACAGGATTGCAGTAAAGGTTAAGTGGAAAAAGTACAGGCTTGGAAATGTAAAGGAACTCCTTTAAAACACTGAATAATGTGAATGACTAGCAGTTTAATAATAATTTGCAAAGCATTACATTATTTTTAAATATCTTTTTTCATTTCTTTCATGCTCCTGTTTGTACTATGAAATTAAAATACCTTGCAGACTGGTTTGTTAAACTTTGACTACTTGCTTACTTTAAGCATGCAATAATGCAAAGTTTGAATGCCTGCAAAATGGATATAGTAGGAAGTATGAGGGAATGAGGTGGGGTCATTGTCTCACAAACAGCACTGTATAAAACAAAAACTACACACAATATTCGAAGCACATAGTGCACTGTGGGAATTTACGACTGTGCGTAAACCCCCCCTAATATTGGTATGAACCAGCTCAGACGGGGCTGCATCAAGACACGAGGACTAAACCCCAATTCAACCAGACCCAGAACTGATCCGGAGTTAAAACAGGACTACAACAGTTCAAAATCAGGACTACTTAGGATTTAACCAAGACAGAACCAGAATCAGAACTAAATGAGCACTAAAATCATCATAGACCTGCACTACACTTATTTTTTAATTCTACCAAAGTCCACTATGTAGATTCACAAAAGTTTATATAATTATTTAGCCTTGTTGTGCAAACAAGCCTGCAAAACTTAATAAATATAGAATTTGAAAAATAACAAGCCTAAAAAGAAACACTAGGTACGAGATACATGAGGACCTATGATACAGTGATACTTTTGGTAAACGACCATTTGACTAACATGTGTGTCTCACCTGCTCTTGTTCATCTCTGTTCTGTCCTCATTCTCTCTCTCCCTCTCTGTTTCTCTCTCTCTCTCTTTGTGCTGAAAATCAAAGCCAAACACCAACATCATCAAATATACAGTTGAAACCAGATATTTACAAACTCTTCAGATAAAAACAGAAACACTTTTTTAATTGTAACATCAAATCAGACTAAATGGTTTTTTTTTTTTAGATTGATAAACATAAAAAACACATTTGTTAACTTTAAGAGTAAAGAGAGAAACTATCTGTATTTCTTAATTGCAAATGGCACCAAATTGTATTCAAAATTAAGCCACACTTATGGAGCTCCACAGTTCTTTTCCTGGTCTTTTGTTGACATCTCTTGATTTTCCCAT
>NW_005187402.1:4027590-4032443 GCF_000239375.1 Pundamilia nyererei | reverse complement strand
CCTCTGGAGCTGATGCTAAATGCTATCATGCTGTCAGTAATTTCTGAACAGCTAGATGAAGTACATGAGAGTACCTGCCCCTGAACCTGGTTTTGCCAGAGGTGTCTCCCAGGAACACTTCCCTTGTGCTTTAGGAAATCAGTTTTTTCCTATTTCTGTTTTGTTTGTTTTTCCTATTTCCGTTGTGTTTTGTGTGCTTTTGCAGCATTTTTCTTATTGCTGGTGTTTTCTTAAGTTGCAGTCCATTCGGCCTCTCAGGGCCACCGTACCATATAAATAAAACTGAATTGAATTGAATGAGTTAAACAAGACAACAGGTATTCGAGTTTCAGGTTACAGCAGCTGAGCTAGTTTTGCAGTGCCAAGGCTCAAAACAAACCAAACAAATGTGATATCTGTTTTATTGTAATATATATCTGGATTTTCATGTCTGAGTTCATAAATGATCAAGACTGAAACAATCTCATCCCATTACAAGTGGAATTAAAATCCAACTGATAGTGGACTACAGTATTAAACTTTAGGCGATAAATAAGAGATTGGCATTCATCCAAACACTGAGGCTAAAGGCGTCAGGCAAAGGTGGAGTTGGTTGGTGTTTCCCGTCCTTGACAGGGAGGAAAAACAGGTCTGTTCTCCTCCAGTTTTGTGCACTGTCACAAAGTGGAGCGTTAAATCCAATAAAGCTCCTTCAGCAGTTCGTGTGTATGACCGCAGTGTTTAATTCATGTATAGATTAGTGCGCAGTGTTTCACTACATGTATTATTTGATATAATTATTGTAGGATACATTTCAGGTATTCATGGGCTTTTGAAAAAACTGAGTGTACATTCTTATTTAAAATTATTTTTGTCAAAATACGACATAGATGCTTTCATTGTGCAGTTACTCAGTGAGAGCAAAATTGTAATGACAGGAATCATCTCTCTTCTGTTTAATGTCATGTGAGTTATGACGAAGTTTTCTCACACCTTGGGGGAAGAAATGAGTCAGCCAAAAAGGCGTGGGACTGGTTCCGCTTGCAGTAGGAATTTTCTGTGCGCTGACGACACTGTGATGTAATTTCTGAGAATCCATATATTGTAGTTTTTTTTCCAGATATGCTAGTGTGACATCTACACAACCTTTTCCGGAGGAGATGGCTGCTTGACTGCGTAATAATGAAATGCATTCAGGATTAAGTCTTGAATCCGGCAAGATGGAGACATGCACAGGAAATATCGAGTCAGTGTGACATAAGCATACTCTGCTTGGGATTTATTCCATTTCAAAAGCTTTTCAGTCATTTCACAAATTAACTTTTGCTGCTGGATAAGATGAAAATAAAACAGCTTTCATTTGTAACTCAAGCTGATACAATAATTTTTAGAACCATATCCAGCACCAATAGGACATTTGGATTTTCTTTGGCAGCAAAATTAAACAGGTTTCTACGGAAAAGGTTGCATAAATTTAACGTCATCGTACAAATATACTGTGTGCCCTTTTATATAAGGTACCAGTGATGTGCAATGGACCTATCATCAGAAAAAAACACTAGAAATGTATCCCATGTTAAATTTCAGATACATTTTAATCTCACAGATTTGTAAAACAAGCAGGAATTACTAAATACATTGAATGAGCCCAGCCATTCAGTACATGAACTGCAGAGGGCGCTGTTGCAGGTGGACCATTGCTTCAGATCATCATAGCGTCAGTCAGTGATGACAGCAATACAGGAGAGCATGCTGTCGCATCTGTTTCACAACTCCTGATTGTCCGTGTCCTCAGTGCTGCTGCTATGAGGCATTTTCCCTCCTTTTCTCTTTGTCCTGATCCCTGTCCTCATCCTCTTCGCTATCGTCCTCCTCCTCCTCACTTTCACTGTACTGATAGTTACAGCGGTTAGTGTTTACAAAGAGGTCGCTATCGTCATCTTCAGAATCACTAGCATCCTCGTCCTCGTCCTTTTCCAGCTTTTTCTTTGTCTTATCCTGCGTCGAATGCTCGTCCATAAAGCCCTCTGGCCTGGAGACAAGAAAAAAAATGTAAAAAGTGCAAAACATGTGACAAATGAGGCTGATCGAGGAACGTAAAGGTTGTGCAGTGTGTTCCCACCTACCAGAGGTTCTGTTTTTGTAGGTATTGAATGTGATCCTTGTAGAGAATAAAGCTGATCTCTGCCTTCACCTTCTCTCCTTCTTCAATAGGATCCACAATCACATAGTCACCTTTGGAGTGAGAAGATGAAATTTAAATGAATGAACATAAATGGGGGTCTTAATTAGACCAGTACTAGCTAGCGGGAGATCACATTACTAACTTATATGTTTGCACTACGATATATATTATTCTTTTGTTTTGAAAAGGCAATGAACACCATGACAACGAGGTTCACTGTACTGTATACATTATGGATGTGCAGCTGATAAGTCTCCAGCAAGTAAGGTGCAGTGAAATATCAAAAGTGTAAACTAATTAGTAAGCCCACAAAAAGCACCCCAATTTTGTTGTGGGCAGCAGCACACACGGTGCAGCATGAACGTCTGTGCCACAAGCCACTAAATAATATTTGCCACCAGCTGTCACTGGATTATTACTCAAACTTTTAAACACGTAACTTCCCTTTCCATTGCTTACCTCTCTTGATCCAGATGTTCTTGCGGAACTTGGTGGGCATGCTCACCAAGAAGGTCTCACCCTGAGCTGTTACAGCATCATGTAGGTTGTTACCACGGCTCCCAGTTACCTGTAAAAGTGAAGAAGCAGAGGAAACATGGAATCAGAAAAATACACTCAACAGCCACTTTATGAGGTGCACTTGTTCAACTGCTTGTTAATGTAAAATGTTGCAGAGGATGGTCAATGGACTTAGGTGTGTGAAAATGGTCAAGACAACCTGCGGAAGTTAAAACTGAGCATCAGAATGGGGGAGAAGGGCGATTTAAGTGACACTGAATGTGGCATGGTTGTTGGTGTCAGCAAGCTGGTCTAAATATTTTCAGAAACTGCTGATGTGAGACACAATTATCACTACAATTTACAGAGAATAGTTAAATATCCACTCGTTACAACCACAATGTGCAGAAGAGCATCTCTGAACACAGAGCATATCAAACCTTGTTGTAAAGGGACTACAGCCGCAGAAGACCACACTGGGTCAGGTGTCAGCTAAGAACAGGAAACTGAGGCTATAATTTGCACAGGCTCACCAAAACTGGACAATTCAGTTCAATTTTATTTACATTAAATAACAACAAATCACAAGGAAAGTCACCTCAAGGTGCCATATATTGTAAGGTAGAGACCCTACAATAATAGAGAGAAAAGAATCAAATGACCCCCTTTGAGCAAGCACCAGTAGAACCAGGCTCAGGGAGGAGCAGCCATCTGCTGCAATCGGGGGCGAGGGGAGGCAGAAAGAGAAAAAGACACTGGGGAAGAGATCAAGAGAATAGTAATAACTAATGATTCACTGGTGGTGTATAAACACAGTGGGTGAAAACACTGAGTGAGGAAGAAACACTTTGAAGCCCCTGGAGGCCTAGATCTATTGCAGTCACCTGATTCAGCCCTAACTATATCTATATATGAAAAGGAAAGCTTTAATGCTAGTCTTAAAAGTAGAGAGGGCATCTTTCTCCTGAATCCAAACTGGAAACTGATTCCACAGAAGAGGAGCCTGAAAGCTGAAGGCTCTCCCTGCCATTGCACTTTTAAATACCTGCACTGAAACAGGAAAAATCCACTTGTTAGCGTTAATGTTTGGGTTTGAGCAGGGCACCACAGTGTAAATAAGCCTTTCTACAAGTGGTGTTACATGTCCACTTTAAGGCAGCTCTGGAGTTAAATGGGGGTCTTACCTGTACTTCCAATCTGTACCTAAGTACACAAGTATCCAGTGTATGCTGCTGATTACTAAAATGTGAATGTTGTAGTATGTAGGAAATACAGGGAACTTTATACAAAGTTTACCTTTACGATCTGCTGGTTTTCTGTGGGTGTGACAAAGTCTCCAAGAACCTCCTTGACAACGTGTTTGCGTTTAGTGGCCTGTGACATTATAACCGACAGCCTTCACGTTCCTTCGCCAGCTGAGAAAGAAAGAGTGGGTCGAAAGTTCTAGTTAACTAAAGACACATTTAAAGGCTAGACCTAACAGTAACAACCAACGCTGAAAGGTCAGCTTAATGTGATTACCAGCAAAATTTAATATTTTTTTCTTTATAAACGTCTATAAAACTTTCTGTGTACCTTAATAATTTAAACTTCCTCTGCCAATTTTCTTCTAAACAGTAAGTAGTTGCTTACGAATAATAACTTAGCGGAAAAGGCTAACATTAGCTGTCTCCACATTAGCAGGTTAAATACTACCTTGAAAGAAAGAAAGACAGGAGTGGCTGTTTGTCTTTTTGACGTAGAATCTGTCTCCGAGCAGCAGGTATACGTTCGTGTACAAAAAGAACCTGAAATATTCAGTCACAAAAAAAATGGAATGACATGCGTTCTTGTTTTCAGTCCACAGTGCGGGGAAAGACAGGGAACGTTACACTTCCGATGTCAAGTGGGGTATATTTTCAAAATAAAAGTTCCATACGTGTAAAATGTTCATTTTATCGCTAAAAGCCCTTTTAATGACTGGTTAAAATGTGACTAAATTTATGTAAATGAATTTCAGGATTCATTGTAATTCACCGTAAGATTATATCACTAATTTACGACGACTTTTGTTTCTTATTTTAGAAGCTACTGCTAAAGACCAGCTGTTCCGTTACCTTCCCTTGGCATTGTGGGAAAATGAGGTTGTTTTGATTAAAGGAACATTCAAGAACACGAACGTTGTTGCTCCTCTATCGTTCAAAGTGTTTTC
>NW_005187402.1:4022666-4027416 GCF_000239375.1 Pundamilia nyererei | reverse complement strand
CTTCCCTTGGCATTGTGGGAAAATGAGGTTGTTTTGATTAAAGGAACATTCAAGAACACGAACGTTGTTGCTCCTCTATCGTTCAAAGTGTTTTCCTACATTGTGTTTGTCCTGCTTCTTCCCAACATACCGTTTAAAATCATAAACAGATTAAAATGTTTTCTCCCTTTATAGGCCGCTGTAGTTATTTGAAGTTAATTTTGCCTTATGGTTAAAGTTATTATATATGCACTAAATAAATTATAAAAAGTAATGCTTTAATTGTACTGTCAACCAGTTTATAGTTTCAGTGCACATGAAAAACTTTATAATAAAATAGGGCAGCACAGTGGTGTGGTGGTTAGCACTGCTGCAAGAAGGTTCTGGGTTTGAACCCATCATTTTCTTCTTGAGCATCTGTGGGTTCTCCAGCTTCCTCCCACAGTCCAGAGACATGCACTTGGGTGAATCAGTGATTCTAAATTTCCAGTGAAAGGTTGCCTGTCTCTCTGTGTTACCCCTGTGACAGACTGTCCAGGGTTTACCTCATTTCTCCCCCATGGCAGCTGGGATAGGCTCCAGCGCCCCCCAGTGACCCTGAATTGAGCAGAAGAAAATGGATAGGTAGATCATAAAATAACAAACAACTGGATTTCACACTTTTTTTTAATTCAACTCCCATCATTCATTTCTCACTGTTATACAGCTATTATTGCAATTACATTGCACTAAACTGAGTTTGTGCAGTAAACCACTTCAGAATCAAAGCCTTGTTTTTCAAAAACTCTTTGAAGCACATACCATCAGCTCACCACTATGAGCATGGGCTCTGTTACTGTAAGTAAAGATGACTTATAAGCTGTTACCTTAAACACATTAATCATTTTAACCAAGCTTCAGGACTAACAGAAAAAGCAGATGTAATCTTGATTTAAAATTACTGGAAAGTTTCAGTATCACATCAAAGCTAGCTTTATTAGAGCTGGTAAAACACTGGTTTGGTCTAACGGAGAAGAAACATCAGCAGGACTTCACATGTGTGCGTGTTGAGCTCTTGTGCATTCTGGATAAGTGATGTGGAGCTGGGGTCAGTTGACAGCTGTGGTGCATGTAGCATGATGATGATGATGATGATGATGAGTGTGAGTGTGAGTGTGAGTGTGAGTGTGAGTGTGTGTAGGAGGTGTTAGGGGTTCAGTTGACTACAGCAGATGAGCACATCTTGTTGATCCCACATGCATTGGAGCCCCTGTAGAGGTTGTAGTAACCCTGTGTGAAGGAGAAAGAACAAATTAACACTCACTCCCTCACAGCTGTACATGAACAGAATTCATTTTTTCATTATGCTATGAAACAACAGTCAGCTTTGTAAAGCCTAGTGCACGGATCAGCACTTCTATTATGAAAACGGTGCTTTATGTCGGTGATCCTCAGTCATGTAGTTGGTTTCAAATGAAAGATTTTTAGAATGATAAGTGTTCTGAAAGGTCGTGCTGTCTCACCTGCTCTCCATAATCCTCCCCCCAGCTGTTTTTGATGGCCCAGAAGGGAATACCTTTACCTGAGAACACAGGGGGGAAACATTGTTGACAAACGAGGCAAAAAGATGTGTCTATGCTTTCCAGAAACTGGGCAAATATTTAAGACAAAAAAATAAATAAAAAAATTACGTTCTCCGTATCCCACCAACAGCACAGCGTGGTCGATCATCCAGGGGTTGCAGAAAATCTTCAGAGGGTGAGATATACCCTTCCTGTAAAACTGGAGGGAATGAAATGATATTCAAGATAATGTAAGAATAACATGTATCTTAAGATTATTATCTTTATTATCGTTTATGTCCAGTTTAGATGAATGAATGAATGAATGAAACAGCTTTTTTTTATTTGTCACTAGCAGGTTGCCCTGCAGCGAGATGGAAACCCCCCCCCCGACCTTACACTCATAACACAGACATCACACGGGGTTACAAGTCGGAGATCGGTAGCGTTACAGAAAAACACTGAAATCTACACAACAACGGGAAGGTACAAGAGGAAAAAAAGAGACCTCCACTCATGCTGTGCTTGCATGGTAGGAAGCTATTATTGCTATTATTTGGGCAGGAAATATGTCACTCCTGATATGATACAGTAACAATACACTGCCCATGATACTATACACATGCAAGAAAATGATCTACATACGACTTTGCTGTTTGATAAGCACCACCACCAAGTACTGACTCTGATAAGTCAAACTGGTGGGGGTTAGGAATGTTTTAATAAATCAGTAACATATAAACCAACATTACACAAGGAGGCAACGTGACATATTCTATTGATATTTTTATTCCACTCCTAGTTGACACCTCCACTGAGGAGCTGATGTTCGTTTCATTCTGGTAAAACTTTGTAGGCTTGTAGAGTGGGGTCACATTAATGACCTATTAAAATTTAGCTTTCATCTACCAAAGTCTTCAAGTTCAATATAAAGGTTTATTGGTAAAAAAAACAAACAAACAAACAAACAAAAAATGAGCAAAAGCCTTATAACATAGAAACTATGACTCTTACAAGTGCAGTGTGTATTGTCAACATATAGAAAATACTATATAAAGACTTAAAATATGATGTCACATTTGAACTCTGACCTTTTTGTCAAGGTCAACAGACTGATCTGAAGGTCAAAGTGATATTAATGTTGTATAGCGGGATTTAAAACTCAGTTTCTGATTGCCATTGTTAATAATGACAATGTCTTTTTATACTCTTATATAAGACAATAGAATGATAAATGGGGATTCTAACTATCACAGTATGTTTGCATCTAAATATCACATCACATTTGACCTCTGACCTCACTTTTACATTTCCATCTTAATTTCAAGCTGACCCCAAAACATCTTTAAAGAGAGGATTGTTAGAGACTGAGCTGTTTAGTTAGTCACAAATATACTTCAGTAATATTAAATAATAAGCTCAAGTTATTCGTGTCCAGTTGTTTGCAAATCAGTACTTATTATCTATCACATACTCACCGATACCCTTCTCTGATTTTGACTACACTATAAACTTCTTCAAGTACCTCTAAAAAACAAAGAAAACAAAAAGAATTCATCCTCTTAAAAATAAACACTGCGCAACGACTGAGCTGCTTTGCTTCTTGTTGTTTTGAGGAGTGATTTAACTTCTTAAAAAACCTCCTACCTGCATTGCAAAAGCATTCAGAGCAACAGAGACTGGCCCATTCTCAGCCAGCCAAGCAGCGATCTCTGAGAAGGAAAAAATACAAAAATAAATCAAAATGAGTCAATTCAACAACCCTTAGTTTCAAACAGACTCACTATAGTTAGAATAAGATAAAAATCATGGACATGTCCGTGCAGTTAAACCACTGTGTGCTCACCCTTCTCCTCTTTGGGCAGCTCCACGGAGCTGTTGATGTAGGCGGCCACCTTCCCGGTGGTGAAGTCACACCTCTGCTTGTGCCCGGTGTAGGAGTAGTCACTTTCAGTCTCCAGACCCCCTTAACCACACGAGGGGCAAAGATTATAAGAAAGCACTTTAAGGAAAAATCTGCTTGTGTTATCAGTAAAAACATCTCTCTGCTTTTACTTATTGCTAAACACAGAATAAAATCTTAGTTCTACCCAGCTTCTCAATAGCTTCATAAGCATTTGATGGAAGCCCGCCTCTGCACGCCTGGTCCAGCCCGTCACAGTCAACCAGCTCTGTGAAGAACAAATCAGTACTCAAGCATGTCAAGACTTTATGCTGGATTTGAAAACCCCTGATTAATTCTATCATCTGTGCTACTTTTCTGTGTCACCTTGTTCGGAAAGTGACAGCAACGTTCCATTTTTCAGGAACCACTGGCCTTCAATGTTGCCTATGACAGAAAATGCCCAGCAAGATCCACACATTCCCTGCAGGAGAAAAAAACACACCCTGATCAGCATAAAGTGGGCACGGTGTACAATTTAATCGCTACCAACAAGCTCTTTAGGGTGACCGCCCCATAATGAACTCTGTTTGTTGGCACCTGGTTCTTAACAGGACTGACAGCTCCATGATCCCTCCAATCCCAGCTGTCAGGCGAGGGGCCTTTGGCGGGAGCAGCTGGTTTCATTGGTTGATGGAGAGTCCATTGACTCAGCAGTGGGTTTAAGTATGTAGAGCGAAACTCCTCCTCTGGAGAAAAGCAGAAGGATATTTCACTTTGTTTTCTTAAGCTGAAGCAACACGTGGAAAGCAGAAGAGACGTTCTCTCATCAGAAACTGTGGACATGCATTCACAGTTACGTACCGGTGAGGTCGCTGAACTTGGTGACTCCATACTCAGCTGAACCTTGATCCAAAGCCTGGAGCTTCTCAGCAGTCTTTAGGTTCTCGTGGAAGATGCGCAAACGGCGGTCCACTTCTGCAAGGTGAAGGGTCAAAAGCACATATTCATAAAAGATTCTGCTTAAAAGCCTTTCATTTTTTTCCATTTTCAGTTGAATTTAATTTTGTTTTTAAAGTGCGAACAAGAGAAGAGACATATCAGATGTTTAACCTGAGACATTAAATATTTCACTTTGAATTTGATGGCACCAATATGTGTCAAAAAAGTTGGGACAGAGTAAAAAAATAAAGACTGGAAAAGTAATTGGTACTAAAAGAAAACAGTTGGCGATACATTTTGCAAGTTGCAAGTAATTGGGTTAACTGGGAACAGGTGAGTAACATGACTGGGTATAAAAAGAGCATCTTAGAGAGACGGAGGTTCACCAATCAGCAAAAAACTACAT
>NW_005187402.1:4020030-4020944 GCF_000239375.1 Pundamilia nyererei | reverse complement strand
CACACACACACACACACACACACACACACACACACACACACACACACACACACACACACACACAACCTACCTTGAGTTGATTTAACTCGGGATAGAAGTCACATGTCCTGAGCATGGTGGACTTCTTACATTGAGTGTTACTCAGCTCCACTGTTAAAGTGTAACGGATCCCTTTAACCAGCTGGAATACAGATGAACACACAAACATTCGGACATCTTTAATTTAAAGACACAAAATCTTGGTATAAATAAAGATTTTTATTTAGACGTGGTATAAAATATAATGCGTGTTATTGTTTTATGGACGCTCGTTATGCTCCAAACAAGCCACACTGCGGAGACATTGTTAATTTAAAGTCAAGGACATAACTTCCGGCTGCAATAAACCGCGCATAAAATCTTATCTTGAACGCTTGAGAATAAAATAGGTAAAATAAAATAATAAATACTGTTCTCTAAATTGAAAACTCTTGAAATTTTTAAATAAATAGGAATACATGTTTGTTAGTTTTTTATTTAAGCATAATCCCTTGCTGACCAGCGCAGCAAAGACGTTTACGCTATTATTTTGAAGGTACGTCGCCCCTTTTTCCGGCCTGTGTTTAGCTAAAATGACGACCCTCCAGCAGCGCACTTGTTTACAAAAAACCGAGCATACACAACGCTTATTACAATGAGATAAATCGACAAACAACAAATACTTTAACCGTTCTTTGCAAGTCCACTAGAAGACCAAAATATGTTGAATAAAAATTATGAAATCAGAAGGAAAGCCACCAATAATAATTATACCTGTTTGTTGGCAGAGATGACCCGGCTGACTCTGCGGAGATGCATCGCATTGGAGACCCGGTTGTATCGCTCCTCTGCAAAGGCCAGAGCCTTCTTAAGACCCGGGTCGGACTCGTGGACCC
>NW_005187402.1:4017253-4018871 GCF_000239375.1 Pundamilia nyererei | reverse complement strand
AAATTTACTTTTGTAGAGATGGCGCTTTTATTCTAGGGGATTCTAACAACGGACCGGAAGTGGTGTCGTGCCGACTGAAGCCATTATCTGTGCTAGCGCTATTTAACCACAAAGCTAACATTTTAAAGTCGCGTACTTAAGCGGTCTGAAAAGGCTGTACTATAATCTAACTGGCTCCTTAAAGCTACCCAGTTTCCAGTTTACCCACCGCATGACAGAGGTGCAGTCGTGAAAGTAATGACTAATTTATATTTAGGGGTCAGGTTGTATTTTTAGCATTAGCCTCTGAAGGTCTGACTGGCAGACATGGAGACTCGGGGAATTGAAGACATGTTTGACTTTCGTCGGTAAGTCAGCTAACTGCTAAGTAGTGTAAACTGCTCGGTTAACCTTAACTTAGCGCTAATTAGCGCAATAAGCGTTGAAGAAATACACAGAGGATATGGCGTCGACGACGTTTATTATCGGGCAGCTAACCAGTATAGTAGAAGATGTATTAAATAATCTGGAAAACATGCAGCTAGATAGCCGATACTGGCAACGTTATAGTAAACAAGTCATGGATAGCGTTTGACATGAAATCTTGTCCAGTGCTAATTTTAATAAGCACGTCGATCAGTTGCAGCATGAAATGCGTGAACTAGCTAATCTTAGATGTCTGTTGGTTTCATGTATTCACTGCTTGCCTTGTGACAACGAAGAGTGAAGTTTAAGAGACTTAATTTTTTTTGATCTAGACGCAAAAGTCAGAGATTATATCTGAGCGCGTGTAAAGGGGAGAAAATAACTGACAGCAAAAGTAGCTGTCGTTGTGTACTTCAATACTAAAGTGTTTTTGACTTGAATAGAGGGCGGACATGAGGCCTGTAGACAGTGGTAATGACGACTAGAGCGTTTATAATGAGGTTTCGAAATGTTCTCTAGCGCTTGACTGCAGAGGGAATCGAGTAGTGACACGTGTAATATTGGTAAAAACGCTGAAACAAAAGCAGCTCTAACTCTGCAATTGGTTTTCATAACGTGTGTACAGTGCTGTGCCTCGAGCCACCTTTCATAGCGTCAGACTTGATTGTAATTTTTTTTTAAGTGGTCTTGAGCATCGGTTCTCCAGGATTTCTGAAGGTCTTTCAACGTTATTCTTTAGACACTTGCTGCCTTTTCACTCATTTTCAGTCCAGTCCTTGTAACGGACCACTTAACACTGATCTATGATTCATTCAGGAATTAAAACCGTGTTGTGTCTACACATAGCAGACAGCTTGGCAAAAAAACAATGTTAAATTACTTTGTTATCAGCAGTCTGTCACAAAAACATAAAGATAAAAGTTTGACAGATGTAATATAATACTTTTGTCACAACAAGGTGATTCCCAAAGTGCTATTTGCTGAAAATTTGGCATATTGCAGCACACTATAGTGTGCAGTGTCCAGTTAATTTGTTTTTAGGAAACTGGATAAGGGGAGGACAAAAGAATTGGCAGTGCTTTAAAAATTATCAACAGCAGATGAGCCAGTAAAAGTCATGTCACAGGACCTGAAAGATGCATCTGGCCCTGCAGTTGACCCAAACAACAAAAAGCACCTAATGCAAGGGAGGATGTTGTATCTTTACATAACA
>NW_005187402.1:3992368-4014550 GCF_000239375.1 Pundamilia nyererei | reverse complement strand
CGAATCGTTAAATAGAATCGAAAATGGAATCGGAATCGTGAAAATCTTATCAATACCCATCCCTACCTATAACCATTTCGTATCAAAACATAAACAGATTATGGATGGCTCTTTTTCACAGTATTGTATCATTGGATATCATTGCATAGTTGAATAACAATAGAGTGAAATGGTTAAACTCTGATGTGAGTTCATGCTATGGCTCAGTGCACATTTATCCAGTAATAAAAGGAAGAAGATCAGTAGGTTGTGAAAGATGCTGTCATTCAAATCACAGAACGGTATTTTTGAGGCTGATGGTGAGGTGTATATTTTGAAATTGGGAAATAAAAAAGGGCTAAAAATGTGTTGGTTCATTTGAAATATAATCGGCACAGGATAAAGCAATCTTGCTACAGCTCCCCTGGAAATCACTTAAATTCTCTAATTTACATTTAGATTTGTTTTTCTTTTGTGTTTTCTATTCCAAATGTCATTTTTTTGATTCTGCTCTGTTTTTGTGCAGGTTTCCCAAAGATGCTGTCGTTCTTCTGCTGTTGCTGATTTACTTTCCAGTCGGCATTTCTTTAATGTTCATACGTATTTTTATTGGTGTTCATGTGTTCCTGGTCAGCTGTGCACTTCCAGAGAGTTTTATAAGAAGGCAAGTGTTGAAAAAGTGTTCCAATACCACATTTTACTGTCAGCGGTAACCAAATCTGTAGCTGAGTCGTCTTGTGTGTCACTTGTAATCATGTTTGTGTGTGTGTGACAATAATGACTGAGGTGAAATTGTAGTATAAGGGATAACAATAGCAGTTAATGCTAACACACATGGCATCTGTGCCATTAAAATAACTGTAATTTTTTGTCAGAGTTTATTCACTTTAACCACAGTAAATACTACTGAGGCCAGTGGAAGGTAATTGTACTTTGCACACTGTAATTTTAGTTTGAAGAAAGGTGGTGACTGCATGATTAAAGAACCAAAGCATGTACATGCCCTGGAGGCTATAAGAGCAGTTAAGAAAAAAGATATTTGTACGTATTGCATATTGTGGTAAATTATGCACGCAGTGTTACACTATTGAGGACTATCCTGTTGCCAAATATGTTAAAATGCTGACATCATGTTTGTTTGTTTTTTTTCTTTGCTTCTAGATTTGTTGTGAGGGTTATGTGCTCGGTGCTGGGGATGCATGTGAGACAGAAAAATCCCCGCTCCAGAGACAAAAACACCAAGCTGTACATATGCAATCATGTGACAGAGTTTGACCACAACATTATCAACCTCCTGACCCCCTGCAGCACAGTGAGTGCTTGGCTTAAACGTTTTTCCTGACTCAACCGTGTCATGCAGCATATTTTACACATTCAGGGATTCAGTGTAATATATCAGTGTGCTGATTGCATCAGTGCCCTCCTATTAACAAATCTATGGTGACATCATTGCATTACATGGCTTGGACATAAATACAATTTGACACTACATGCAGTCCTGTGAAGAAGAAAGTTTTCAGTTGTCTGCATTCCATTATAACTTTTGTAGGAATTAAGCTGGTAATTAGCAGTCAGGTAACTTTAATCAAATGCACTTGATGCGCTGTGAGCACCTCTATAAAAGCAGAGGTGTTTGGCAGTTTGCTGGTCTGGAGCATTCAGAGATATGTGTCTTTCTAGGAGTGGACGTCCCAGCAAATTCACCCCATGCTCAGTCTCTCTGACCACTGCATGGTCAACGAGTCGACCGTGAACTCCTCTGTATACCAAAGTATTCTAGAGTCAAATGTGAGGCCATCTGTCTGACAGCTAAAGCTTGGTCCAAATTTGGTTATGCAACAGGACAATGATCCCAGGCACAGGAACAAATCTCTAACAGATATACTGAAAAATTCAGTTCTCAAGGTGTTGCAATGCACCTTAATCTCAGTGAAATGCTGTGACAGGACCCTGAGAGAGCTGTGCGTGGAGGCAAGATTGTGCTGGTGCATTAACACATGTTATAATATACCTGATCTATTCTCAAGGTCTGTCAGTTGAAAAAAGAAGATCCTGTGTACTTTAATGTATTTTAAATATAGTAAATATGTGGTGAATTTGACCCGTCTCTTTCTGCCTATCAGCCCCAGTTAGATGGCTCCACAGGCTTTGTGTGCTGGGCCAGAGGCTTCATGGAAATCCATGCAGGCTCCGGAGCCATAGGAGAGTCTCTGCAGAGTTACTGCTCTGCTGAAGGCACCACACCTTTGCTCCTGTTTCCTGAAGAGGACACCACAAATGGCCGCGCCGGTCTTCTCAAATTCAGGTGACGTTTGTACACATGTTACTGTACGGTAATAAACAAGAACTCTCCGATAACACAGCAAGTGTTTGCAATTCATCAGCACCCTGGGACGGTTTTGGCCTCTTACCCATACCCAGTGATTTAATGCAGCCAGCGACAAATTATCATCCCTCTTTCATGGCACATTGAGATAGAGATGAATTACTTTGGCGGTTGAGTCTCCCCCACTAATTTCCCTCTAGAGTTGTAGGGAAATTAGTGCAAGGAAGTGAAAACAGCTGCTAAATTGATTCATTTCTATAGTTAATTCGAGTAAGACTGAAACAAGTGTACTGTATCCTCAGTGGAGATGCACATGAAAACCAGAGAACTGGGAGTTGCACTTTATAATGAGGTTGTGATTATTGCCATGCTTTTCTTTACAGTCTCTGATACTCTTCTTTTACTGGAACCTAACGCAGACTCTCAGGCTGCGCCTCCTTTGTGCCATGTCAGAATCACCCGTTCACTATGTTGCTGATGCTAACTACCAAAGGCATTGGCCTTTAAATGCTTAGCTGACTAATTGCACATATCCTGAATGTCTTTAACAATAAAATCAATTGTTATTGGCTCACAGCACAAAGCCAACCAGCTACTATATTAAATATCTATATTTGTTTTTTTCTCTCAGCTCCTGGCCTTTCTCACTGACTGAATCCATCCAACCTGTGGCCTTACGGGTGACCAGACCATTGATCTCTTTGGTAAAGTCATTTGAACTCACATTTAGAATGAAAGTGACATTTAAAAGAGCTGATGAAATGATGTGACTGCACACCAAAGTAATCTAACAACACGATTACCTCCTGTCTGTACACAGAGCACACCGGAGTCCAGCTGGCTGACGGAGCTCTTATGGACATTTTTTGTTCCATGGACAGTGTATCATGTAAGGTACTAAATAATTTGTGTCATTATTTCTATCTTTTTCTGCAGCCACATTTTTCACAATGTAGGTCTCATTTCTTTTACCCTAACCTGGTTTTGTGGAGATTGTTATGTAAAATCCAAAAAACACAAAAAACTGTGAATTTTTGGCACAAACTACCCTCCTCAGGCTCATGCTCCTGCCAGGACTTCTGATTAATGAATGTCCATTTCAAAATCATATTGCTTTCATGAGCAAGTTTTTTGTTTGGTTTTTTTTTGTTTTTGTTTTTTTGGTTGGTTTTTTTGGTCTGAGTTTTTGAAAAGACCTTCTATTGATTCTTAGTATTTCTGTTGCTCTAATTGTTCAGATTGTCTTCTTAGCATTGCTTTTTTGTGTTTCGTTTCCATCCCAGTTGGCTCCCAACAGTATCCAGACAAGATGGCGAGTCGACACAGGAGTTTGCCAACAAAGTCCAGGAGGTAAGAACAGCGTGTGCCACTTGGATGCACATGAGTTATATTTGTAATTGTAAAAACAAATATGCGTGTGTGTGATATGTGTAAGAGTTATGAAGCCTTGCACCTGTACACAGATCTCTTTGTTGTTGTGTTGCAAAACCTCATGCATAGCAGATGTGAGTTCCCACTTTCTGCTTGTGTGTTTTTGTTTAGCTGCTAGCTGCTGAGCTTGGCTTGGTCGCCACCAAAATCACTAAAGCTGATAAAGCAGAGCACATCAAAAGGACAAGACGCATTGTTCCACAAACAACCACAAGTAAGTCGGTCACATGATTCAACATCAACTCTGTCCATGTGGGAGATTCAGCTGATTGGAGGTTTGTTTTTTTTGTTTTTTAAATGTAGGTGTAACACCTGGTTCTATTGGGCTTGGATTCATGAGTTTGGGCACAGATGACCGCAGGATTGCTAAGATGGCTCAGCAGGTGAAGGATGTGTTGCCCCATGTTCCACTGAATGTCATCACAAAGGATTTAGGTACACTTACATTTGGCTACCACATCTATTTTCTTGGAATACACTTTTATGTTCATTCTGCACCTGAGCTCTTCTGTCACACTTTCACTTTGTAAGAAGTCCTTTAAAAAGAATGATAGATTCATTTGCCATGCACTAACAGTTGTTCTTTTTATTGTGTATAGCAAAAACCAATTGTGTTGACACCACCATTACAAATCTGCTGGAGAACAAGGAGGAAACATCAATGGAAGCAGCGGGGATCTCGACTTTTGGCCCTTCCAAGATCAGCTCCTATTCTTCTGGTCCTGCTTCCACCTTAAAGGTTTGATAAGGCCCATTTCCTAGAATTTAACCAGACAATTGGAAGTTATAGAGCACATCTGATTAATTTACGGGTCAATATCATTGACTGATATAAGCTACTTGGTGATCTGTTGGTATCTGCATTTGTAATAGTCATAAACAACATTTTTAAAAAGTAAAGAAAGAAAGAAAGAACAGGAGAAACAGCCTTCAGTGATGTTATGAATGTTGAAATTGCAAAGTTTGCCCATCAGAGGGCGCTCTGCAACTCCCCTGTTGGCACACCACAAACACAACAACCAGCTTGTAAAGTCAGGAAGACTGTAAACGGGCAACTAAGGAACTGCATCTAACAAATGTTAATCTGTTTGCGTTTGATGCATCTGAAAGAAAAACACGATAAGAGGACAACCTGTCAAATTTTAAATCATTGAATTATTGGTACCAGGCAAAAAAGTCATGTATTTGTCAGGCTCTAATAAGTTGGGTAAAAAATTATTATTTATGAAGTGATACCGAAAAGGTCCATAAAAGGCACAAGCTGTCCAGAGGTGTACGAGAAGATGATCTTGATCTTTTGATCTCATAAGCTCCATATCAGTGTCTTTTTATCACACTATTTACCTTACATTTTAGCTGCACTGCATGATAATAATCTCTAAGATGTTATTTGTAGTAAAGGAGCCCAATATGCAGTCGGTCCATCACATGCTGTCAAAATCAGTGAGACATGAAGCGGCCGTCTCCTTATTTTTTAAGACTGCACATCCCAGACCCTCAGATACATCCGTACAATATAATGAGCCCTACTGTCTTCTGTTAGTTTTGGCTTATCTGTGTATATGAATGTTAATAAGAATCTGTTTTTTGCAGTTTTTTTTTTTTTTTTTTTTTTTTTTGTTTTTTTAAATTCCATTTTGTTTTTATTCATAGCCTGCTGCCAAAACTTTTGGGAAATCACCAACCGACAGACATTTGTCTCTCCAAGAAAGAAAAGAAGCGCTGTATAACTTTGCACGAAGGTGAGTTTTTCTAGTAACTATTATCTTTACTGCTTTAAGCAAGTGTTTCTGGACTTTGAACTGTCATCGGGTATTATTACAGTTCATCTTAATAAGAGACCTGAGAGAGCAGCCAAAGCTGTTTGGTTGTTCGTTGTTCAGGGCTGAGAAGTTATGCAACATTCATTTGATTTGAGATTTTCTTGCTTTGGGTTGAGTGTGTTGTTCATTTCTGATTCTTCACAGTATTCGAGCAACACCAAGCACAGATCGTATGCAAAACAGAAAGTGTCTTTACAAATTTAAATTCCACAGCTTTGTTTTGACAAACAACATCCACATCTCTAAACTCAATTTTGGAGAACAAATTGTCAACAAACGGTACCTGGCAAAACCTACGGCGGAAAGACACTGAACACGGTGAAGCATTAGCATAATTTTATTTATAGTCTAATAAAAGCCAGAGGGATGACTCCAAATGAATGCTAACTTTGTTGTGAGTCTGCTGGATTTTCTCATGAGTGCAGCTGTGTCCAAACACATCTGCTATACAAACTTTGTGTTGTGGTAATAGGTTAGTATTTTGTTAAAGGTTGTTGTGCTGCCCCCACGGGGCTGAAAATACATCAGTGCATTTTTTTTAAATAAAGGTAATAAAGCTGGAAATCGTAAGAGAAGAAATCTTATGTGAGCATTGGTGTCAATTGTAGCACTAAATGTTTTGGTAACTATGTAAGCAATGACTGAGTATGTCAGTGCCATTACCCCCTTTTTTTTTTTTTTTTTTTTTTTTTTTTTAAACTTGTGAGACTGAGGTTTCAGCTTGCTCTGAGCTCGGACGTGCGTGTCCAGTGATTTTATTTATTGCTTGAGCCGATTTAATGTAAGTTTGCTTGGCAAACATGATCTCTGGATGGTGGGGCATGAGATGAGCTCTCTTGTTTGTCGTATTACCAGAGTATTTGAATTTATTTAAATATAGATATTTGATGCGCCTGATGAACATGCAAAATATCAAGATAATAAAATACTGTCGTGGTGCTGAATCAATTTTTTTAAATTTTTTTTTCTCTCTCCCTTCACGCCACTATTACCTAAAAGTCAAAATAATTTGGCATGAGCGTGGTCTTAGACCCTAATAAGAGCACAACTGTACAATCACAGTGAGTCTGGACGTGTCAGAGTTGCATCTGTAGTTGTGTTTATTAAACTTTTATGATGCTAAATAAAAGCTGTATTTAATCTTCTTCTTTTCCTTTTCCCTTCTTCCAGACGCTACATTGAAAAGCATGGATTGGAGCAGGAAGACGGTCACTGAACAGTTTGGGTCAAGCAATTATGGGAAAGAAGCATATTCACGTTGCATAGCTGTCTGATTTGAATGATGATTTTATATTTCCCTAAACAGTTCTGTTGACAAAAAGGATTTTGTTCTTACGTATTCAGGACATGTATAAGTTCATGGAATGGTGATTATGCATGTGTTCAGTTTTTCATTCTGGCTGATACATAATTTTGATAACAGTTTGTATTACAATCCACTGACTGTGAATCATCTATTTATTTTTATAATGTCCAGAGTTGTTGATGGAAATAAACCTCTGCTTGACCTTGCTTTAATGAAATGATTTCACATCCATGTGTTGTCAAGAGTTTGGCATGTGATTAAAAGGCCCCAGGTTTTGGCAAGTAAAGTGAAATTTGACTTCCAGTTGCATGACATTTGTATTTTAATAGTTTTATGTTTTTTCTATTCTCCAAATATATGTCAACCAAATCCTGCCATAAGAGGGAGCCAGAACATGGTGAACCTCGGCAGTCCTATAGACACAGCAGGAATCTAGAAACTAGTGGATGGTGTATTTTAATTAATGTGAACATTTCACACATTTAACTGATGAACACACACAGTTACAACTCCATCAGAAATTTAAAAGTCAGATGAGTTGTAACAGGTTGAAAACAAACATCCATAAACTGAGACTAAACTGTGACGTGAAGACCAGCTGGAACAGTCACTGTGGGATTTGATAACTGAAAAGGCAGAAAAACCACTGACCTATGAATCATTCATACATAACAAGGCACCTAACTCAAGGAATGAACCAGTGTTTTGTCTACACAGGTGGCAAAAAACAATACTTGGATCTTTAGGCACTTTGTTACTAGCAGCCTTTTACAAAGTAACATTTGTTTCAGTTTCTTTAGTTGAAGCTACTGAAAAATAAATAGCACCGTTTGAAAGACAGCGTGGTATTTTTAAAATCATTTGCATAAACTTATCTCCATAAACTGGAGAAGTGTGGCTGTCTATTATTATTAGGTGATAATTAAGGAAAGAAAATCTCCATTTCCCAGCAGCACTTAAGGCAACTTTTTTCGCTACACCGGATATGACGTTTTCTTTCTCAACGGAGCACAACTGCGATTAAGCTAACTAGTTAGCAATGTCGGACATTGAGGAAACAGTTGAATCTGTACAAGTTAACGAAGACAAAGAGTTTGATGTAGAGGTCGAGGAGCACATCGAGGATGAATTTGCTGTTGACCCGACTCGATACATATTTTACAAGTATTGTCTAGTTATCACTTTCTCTTTGGGTGGCTAACTTAGCTTTGGTCGCTCCTCTACCGGTGCTTAGTAACTACTCTGTAGCTCGTGTTTGTTATAACGCGCTAATGTTTGATAACTTATAGTTTAATACGAGTTTTGTTAGTAGCTGTCAAAAGTGCACTATAATTATCGTCTTTGTGATGGAAAGCCGGAGGAGTTGCGCTAACAGCCCTCTTTCTAGTAGAAGGTTCAGCTCTGTACGTTTATTCTAGCCAATACCTTCAGAAAGAATAGTACCCAGGTTAATTTGGCGTCCTAACGTCACAGCTTGTCTTAATGATTTCAGTATAAAGCTAAACAGTTATCGCATTTACAGTTTTTTTTCCTTGCACAGAGGCTTTTTTTTGCCGCCCCCTCCAAAGTGTCAGATGACAATCAGCAGCATTGTAATGACTTTGCTGTTTGGGTTTTCTTTTACCCAAGAATAGGAGACCTCCTTGTTTATATGGCGGTCAGAAATGGCTGATAAATGCATTGGTTGATCACAAAAACGGTGTACACATTCCCCCCAAAGTAGTTAGCTCAGTCAGAGACATATCAAGAGATATAATACTCACAGAAGCCTGAATTGAATTTATGGGAGAATTTAGTGACAGCAGACGTGGTAGTAGTAAGTTTAATGGTTCTTAAGGCCTTATTTGTGAACCAAAAACTGGTGACTGGGCTGGTGATTATCTACAATATATTTGTTTCTAGATGGATCTTGGCCCTGTGTAACTAAATACATTAGCTACTGTCAGGCTGTACTGACAGTTAATCCACCTCCGTGTTTTTGTGTTTCAGAGACAGAAAGGAGTGGGCTGACCTGGAGCCTGTTCCACAGGATGATGGACCAAATCCTGTAGTGAAGATTGCCTACTCGGAAAAGTGTAAGATTGCTAGTGAACCATGGAAGGCTCATAGGGAATTGCAAGACAGCAAGGAAGTGGGTAGAGGGAAAGGTCACTGCAAGATATTATACGTCTAAGTCAGGGGTGTCAAACTCAAATACACAGTGGGCCAAAATTCAAAACTGGATCAAAGTCGCGGGCTAACATTAATATTCATTGAAAAAAAATCTTCCTCCAAATATAACAATGAATCTTTTTTTATGGACTCAAACAAGTTTTGCTGAAAAACTGAATATGGAACAAGCAAAGCTTAATGCTAAACAATATATATAACTTATATAAACGTATATATAACTTAATATTGCACATATGCAAAATCAAAATTCCAATTACCGTGAATAACACATCAGTGGAATTCATTTCTTAAATAAAAAATGTATTTGCAGGCTTCTGAATTAAATTTTATCATTTTATCATTTATCAAATTTTCATCATGTTCTCCCACCTGTTCAGAAAGCTCCTGTTTTCTGCCTTTCTTTTTGCCATTTTGGGATAGGTAGCATGCCAGTATTTGCATGGTTGCTATGACTATGGTCAACAGAGGAGAGGGTGCTAATGGGTCCTGTCATGACTGACGTGCCAAAACACCAACAGAGCATTCTGGGACTTGTAGAATTAGCAGTACATGCACTGTATAATACCGGCAGGCCAACTCTAATAGTAATTTTGTATGGCTTCGTGGGCCAAATGTAATTAGGCTAAATTTGGCCCACGGGCCAGAGTTTGACACCTATGATCTAAGTAGTCATCTTCATCCTGTCATGAAACCATACGATGGGGCTCAAGTGATCACTGAAAGGTTTTATGATTATGAAAATGACATTTGACAATGACAGCAAATATCATTTGCTGTTTGGGACATTTTTGACTGCCTCATCCTAATTTGTAAAAATACCAAAGTAGGGGTTTTTTTGTTTTGTTTTTTTTGTCTGTTTTTTTGGAATAATGGTGTTCTATGCCTCCAGGAGATTTCCAAACACTTGGAGAATCATTGCCGTACTGGTGGCACCTGGCTTCCTTGCTGTACTTTCCTTCCTTTAGGCACATTATGTTGTTTTTTCCGTTAATATGCCACTTGTCTGTTAAAATCCAAACTATTTCAGATGAAATATGATTGCAGAAGGATTTCATATCTAATGTTCACGTCTTTCTTCCAACAGTCTCAGATGTCTACGACTATTTCCGTGCCCTCCTAAAGAATGATGAAAAAACTGAGCGGGCTTTCGCTCTGACTGCAGATGCCATTGACCTAAATGCTGCAAATTACACTGTCTGGTGAGCATTTTGCCTGCTGGAAAAGCAGTGCTGATCTTTTGATGTTGTAGCATTTACACATAATGGGAAAAAGAGCAAAGGAGATGACATTCATAGTTAAGTAGTACTGTTTATAGGTACAGTGCCTCAGGCCAGTCACAATTTTAAAACAGCATCAGAGTATAAAATGTGTTTGTTTTGTTTAGAAATGAGTGTCTTCTGTGAAAATGTAATCTAACATATGCTGTGGTACTGTCCAGGCACTACAGGCGGGTACTCCTGCAAGCCCTGTCGAAAGACCTAAAGGAGGAGATGAAGTACATTACTAACATTATTGAAGAGCAACCCAAAAACTATCAAGTCTGGTAAGTGCATTATGTGAATTTATCCAGAGCACATAGAGAGGAGAGTGGGAGTGGGACATTCCTAAAACGACTCAAGTTTAATGAAAAAGTTGGAAGATAAGGACGGCTTTCTAAACTCCTCCTTCTGCTCCAGGCATCACAGACGTATGGTGGTCGAGTGGTTGAATGACCCCTCGGAGGAACTCCAGTTCATCGCAGACATTCTCAGCCAAGATGCAAAGAACTACCACGCTTGGCAGCACAGACAGTGGGTCATCCAGGTAGGTGTTGCTCTCGGCAGAGTTTGGCTCCAAAGCTGAGGAACGAGATCCAGTTCTCCTCCCACAGCGACGCTCTCTGCCAGACTGACTCCTTCACTGATTAATTTGGTTGGCTGTTTGTGTGTAGTTCGAGTCCCTCTGTGGTCAGTATTTGTATCATGCAATGTGAGGCAATGCACGACACAAACGCTGCACTATGTAACCGCATAAACGTGTTGGATGCCAGCTTAGTTTTCTTTGTACCCCAGGAGTACAAACTGTGGGACAACGAGCTGGAGTTTGTGGAGAATCTGTTGGAGGAAGATGTGAGGAACAACTCTGCATGGAACCAGAGGCATTTTGTGATTTCTCACACTACAGGCTTTTCAGATCCAGCTGTAGTGGAGAGAGAGATTCAGTAGGTGCTTCTTTTTTTTTCTTGCATTTTTCTAGTGTTGTTTAATTAATTGTAATGTTTAATTGGTGAGGAAATATTAGGTTTATTATATTAAAAATCATCCAGTGCCTCACAGCTGACCCCGTTAGGTTCAGTAATGTTAGTATATTTAGTGGAGGCTTGAAATTTTTTACCTTCATACGTGAATTCTTAAGTAAGAACTGAGGAGCTAAAAATGTTTGATCGGTGTGACATGTCCAAACTATTATTTATAACATGTAAACCCCAGTGTGGTTTCTCCAGTTCATGACCGCAACCTACACTGATGTGTGTTAAAATATGATTGTGTTAGAATTTGTATTTTGACACAAAAATAAGCAGAGCTAGAAGATCTAAAACATGGATAAAAATGAGACTTTTATTATCCTACAGTTTGTTTTGATCATTCACCCATTCCACATGGTGACAAGTTTACCCAAAATGCACTTTCAGAGGTTTCCTCCATTGACTTATCAGACAAAATTAAGGGTACCAGTGCATGTTAGAGTGGTTGTAAAGTTGATTTTCAATTTTTACTGGAGCATAAATATGTTTTCTAGCCTTGAAAATGTCGTGTGGCTAGCTCCTATACTTGGCTGACCCCTCCAAAAATAATCTAACTGATTGCCTTTAACTACTTCACTCGATCTATACATTTTCTTTAATATGTCTTGGTTTCATAGTCTCTTGTTTAATTTTTGTGTAATTACACAACAGCAGTGTAGCGCTGTTTATTCATTAGTTTAGACAGGCAGGAGTAAGATAATGATCCCCTCTCAAATAAAATGGATCAATTTGTAATATTTAAAGACAATCAGTGTTTATCACTCTTGTATTGCACAAATTCAATAGAGAGTAACCTGCTCATGAATGACCAACAGCAAAACAGTTTGAAACTCAGTCTGTACTAGAGATAGTCAATAATCTGCTTCAGTGTAAGAGCTCTGCTGTTCTAACATCAAGGTAAATACAGCCCTGAGCAACTAAACTGTAAACTTAATGGAACAAAGATGGAACTACTCGGTTTGACATCGTGACAACTTTAGCAAAAATAACTTGAAGCAGTTGTTTTCTGTTTTCAGTCTCTCACATTGTTGTGAATTAATTTTGGCCCACTCTTCTTTACTGTGACTGGAGCATTGCACCGCCTTAATTCTTTTCTTTTTCACCCATTCAGTTGTAGATTGGCTTCTGTGCTTGGGATCACTGTCCTGTTGTTTGACACAATATCAGCCAAACTTTGGCAAACGGGCTCACATTTAACTCTAGAATACTTTGAGAATACTTTGATATACAGAGGAGTTCATAGTCCACTCAATAAGTGCAAGGTGCCTGGGTCCTGGGTCACAGTTAGCATGAGGTGTTTGTTTTGGTTTTACTCTCTGTAACTTTAACATGTTTTTTGCTATATTAATGGCAAAAAACTCAAGATTTAGTCATTAAAATCACTTCTGCAAATATCAGAAAATCCAATATCTCTCTCTGTCTCTGTCTGTCTGTGCAATATGAATACATACATGTTTCTGTACCCTCAGCATTGTTCCTGCTTCAGTTGTGCAGTTGCATTCATTTTTCTGCTGTTCTTCCCTTTGTGTCAGATATTGCCTGAACCAGATCAGGAAGGCTCCCCATAATGAAAGTGCATGGAATTATTTGAAAGGGTAAGATGCAAATCACAGTGTAAATGATCCTATGTGTGTTTACCTGTAAGGCCCAAACATGCTGACATTTTCTCACTAGAATATTTCACCGTGCCATCCTAAGACATTCAATATATAGCACGCTACAGGGAGCTTGAGAAATGGTTATTAAAAATGGAAAAGCTCACTGCCAGTATCCTCTCTTATTTCCTTCTTTTTTTTCCCCCCAAGGATGCTGCAAGACCGAGGTCTGTCATCTCAGCCAGGTCTGCTGGAGAGGGTGCTGGAGCTAAAGGAGACACATTGTTCACCTTACCTGCTAGCATTTCTGTTTGATTGCTATGAGGATGCCTTAGAGAACATCGCCCAAAAAGAAAAGGTAGAAGAGGAGGAGCAAAAGGAAACTTTAAGAAAGGCTCTAGAAGTAAGTCCTTAGGCATACTTAGAAATAAAAGTTTGCACCCCAATGTTGTTCTTGTCAAACTCGAGATCTGAAACAATGTTGTTGTGCTTTGTTGTCTTCCTTTGAAGATTTGTCAACTACTGGCACAGGAGAAGGACACCATCCGTAAAGAGTACTGGGAGTTTTTGGGACGTTCTTTAAGGAACAAATATGGAAACGGTACTCTCTCTGATGAGCCCATGGCAGAAAATCCTGAGCCATCCATCTCAGCATCACAGTCGCAGGAGGCTAGCTAGGTCTCCTGGGGACTCGCACCATTTCCACTCCCTGCCCTGCTTCATCGCTGCCCTGCTGTCCGCAGAATCAACTCCTGGAGCTTGATATTACTGTAAATGGCTATAATTTATATTGCTGAACAAGGTTTGAGAAATAACCACAGACAAAAGGTCACCTAGAGTCTGAAATACACGTGACAGCTACATCAGAAAGTCTTTAAAAAATGAGGGAGTTACGTTTTGTCTCACACCTGGAAGTGAGTCTTTTCGCCAGGTTTAGATTTAGATTCATTAACTGGTTGTTCTTTTTCTTTGTTTCAACTTGAATATGTGTATGTATGTTGTCATGGATTCAGCTGCACCCCTGTGAGTGTGACATTTATGTTGTTTTACAGCTTTTTGTTATTTTTAATTCATGGAACTGACGCGTTAGTGAGCAGACTTCAAAGTAAGACTTCATTTGGACTTCTGGTTACAAAACGCATTTTTCACATAAATATAAAGGAGAATATTTGGTTTGAACGGGGAATTCATCTGCTTGTGTTTAAGGAAAGATGAGAAATATAAGTTTGGAATAACAGCAGTGACATGTTGTGTTGTCTTTTTTTGTTTTTGTTTTTTTGTGGGAATGAAGCAAGTTGAGATTAAAAGCAGTCATGTGCTGCTGCTTATTTTCAAATCTATGCTGCTTCCTTTAAATGAGACACTTTTTAGTTTGATTTTTTTTGTGTTTGGTCCTCTGAACTTTGCAGCCTGTGTATCGACACTCGCAGCCTCATGTCCTGACCTCCCTTGGAGCGAGGAAATGGATTTACTCCACTCGATGCAGCTGTTTCTACTTCTGCTGACACTACAACACAATCTGTCCCCTTACAGCCTCTGACCGAGCAGCCAGTGTTCCAGCTGTGCGTAATTACAGCTTCTGTGCATCGTTGACATTAGAGCAGCGCTGCTTGCGTAGTGTGGCGAACCCTGTGATCAGCACGGTCACGTCATCAGCGCTTGGCAAACGAGTGCAGTGGGTGCCCATTCAAAGAGAGTGTAACCCAGGTTACTGTTATTGCTACAATTTATAGGTGATTGCTAAGCATGTCGCATTCAGGCAATCAGGATCATTAACGTGTGCGTGTGGATGAGATTGTGCCTTGAAAATGTGGCTGTTCAGAACTGTCAGATTTAAAAAAATCAAAAGAACTACAGTGCTTTGCAAAAGTTTGAGTCTATACGGAACAGACAAGTTGGCAAAAAACCCCATTTATATTGTATCTTTAATCACTTTTTACTCGCAGCTGCATTTCTGCCAGTCGTGTTGGGAATCTCATCCAAGTTGATGGATTTATAAACATAGTAAAAGTACCATCTGTAAAGCATGTGACTGGCAGCAGCTTCATTCTTCAGCATGACAATGATTCCAAACACACTGACAATGCAGTAGAAAGATACCTGGATAGAAAAGCACACAATTGGAACAGTCAGTTATGGATTTGCCTCCTCAGCGTCCGGACCTCAACATTACTGAAGCAGTGTGGGATCATCTTTACAGCACAGAACAAAAACGCAGCCAACATCCAAAGAAGAGCTCTGAATGTCCTTCAGGAAGCCTGGAGAACTATTCCTGAAGACTACTCAAGGTAAATACAGGAGAGCTTAGCTAGGAGGTGGTCAAACTAAATATTGACTTTCACACTTATTGGAACTGTATAAACTCTGTTTTTGCCTTAGATACTGTATTTCACGTGTTTCAATAAACTGTTACCACCTTCTCCCCATTTTCATAGCAAAACAAAGAAATGAGGATGGCTCAAGACTTTGAACAGTACCGTATATATGTTTAGTCTGTAAGTAATTTGTAACAGGAAATTAAGGGCAATGACTACATCATATTAAAAAATAAACAAAATGCAATATGTCTATATTAAATAAAGAGAGTGGTTTTAGATGAAATGTTCAAACAGATACAGTTGTTTGGACAGCCCTTTTTTTACACCCTTCAAAAGTGTCTCTGAGGGTTAAGACCTGATTTTAGGGTTAAAGCTTTGAATAAAACGTGCATGCCCTCACAGCAATAGCCAAGCAAACAGACCTCTGTGTGTATGTTTGCTCCTTCCTCTACTCACAGAATGAAGCAGGAACTCTTCTGGTAGTAGGAAACAACTTTCATCCAAAATGTGACAACCACTCATTTAAACTACCTCAAACTTGGCACCGCACTTACTCGGGTCCCTGGCAATACACCCACAAAGTTTTAAGTGCAAGGAAATGAAAGGTGCTTGCAATAGGTGAAGAACAGGCTTACAGTTTCCACCTTTTTTGCTTAACAAAAAAAATGAGTCTTTCTAACTTTGGGCCAATCTGCAGGACAGTAAAAGAGCTGCCTAGTTAAACCAGGCAACAAGACAATCCCAGCAGCTGAGTATGCATATTAGCCACATTGTTTCAACTTATTAAGCAAAACAGATCAGGTACCTGCTGCATCACTTCCAGCATTGTTGAATGAGAGTGCTCCCTAGTGGTTAAACCCAGAACAAAAAACAAGCAGGGGTTCCAGGCAGTGTGTAATTAAAATACTAATTAAACCCAGCACAAGTCCAAACAAACCGCACACTGTTAAATACAGGTGAAGCAGACAGAAGGCCTGCAGCCAAACATTTGCCTTCTGTTTCGGTGTCCATATGCTATGTCCAGAACAGCAGTTGTGGTAAAGGCTTGTGGAGCCACTGTCTACTTTTTAAAAATGCAAGCACAGACACAGTGGATTAACAGGAGACCGCTGTATCCATGTAGAGTCCTGGACGAGGTCCAGATTGGTTCTGAGACATCTGCTTCTTTTAGTGGAAAAGGAAAGGCGGCTAATCCTGTGTGGGATTCTGCAGCCTCTCTGTTCATCAAGGCACCAGCCACGTGTTGGTTTTACATCAAAACATCAGAGAACTGATATTAAGCACAAGTAGGATTTTTCTTTTTCCTTGCGTGTGCACATGAATGTTGTATTGTTACAATGTAATACAAAACAGGAAACAGACTCGTGACATTTCTGTCACTGTTTTATCACTTCTGGAAAACACAAGTTGAATGTGTAATCATTTTTCCCTGCAGCGTGAACATCTGAAAATAAAGTCTGGAAAGTTAAAAAATGAAAAGACTATAGAGAAAATCAATGAAAGTCAATGAATGAATTAAGTAAATGTGTAAAAAGTAGAAAAATGGAAAAATGCTCCACCAGTCCTGGCAGATCAGCTGATGTCTTGCCATAGACACTGATAGCTCAGGTTACATCCTACCAACGTGTTGGTTATTTAAGTCACCAAATGTCCGTCTCAGTCTTAAAAATCATTTATCAGTCAGACTCTAATTGCAGGCATTTTCATAAATTGTGTTGCATTTTCAGATGCACAAAACTAATTGGACAAACTAATGTAATTGTAAGTATAAGGATGTTTTTAATAACTGGATGAACATTAGTTGCAATCAGTGGATGTCTAAAGCTGACATTACCATGAAATCAACAATCCTCAGCTCCCCATGAAACCACTCCTCGGTCTATCGTCTAGTTGTTTGAGCCTCTGAAAATGATGCACTATGTATAAAAATGTCTCTAATTCTCAAACAGTTAATAGAGCACTTTTATGAAGCTCCTTGAATTCAAGCTGAAGGTCTGCACTTCAATCACACATTGATTGTTAGATTTAAAGCCACTGTGGTGGGGTACAGAAGCACAATGACAACATAATGTATCGCTGTCCAATGATGATCCTGTGGATTTAACTGTATGTGTTTTTATTCATGCCTGCTCAGCGCTGTGCTGCTCTCAGAACAGCACCAAGCTGCCAAATATAGATTAAATTAAGTAGAAAAAAATCTTCTTTTGACTGGAGTGATTCTCCTCTAAATTAACTGATGCTCACACCACCAAGTAGACTTATCTACCATTATATATGCAATTAAAGAACGTATCTCGCAGTTAACTTGCACTGTGAGGAAACAAAAACATCTGTAAAGTGGCCACTGAATTAGAACCAATGGTGTGTAGTGTTAGTCTCCTTTACAGCACTATAAAACTGTTTTTCCTCACTGCACCCTTGAAGCTCTCAGCCTTCCAAAAATGCTAAATTTGCTGCTGTAAACCTGACTGTCATTTCTTTATTCAGTTACGAACAGTAATGTGTGTCTAACGCTAAAAATGATGTTACATGTACATCTAATCCTTCCTAATCCAGAAATCCTGGACCACAAAACTGGACTCATCTTCAGCTGGTGGCGTAAAAGCAGCTCGAACATCAAAGTGAGGAAGTGCATAGAAAAACACATTTTTAATCAGGTCACATTTGAAGAATCCTTCTGAAGTCACAAAGGCCGGCTACGAGCGTTGTCTCTTGAGCATCTTGCAGTCTCGGGAGAAAGCCTAAGGTCAGCTGTCTGCCCCTTTTCTATACGCTCTGCCTGCGTGGTGCTGGTGCAGTAATTCCTTCCACCTGCATCTCTGTTCTCTAACAGCCTCATATTTAAAGTCTCTTAAACGTCTGATGCAGTTTCCTTATATAAAGATGTGGACTACAAGACAGAAGGAAAACCCCGGATTGGGTGTAGCTTCTCCTAAGTCCTCTGTTGCATCATTTTAAATGATTCCACACAGTTTTATTATTTGGTGACACTTCTGCACTCAATTTATCTGGTAATGAAAAACATTTACTACCTCTGGCTACAACGGTTTTGAAAAGAACGAGCGGAAAGACCCTCATTTGTTCTGTGAAAGAAACCGAGTAGGAGGATTTTGAATATTTTAAAATGATCAACGACAAAGATGCTTTGTGCAAACATAACAATATCAAAGTGATCTGCAGCATAATTTTGCAAATACACTCCATTGTGGAGCAGTGTTTTCACTTGCATTTGGACGATGCTATCATCTTGAGCAGGACTTTATTTGTATTCTTTGGATGCCTGAAATAAACTCCTACGTAGACTGTGCTTTACCCTCACATGCAACCCTCATCATTACATTGCCTCTTTCCTTCACCTCCTCCTCACTAATGAATCTCACTAATGTAATCTGATCATCATCGTTACCATCGCCATCATCTGTATGGATTTCCATTAACATAAATACCACTATAAATCTTCTTTAAGGTTCAGCACGACAATTTCAGCGATGATGCTAAATGGGGAAGAATTATACTTACAGTATTAACAGGTTTCAGTGTGTGCTCCCTCCAGTCCAGCCAGTCAGTGCCTGAATTATTTATCATTTACCTTGTTATTTTTCATTTGTTTACATATTTTAGCACAACACGCATTCGTGATTTAAGCCTGTGTATTTCCTGGCTTGAAAAGTGAAAATGTTTCTTGGTACCTTAACTCAAAGAAAAATCTACTTTGCAGTTCTTTGATTAAAAGTCAGAGGAAACTAAATATATATGCAGTTGTGCAGTGAAGGGTATAATTAGATGAAGCAGCGCTAAATTAAATGACCAGGGGAAAGGTTTGAAGTTAAATTGACTTTTGATTCAGATTAAATTATAACAATGGTGCTATTAACATCGGGAACATCAGAAGGAATAGTGGTGATGCTGGTGGTTACTTTTCACACATTCATTTCTGACTTTATTGTTAATAAAATAAGTTTCCCAAAGACTGAGATTCTCCTCGAAATAAAACAATCCAAGTGCAACTTTAAGGGTAATGGTACTCTTAACCAAGGTCAATAAGTCAGGAAGTACCTTAGAGACTCATTATTTCAGTGAGATGTTATTTTCCATAAAGTGCCAAAAGTGCCCACAAATCTCACTTAAAGCTGCGTTGTTGTCATTTCTGGCCACAAGGGGGCAGTAGCTCAACCTCGAAACTGCACTACAGCAGCTAGCTCCATATATTTGATATGGCAGGGTTTTTTTTTATGACACCAGATGCCCTACCTGTCCCCTACCTATGATCAAACCAGGGATATTATGCTTGTTAGATACTATCCTGTGGAGCCTCTAATCCTGATATGAAGTTCATAAAAATCAAGCAGGAAACAGAAGGAAAGGGATAAATAAGTTCAAACTTCCACTTTGATGGAATCATTTGGACCTCATCTTCAGCCACGCCTGCTCGTCTGTTTTGGCATCTACAAAAGCTAAATGGCATTTCTTTGCTGCTCCTCAGGCTTTATGCACAATCATCCAACCTCTGCACCTTGTATTTTACACAGTAAAGCCCCGCACAAACACAAACACACATACACAAACACCCAAACCCCTCGAAACTGACCTCCAGTGACGCCAACAAACACAAAACCAAGCTCATTTTAAATTAAATGCTTTCTATTTCCCTCACGCGCCCACACACACACACACACACACACACACACACACACACACACACACACACACACACACACACAACAATCTCATATATTCCCTTAGTGATAGACTAAACATTATTTGATTTAAGGAGTATTCAGCTTTATCGCTGGAACTCTTTTCTTGGTCTTGTTGTAAGGGATATCATTATTTGGAGTCGAGCCCAGTGTCTGCACACAGATCTGTTTGTCTACACTGGGTTCTCGCTCTGTTCATCAGGTAACATTTGCTGCTTTTGTTTTCAGTCTGTTTCGGGTGGGTACTGGAAGCCCACAGTGGGTTTATCTGAGGTTTTCTGCTGGCAACATGAAGCAGCAGCAGCTCTAAAGAAAGTCAATAAGAGAAGAAGCTTCACGCTGGCAAATGAAAATTACTCGAAAAAAAAGCAAGTGATATCCTCCACGCGGTCATTTGATACACTGTTGATATGAATACTATGATAATCTCACCAGCTGACTGCCTCACTTCTCTGTTCCTAATGCTCCCGCCCATTTGACAAACCCTGTCCCCTGTCTGATCTAGGTCTGACAGGTTTTCACCCTTGGTATTGAATTTATTTTTCAGAGTCAGTTCCTCTTTAGAAGAAACATTGTTTGAGTCCCTCCCAGCTCCAGCCATCAACAGCAGCGGCTGCTTTAGATTCATTAATATTTATAGGCTAACACAGTATTTTACAGGCCGACCTGTCGCGGCTGTTGTAACTGCTGCTGTAAAACTGCATCTTAGATGCCGAAGCACTCCCTTCACAGCTGACTCTTGGCACAGCTGAAGCAATCGAGCCTAAATGCTCACACACACGCACACACACAGAACGACTTGTAGTGATTTGAGTTGAAAATCTGCTCTTGGAGGAGAAGGCTGATTTATTATTATTATTGTTATAATGCTGGGGATCTATCTGCAGTTCTTTGTGTGGCATTTTCCCCTATAAACAATATAGTAATCACATTCAGACAGCCCTGTACATTAAAATGAAGCCAATTTCAGGTCTTTCTGCCATGTAGGTGAGAGGTGATCTTACCCATTAAGGTTAGAGCCACTTTCCCCTTCAGTAACAGTGTCTTCCAGGTCTGTGACCATGAGGGAAATGGTCTGTGTTATGGAGGTGAGCAGGGCTCACCTTGTGCCCTGATGAAAGACATATGCTATTAACAACCTCTGCCTCATCACTTTTATCGGGCAATTGAATCCAGTAGTTTTCCTTCACATTAAAGTGCATGCTCCTTACCTGTGGCTGCTCACACTGTGAGTGAAGTGAAGCCATTTTCTGTGATGCCCTGGTCCAAGTTTATTTGTATAGCTCTTAATCACAGTTACAAAAGGCTTCGCAACGCCCACATTATGGAACAACAAATGTGAAAAATGGGTTTGAATCTGCTGCCACATAAAGCATGGCTCAAATACAATGCTTTAACAGCAGGAAGGACTCAGAGCTGTGGGTTTTATTGCTCATGTATGGACTGGATAAGAAGTGACAGAGAGACTCGTTAAGCAGTGGGTTATATGCTCCCCAGGAAACTTTGAGCCTCAGACGCTTCGTTTTCTGTGTTTTGATTCTCCAGTTTTTGCCCCTTTATTGCTTCAGTTTTGTATCTACGCCTGTGGTGACTGGGCCAGTCAGTCAGGTTGTTGCTGCTGATGGTGTCAACATCACTGAAACACACTGCCAGCAAGCAAGCCTGCCAATCAATCAGCCAATCAGCAGCTTATCAGCTCATCATTCACAGCATCTTTTCTTATCTGCAAACCTATGCAAAGTAGTAATGACCTAATTAGAGTGACACTCACACTTGCTGGCAGCTGTGCTGGTACAGTCAATGAGGTGGCTCATTGTGATGAATGGATGGGCGACGGCTTTCCCTGGTGGAATTCTCCCACCTGCACTCGTCAAACATTTGGTTAATTAAGTCAAGAACTCGCGCTCGTCCGCTGAGTTTTCACAACCAGATAAAATGAAGTGGAAACAACTCAGCTCCAAGAACCGGCAATGTTTTACAGCAGGTCACACAGTTGAATCATTTTGCATATCCTTGAACTTTTTCACGAATTTTTTTTTTTTTTACATTTCATTATTAGCCAGCTCCGATTCAATGACACCAATTTGTTTTCACTAAATGAATGTCACTCGGGCACTTTGCTCCCGAAACTCCAGCCTCAAATGCCATTGGCATGAAATTTTGTTGTGATATTTACTTTGCTCATGGATGACAAAGATGATAAATCTTAGTGACCGCAGTGGTGTCATATCTCCACGCTTTAGTGCCAAAA
>NW_005187402.1:3950266-3992348 GCF_000239375.1 Pundamilia nyererei | reverse complement strand
TCCACGCTTTAGTGCCAAAATGTTTTTGGGTTTTAGGTAATAAAAATGACTCAGCATATATTTGGATTCGTTATCATGAAATCTGGTTACATGATCACACACACACACACACACACACACACACACACACACACACACACACACACACAAATAAATCTCGTAAAGATTGTCTTAACATATTTTAACATATGAATTAGAAGAATGTCTCTATTTATAATGACTATGTACTCTATTAGACTTCACACTCAAACATTTACTTTTACACTGTGGGCTGTAGCTTCTGTTGGGCATTGCAGCATGGACTTTGGATGACTCATACAGTATGTCTTTCTACATTTGTTTTAAGACTGAAATGCTGCCTCTAACCAGTTATCCACCCTGCAACGCTCCTGTAAAGGTTGTCTATGGTGAGGTCTGGAGCCTCTCTCAACTACCATTAAAATACCAGACGTTTATAGTTGTAAAGCTCCATTAGAAATGTGAGGAGAGATGCTGTGGACTCCAATCAGCGGCCGTCTGGCCTCCTGGTTTGGATGTTTCAGCACCGCGGACAGCGCACAGCCTCGCTCAGCTCCTCTCGTCTTATTGATGCTTGATGATTTGTGATTTCCGGAAAGATCTGCCTGACAAAAACAAGTCCTAGGAGAAACAGAGACCTGGTGGGCTTTTCTTTTTTTTTTTTTTAGCTCATATTAAGAATAAGAGGATTATTTTGTTTCCGCCAAAAATCAGTTTAATAACAGGAACACAGGTTACCGCTCGCCTAAATTAAATTTCCTCACCTCGCAGTCACTCCTGCAGAAGTGAACTGACTACGAGCCTGAGGGTTTGAAGTGCGTGTATAAAAAAAGAAAAAAGAAATCATTTCATGTTCCCGAACACCAGTCGCGCTCACGATTGTTTTGATCACCCACCAAAAGTCGCTCACTCGCCTTTCCATTTAACACAACGTCACTGTAAAGTCTCTACGTGGCACCTCAGGCACACTTATAGCCCCTGTAGGAGTGTTCTTGGGGCCTGCGGGTCATTGGTCAACAGGACGCTCGAGCATCTCCGGCTGTAGCAGCCGCCTCCTTCTCTGCCACAAAACCCCGCACACGGCATTCAAGCAGGAGACTTGGCGGACTGCACTCTCTCATCAGGAGGAAAAAGGAAAAGCAACATAAAAAAACTTTTGCTTGGGAGTGAGATGGGCGGCTATAGCTGATCTTGGGTAACGCGATCATTGGCTGTATGGATTATCGATAAGTGCAGTGAGGAATGCGTTCTTGTCATTAATTATTTATATATTCCTGTAAAGCGGCGGGCATGCGAGAGAGACGCCGCAGCGGCGAGGATCGCCCGCTCTGAACCGGAGGAGTCACCGGCAGATGATGTCCCGATGTGAGAGTGCTTCCAGAGGAGACGGAGGAGAGGACGCAGGAGGATGAAGAGCGGGGGAGAGGGATCGAGAGCGGCAGAGGTGGAATATAATGAAGTTGAGTGGGAAAGGGCTGTGCACCGTCCTCTCCAGCACCCTCCTCTTCGTGTGCGCCCTGAGCGAAGTTGTCGTTGGATTAAGATGCGTTTCGTTGGGATCTACGGTGAAAGCGCATTTCCACCTCGGCTCCACAGCCGGGGCTTTCTACTCCGGGCTACTTGTGGGAATCGGGCAGGTCATGCTGGGAACCGCGCTGGTGTGTTGCACGGGCAAGCCCGGCTGCAGGAATTTCTTTCTCCTCGGTGTTGTGGTCTTCTTGTTGGGGGTCCTCACCGCCTTCTCTGGCGCGGTGGTGGACGGGGACACGGCTTCTCTGGTGGAGAGGAAATATTCCCATTACTGCTTCCACTCTGTGGTGTTGAACCCTGCCTGCGAGCAGCTGAGGGATTACCAGCGGAGTTTGGTCATCTCCACTGTTCTCAGCACGTTGGAGTGCCTCCTCGGGCTCATCAACCTGGTGATCATCAAAAGGTACAAAACAGCGCAGTTTTCTAGGAGCAGACAGTGTCAGAGGCAGAGCGCCGGGGCGATCATCTTCAGCGAGGAGCGGGACTGCTCCTCGGCGGATTTCCAGCCGGTGTCTTACATCAACCTGGGTGTTTTTGGTGTGTTTGACGAGACAGGTGCAGAAGTGCAGTGCGGGGGACACCCGTCAATCGAACTGCCGGGATACTCGCCCACGGACCCGGAGCTCAATCATTGCTTCCCTTTCTCCTACCCGCTCCCCAGTGAACTGCCACCCGCATACGAAGACATTTTCCCCGCTGAGGCATGCAACACATAGCCGCTCTGGAGCAGCGCTTCCCTCTGCTGTGACAATCAATGACTTTACGCTTTAAAAAAAAAACAACCCCTTCCTCTTCCTCCTCCAACAACCCAACAAAAAGCAGTAAGTTACACAGGAGGACGGCGGAGTGGATTTTGTTTTCGCCTCATTCCTTCTCACTTTTCTTTTAGCTCTTCCTATGCTTATGTTGAACATCACCAATCAGACTGATGTAGATAAACACATCATCCAGGGCCAGACAGTGCAGGCAGATCAAGGCCCATAAAACGCAACAGCTTGCTAATATAACAAAAAGCAGAGTTTGTGTTCTGAATGTTTGCTGTTAACGTTTTTACCTGTGAATAAACTGTATTTAACCTCACCTGACGTCATGGAGCTGCTGGCAGTTTAGATTTTGTGCTGGTGTGTTCACTCTAAACTTCGAGCCTAAAGGTTGCGGGCAGACCTCCTCCAGACTCCGAGGATAGCTGGTGGAGCGTAATTACGTAATGAAAGTGTCATGCACATCAATCCAAACGGTAATTTTATAAAATCACGAGAATTCATGTAATCCGCTGGGTAAACACCCGAGAAAAGGCTCCAAAAGGAGTCACATCTTTTCACGTCAAAGCGGGGATAATTTGACAGAGAAACTCTCCTTTGCACGTTTAATCCCATCCAAGTGCAATTTTAGTTTTTACGCACGATAAAATAAATTATGTCGTAATTGTTACCACAAAAAAGCACACACATTTCTGTAGCTGCTAGTAAAAAGCAAAAAAAACATGAACATATGTGTTTTAACTGTTACAGTTTATTTGTTCCTTAATTACTTTGTATGAATGTCTTTCTCAGTAGGATAAAACTTATGAAAATACAGTTAAAAGTCTAAAATCTATGCCCTCCTAAACCAAAGGCTTATGTTTAGCCAGATTTCAGACTTTGCTGGCCAATTCTTACCTTATGTTTAGCCACACTTAAGTAATGCATTAGTGTTGCACTCCAAAGAGCAGGGTGACTAAAGAGAAAGAAAGACATTATTTTAAAAAACGAGTAAAGTCTAACAATCAAGAGCTTCAAACACACGGGATCCATAAAGCAGCTGCAAACTTGGATTTGTTCTACCTTCATCAAAAGTTACTCCACCCCATCAGGCTACCTGACCACCCAGTCTGACATGACTCTGGTGACATCATTATGACATCATCAGGGGTATTTTTTTTTAGCCTCTGGATAGTTTTTCTCAGCTGGCTGCTGAGACCGCATGAGCCGCCTGAGCTTGATATGTAAAGTCTGTGGAATTTCCTTTTATAGCAAAGCTTTTGTGAGTGACACAATAGATTATGGTAATGCTGATAATGAGCATGTCAGGTTCAGGAGGAAGCAGGCACGTCTCATGCAGTCTGAGCCTGAATGTGCTTCACTTTCCTTGATTTTTGAAGTAACAGGCGGGTAAATGACACAAAATCTCTCAATTCAAGGGATCAGACCAGCTGTCCGGATGCGATACAGCCCCAACGCAGTTACTCATTTTAACCAATTTAAAGAGTTCAAACTGTGCAGCGCTGCTTCCCATATGATTCCATGTGATTGGTCTTGAAATTATATACTTTCTCCATCCACACAAATGACTGCATCGTTTCTCAGCATGGATCCTCCCTGGAGATTGAAAAGCTTTTCAACCACACTATTACTCATTTCACTTAACAGCAAGAACAGAGAGAAGACAAATGACAGATCTGGCTGTCATTATTACATGCCCACCTTTGGACAACGCGTCTCTGTGGAAAATTAAATCGAAATGCTTCCTTTTCCTTCAAATTAAATCCCCTCAAATGAGCATCCGCGGCTGAATGTCTTTCTAGGGGCACTTTGACGAGCACTCTGTGATGAACAAACTTTAAGAAGTACTTCACTGGCTCAGTGTAATAATCCTCCTCTCATCTTTTTCAAAACTGTGTCATGATGCTCTCCACTTACTCATTCTGCTTAGGTTGGGCTTTGCGTGCCAGAGCTGAATAGAGGCTAGGAGGGGGAAAAACATCCTGCTCTTGTCATCTCTCTTAGGTTTTCTGCCTGTAAAATATGTGGATATGACCTAAGATTTCCCTGAACAGCCGATTGAAGAACAAAAGAAGTCTCCAGGGAGCTGGTGCCCTCAAAGTTTCACAGAGTGTTGGCCAGAAAAGGGGAAAACAGAAGAAGATCCAAACAAAGCTAATGGTGTTGGTTCTTTGAAAGTCACCTGCCGTGAGTGTGCATAAACAGAAAGTTAGCACAGAGAAAAAAGACTTTCAAACTAAAAGATGACTTCTCTACCACGAATAAAGCTGCACGCTTGCGCTCCACGGCAGCAGTACCACACGGGGCTGGATCAGTTATGTGGCCCGAATGTGTTTCAGGTGGTTTTTGACAAGTGTGTGTGTTTTATTTTTATTTGAGAGATTTAAAAGTGCTATATGAAGGTTTCTAGCATTCTCTCTCAGCTCATAAAACCTCAAAATGTAGTAAAGATTACACTACAGGGAGGTGGTGCAATGAAGCAATGCTGCTCCTATTACTTATTTTTTTATTACGCACTGTGATTATTACTTTAGTGAAATGGTCGGATATTCAATAACCAGAGTCAATGAGGTAAATAAGCGTCATTTGGTTTGACGTGAATGCCTCAGAGTTATATTGTTAATGGGCTGAATGTGGCACAAATAAACCCAAAATTTAGATGGTGGAATAAACTCCTGTCTGACGGTACTCTGATCTCCCCTGCTTGTTAAATCACCAGACCTTCAGTGCAGGCTGTTTGCATTTACAGATATTGGACTGAAGATTTTTGCCACTTCCATTTTCTAGCTTATTGTCTGGTTAGGCAAGGCACAGACAGAGTGCACAAGGTCACTTATGGCATATATTTAAAATAGCTTTACGAGTCAAATTCTACATAAACATCCCCACGAAATGCACAAAACTGATGATTTTATCTTTCAAATTTGTGGAGCCACAATTATGTAGATACCAGGACTAACATTTTCTGACATTTGCTGATAAAATCTGCTGCACTGATAACACAGAGACCATATTTGGTGGATTTCACTCCAGAAAACACGAGTATTTAAGCAAAGTTTCTTCCAGGAAAGAAGAATGGCTTTTGTTCACACTGAGGTGATTAAACGAAAACCGAGCTGTGTCATGCTTCTGTTCACTGGCTTATCAGATCTGTTTTCTGAGCTGCAATCAGTGTGCTACATATTGCACATAAGTGCATTATGATGTTGCCAAAAGTAATTAAATCCCGTTAGTGTCCAGAAGCTAATTACACATGATCGTGGAAGTGTTCCCATTTCACGGCATTTCATACTTTATATTGAGCACATTCGTCATACAAAATTAATGATGAGCTCACAAGATATGACGCTGTGGTATAAACCGCCCTCTCAAGCAGTGTAAATATGATGCAAAAATATGAGCTTTAACTGGACTAACCAAAGCAATCAGTGACACTTCAGCACTAATGCAGAGGTAATCATTATCCAATTATATACTGCAACATTACTGACATTTTATGAATTCATGAGGCTTTTCATTTCAAAACTGTTGGAAAATGCAGCTAATAATACACACTGGAATGTTCAGTGCTTGACATTTACTCTCTACTATTTTTACACTGTGGCATTGCTGTTATTTAGTAAAATTCTGAATACTTCTCCACCACTGCAGCCAGCTTGGTAAATGCTGACTGAACTATGGGTGATATAGTCCCTCAATCCCTGTAAGGTGATTATTATTTATTTGCTTGTTATTAACACAAGATTAATAAAAACAACAATAATAATAATTTAAAAAGGCCAGAGGGGCCGATATGGCAGCCTCGCTTCTGTCAGTCTGCTCCAGGGCAGCTGTGGCTACAACTGTAGCTGCCTCCACCAGTGTGTGAATGTGAGAGTGAATGAATAGTGGAATTGTAAAGCGCTTTGAGGGCCCCGAAAAGCTCTATATAAATGCAATCCATCATTATTATTATTACAAAAAAAATGTACCAGTTACATAAGTCTTACAGACAAGAAGCTACCGAGACACTGCTCACAACTTATCTACAACGTTTGAGTCGTATGCATATGTACATAAATTTGACCTTTATTGCACAAAAAGGACATGAGTGTGATGGTAAAGTGCAAATTGGCTTGAGGATGGTAACAACTGCATTCTGCTGTTAACTTCAGCTCTTTGGAAGCATCTGCACACACAACGTGCTCACACAAAGAATCCAGAGTGATGTTGAAACTGGGCGTTTGCTGACCTCAGCCCTGCAGACAGAGATTGTTTTGAAGTCTTTTGGGCTGGTTTTTGACTTGCATGTTTTCGGCTTTGTGTTCAAATGTAAACATTAAAAGAAAGTTTGCGTGTCCTCATTAGGATAGGGATTTGTTTCAGTGTGTGGGACTGTAGCCTAAGGTTTAACTCGGTAACTGGTAATTATGTGAGAATAAATTTCACCCCACGCTACAAAGTAATGCTACAAGTAGAGTAATGAGTTACATTTTCTGGGGAGTAACATATTGCATTTATTTATTCATTTTTAAAAAATAATCAGTAATGTGTAGTTTATTTGCACAATGACACCAAAATGTAACCTAATACAGCAGATAAATGAAAAATATAACTTATGGGATTTTAAAATTCTCTACTATATCTAATTTTTGCTACTGAATTAAAAAATGACAACTTGGATTTAGAACTACATTAAGAAATTATCATGTATATTATAATTGGGTCAGTACAGGTAATGAGGAAGGTAGCTAACCTTCAGCTAGCAACAGAAGTTATTAGCTTGATATTGCTAAATTAAAAAATATATCTCTTTATAGGATTTTAAGTCTCTGTACTGTATTTACTTTTTGCTACAACATTTAAAAAAATGAGAACTTGGATTTAGAACTACACTAATAAATTATAATACCATGGGTGTGTATTGGTAATATAGAAGGTAACCAATTAGCCAATAAGACTTTCTTTTTATTCTACCTAGCACCAGAAGGTAATAGTTTGAACCTCAACTGGCTGCTTTCATTGTGGAGGAGTAGCAGCTCTAGTATGAGGCCATCCTGGATGGCTGAACTTCTCACCCTATCTCTAACTGAGAGGCCAGCCACCTTTCAGAGAAAGCTCATTTCTGCTGCTTGTATCCGATCTCTTTCTTTTGGGCACTACCCACAGCTTGTGACCATAGCTGAGGGTAGGGACATGGATCGACCAGTAAATCGAGAGCTTTGCTTTCCTCCACCCTTTTCCGGTTGAGGACCATGATGTCAGACTTGGAGGTGCTGATTCTCATTCCTGCCACTTCACACCCGGCTGCGAACAGCCATCACCTGATGAAGCCAACAAAACCTGCAAAAAGCAGAGATGAGATTCTGAGACCACCCAAGTGGAAGCCTTCAGCCACCTGACTATGCTTAGAAACTCTGTCCATAAACTTTATGTACAGAATCGGTGACAAAGGGCACCCAAAGAGCTTGCTCTACCAGCATGACATTGTTCCTCCTGTGTCCAAGGTTCAACAAATGGATGGACTCTCCTTTCCAGCACCCTGGCACAGACTTTCCCAGGGAGGCAGAGGACTCTCCCTCCAGTCCCCCTTCCTGAAGACAGGAATCACCACCTCTGTCTGTCAATCCAGAAGTACCGCCTCTGATCTCACACATGCAGAGACGTGTGAACTCAGACAGCCCTACAACATCCAGAGCCTTCAGGAACTCAGGGCGAACGTCATCCACCCCAGGGGCCTTGCCACTAAATAGCTGTTTAACTGCCTCAGTGAACTCACCCCCAGTGTTGGACAAGTCGTTGCCCTCTTCCCCAGACTCTGCTTCTTCCACAGAAGACGTTTCAGTGGGATTAAGAAGCTCCTTGAAGTATTCCTTCCACTGCCCAAAATGATCCTCAGTTGAACTCAGCAGTGCTCCACCCACAGTGCACACAGTGCAGGTAGAGCACCGCTTTCCCCTCCTGAATCGCCTGACGGTTTGCCAGAATCTCTTCAAGGCAGTCCGAAAGGCTTTTTCCATGGCATCTCCGAACTCCTCCCACACCCGAGTTACTGCTTCAGCGACTGCCCAAGCCGCGTTCTGCTTGGCCCGTCAGGGCCTATCGGCTGCCTCCGAAGTCCCACAGGCCAACCAAGGCCAATAAGACTCTTTCTTCAGCCTGATGATTCCCTTCACCTCTGGTGTCCACCATCTGGTTTGGTGGACACCATGATTGGACTCGATGCCCCCAGTCTCCCTCGGAATGCTGTCGAAGCTCTGCCGGTGGTGGGAGTTGAAGATCTCGCAGGCGGGGACCTCTGCCAGGCGTTCCCAGGGAACCCTCACTATACGTTTAGGTACCCGAGGCCTGTCCAGCATCCTCCCCTGCCACCTGATCCAACTCACCACCAGGTGGTGATCAGTTAACAGCTCTGCACCTCTCTTCACCTGAGTATCTCGAACATATGGTCGCAGATCTGATGATACGATTACAAAATCGATCAGCGTTGGGGTTACATATAACCGTAGGGAGCATTAAATATTTTTTTCTCAAAATAATCTTTTGAAACTGTGATCATTATCTCCACAAAAACAATTTTGTTTCCTCACTGGCTGTTTTCCAGGCCAGAATAAAGAAATTCTAAATTTAGTCTGATTTATTTTTATCCAGCATGTTTCTCCGTGTTGCTGATCTTAAATATCAGCTCCATCAGATCCAATTACAATTTGACAATGTGCGTTCACCCTTACAGGTAATAGAGGGAGAGATTAACTTTCTAAAAAGTCACCACTGTGGGAGCATTTTACAACATGCTGTCTAAATGCATCTTGTACATATCTGTGGTCATTAACAAACGTCACCTGCCTGCTCACTGGAAAGAAAATCTAAGATTACACCATCAATCTAATCTGTATTTATCCACGGGTGTTTACTGAGCCTGGAGGCTTTTTTCAGCAACTTACCGAATCCCACCGAGAGCCTGGTGTGGACAGCGTCTTATACTGCTGCTACTGAGCTGATACATGAGAGGAGACAGGGGTTAAGTGCCTTGTTAGTGGCACCTTTTAATGGGCTGTGACTTGCAGGCTTTCTGTGCACAGACCTGCTTTCCCTAGCTTTAAAATCTGAGCTTTAAAATTCTCTGTTCAGCTGATGAGAGTTTAAAAGACATCTGGCGAATATCTTTAAATGTTTGTGGCTGTTTTTTAATTATTAATGAAATGTTAAAACTGCTTTAAGATGCCACTGACAGTGTGAGTACTTCTGTTAATGTTAATATAGTCCCTGTGCCTTTGAAGATAACACATGATGCCCTGCTGCTTCGGAGGTAGAATGAGCAATAGGATATTTTAAAAAAAGAAAGAAAGATGAGTAAGGTTGTAATGCAGGGCAGTCCATTATCTTAAGATCTGTGTTCTTTGCTGTCCAGAGTTTACCCCCCCCCTGGTGGCAGATCCTTTGTTGGATAGCAGTACCGCATTAGTGTAATGACACTCCCCCCAGCTCTGGTCACACGCAAAGTAAAAAAATTGCTGACTTGCATCTTAAAGTTTTTCACTCTGAGGAATAAGAGAATGTTTCTGCACAAGTGATTACGCTGCAGATATTTAGATGACTGATGTACACGGACAGGAGTGTGCAGCCGGGGTGAATCCTCAGGTGAGGAAGTTAGATCAAAGATGTCTTTGGCACTGTGTGAGACCTGGTGAGACAATTAGCTCATTAATGTGTGTAATAACTTTTTAAATGTCATAGTGCCACTCTATGGTGGTCACGCAGAGAAAATAATCACCACGTTGCTCAGAAAACAGGCACACTGGGTTGAAACAGAATTTTTCATTAATTTTTCTTTCCCATCTGCATATTCGTCCGACTGCATGTCAAGGACAAAACTGCCAGCCATGCTTATGGGGAAAAAAATCGATATCCCCTAAAAGCCTTTCATTAGAAACATATCCATTTGCTGTGTATGGCTGCCAGGGAAAGTTGTGTCTGGAAAAGCTCCAGTGGCTTTTTTAAAAGCCAACTCGAGGCTCCTTTCCTGACAGAAATGTGGTTCATTACCTATGTGTGGGCTTCCAAGCTATTAGACACGTTTGAGCCGACTACTCGAAACCTTTATTCTCCTCTAAGATCTCTGAAGTAGCATTTTAAAGTTTCTGCTTTTCACTTTTCTTCTCAGGAGCAACATTTTGAGGCTTGTAATTACTGCTGAACACACAAAGGACAAATCACCAAAATCACAGGGCAAATAATTCATGTACATTTAGTTTGCTCCAACTCTACCTGCTAACTGTGTGTTCGCATTTTTTGCAAATGACGCATAATCTTTCTGAGTGTAGCTGCACACAACTTAAGAATGTTCTTGATTTGGACACTTTAAAATGGAGTAATATCTTTAGACTAGACAGTAAAATGTACTTCAAAGAAAGACAGCAAGGTATCCACTTACAAACATGCAGTAAAACAGTTGCATAGATTACAAAGTCTAAATTGTTTGGACATCCAGTCACTGCTTTTCTTCTTCTGTAAGACTTCAAACAAAAAAAACACCTCCCAACATATAAGAGTTAATTGCTTTTTGTCAAGAATTTACCAAACATCTCTCTGATGTCCAGGAAAAAACAGACTTCTACAGATTAATGTCAGTTAATTTAGTTGCCTAACAAGTAAAAAAAATCCCCAGCTTGATGCTGGTAGGAGATATAAATCCCTTTGGGATAGCGTCAGGAAGGGCAGCTTAAAAATCTGTCAAATCAAACAGAAGGAGCTGCCTGCTGTGGTGACCCCTTATGAATAAAGCAGCAGCCAAGTGGCTTTAATGGATACATATAAAATGGCTTTAAACCCCCTTTAAAATGGCTACCCTAATTCAGGTTCATCCAGATGATGCTAGTTGAATCACAGTTAGTGAAATAGAGATCACCTGAGTGCACTTCCTGTGTCTGTATCTGGTTAATCACGCCATGAAGATAAACTCTCTAGGCAACTCCAAGAAGAGGTTATAGAAAAGTAGAAGTCAGGGACTGATGTAAAAAATATGAAGTCACTGAACATCGCTTAGAGTTCAGTTAAATCTGTCAGTAAGAAAAGCAAGAAATAAGACAGAGACGTAAACAGACCTGGAACTGGTCGTGCTCACAAACTGAGTGTGCAAGACGCAGACCACCAAGACACCTGTGACTACTCCAAAGCTTCAGCAGCCGAGACCGAGAGACTGTGACTACAACACTGAGAGCTTCACCCGTCAAAGCTTTATGAACAATAGGAAGAAGAGAAAAAAAAGCTCATGTTAAAGCTTTGCTGGAGAAGCATGTGGGAAACTCCGAGGTGAACTAGAAGAATCTGATGGGCAGTTTAGCCATCAGACTAAACACGATGTTTGTCAGACACCCACCACTGCACATCTCCACACACGTGCCATCCACACTGTGAAGCATGGTGGCGGAAGCGCCATGCTGTGGGGATGCTTCCTGGCAGACAATCAGATTTTTCATTATTTCGGAGATTGGAGGGGTCGTTTTACAGCATGACAATGACCTGAAGACACAGAAATGGTTTATGGAGATGAACAAGGTGAAGGCTCTGGAGTGTCCAAGTCAAAGCATCACTCCAACGAGGAATTTATGACTGGACCTGAAAAGGACTCTTTACATCCAACCTGACAGAGCTTGAGTAGTTTGATGGAGCGGTATCAGACTCGGTGCTGTGATGGCAGCCAAAGGTTCATCTGTTAAATGCATTCACTTATTTTACATGACGTTTGCTTTTATTTTCAATTGTTAGACTTCTGTTTTAACTTTGTCAAATGTTTTTAAAATGAATTCTTGCCATAAAAACCAAGTTATATTTACCATGATTCCATTTATAAAAGCGATAAATGGAGGGGGAATGTTTTTTATAGGCACTGTGCTTTCAACTTCATTCCTTTCATATTCTCTATATAAACTTCCCACCATAAGAGCCATATGCATTAAGCTGTCTCTTGAATGAAAATAACAGAGGTCTGTTTTCTGTGTATGCTCTTAATCCATTCGGTCTCATTCTTTGAGGGTACGCCTGATTTTTTTGCTGTATCACTTTCCCTCTGCTGCCTTTTCTCAACATTGCTCCCAATTATGCTTCCCAGTCTGTTGCTGAGCTCTTTGGGTCTGCATGTGCACTTTCCTGTTCTCAGGTCTCTATTTGTGAACTCCCCCCCCACTGTGGAGGACTGTCGAACAGAGCGGCGGTCTTCATGCAAACAAACATGACCTTTTCTCTGAGCTCACTTCACTTGTTTTTGCCATTTTAGCAGCTGCTTAACTAACCAACTTCATTTATAATACATGTAAGCTATGAAGTCATTCACAGGTGCTCCTTCACACAAATGATGGATATGTGATCCAAACCTATCCAGATACTTTGTGTATAATTTCAGAGGTTCAGATTTATTTATTTACAGGAAATAGACACAATGTGCAATACTGTATCTCTGTCACACTTAAATGTTTCAAATTTTAATACATTTTAATATTAGACAAAGATAAATAAGTAAACAAATAGTAATTATAAAAAACAAAATACAGGTTTAAAATGATGATATTATTTATTAAAGGAAAAACATCATCGTGGCTCAAGAGTTGGGAGTTCGCCTTGTAATCAGAAGGTTGCCGGTTCGAGCCCCGGCTTGGACAGTCTTGGTCGTTGTGTCCTTGGGCAAAACACTTCATATGCATATGTTGCTCTGATAATGCCTTTTCAGACGTGCAAGCTGCCAACTCCATAGGCACTAATGCACCACGGTACCATCAGAGATGCAGGGCTTTACGTCCTTCAGACTGAAGAGGAGAAGGAGTGTTATCAGCACTCAGTTCAGAGTCCATGTTTGTTTAATTTGTCTGACCACTACTTTGCAGTCATTTTAAATGAGCTTTGGCTCAGAGAAGAAGGTGAAACTTCTGGATTGTGTTCACATATGGCTTTTTTTTTTTTGCATGGTAGACGATTAATCTGCATTTGTGTTCATAAACAATGATTTCTTTAGATGCGACAGAATCATTCCTGTTTTCAATGCAGTGCTTGCCAGAGATCACAGGCATCCAAGATTGATTTTTGACTTGCGCAAAGCAGTTTCTCCAGATTCCTTTGATGATATTATGTATGGCGGATGATGGTGATATTCAGTTTTACATCGAGGAACATTATTCTGACATTGTTGCAAAATTTGTAGACACAGTTTTTACAGATTGGGTAATTGACAGAAGTTTACCAATCACGTTGCTGCCCTGTCACTGGTTAAACTGAGTAGTTACAAAATGTTTCTTTTCAGTATCATTTACTCTTTCAGCTTTTTTGCCCTCATCCCAAATTTTGCGAGACCTGTTGCTGCAATCAAATTCAAAATGAGCTAATATTTTTCATAAAGTACAAACTGTCTCAGTTTAAACATTTGATATTTTTTATGTTCTGCTGTCAACAAAATATGGGTTTTATACAGTGTCCTGACTTTTTGGGAATTGGGATTGTAAAACATGTCCAGTTATACTTGTGACCACTACACAAAGAGTTTGGGGTCGATGTAAGGATTCGTTTTAAGTTTAGGTTAAGGTTAGGGTTTGCCACTTCATGTTAGAGTTAAACTTAGTTTTAAGAAGCTTGGGAATGTAATAGTGTCAGTGACTGTCCTGACAAAGTAAGCCAAACAATATGCCTTTGTGCTTATGTGTGCCCGTTCTCCTCTCACAGACAATATAAAAGATGGACAAAGCTTCTGGGTTTGAAGAGTGAAGCCAACTTGGAAATGCCTTAAACCTGCATTCTTTTTAAAGGCCACCAGGGGGCAGTGCACGTGGTTGCAAAAAGACTTCCGGTGTTCTGCGAAACTTTGTCAAACACCCAACCGTAGCGTAAATGTATAGTCACGTCTATCAATCCGTGCTACCTTATTAGAAAATACTACCTTACGTAATTTATGCCTCCCCATCGTACATATCTATAGGTAGGTCGTTCTGATGGCCAAATCACACTTATCATTACATTACATGCTTCCGGCTTGGATTTATTTAGATATGACGTAAATAAATCGACGTAAATTAAGACTTGAAATATGACTTCAATTGAGACTCCAAATTGGAGTATTTTTGCACAAAAAACAAAACGCATGTTGGCTTGAAAAGTTAACAAACTGACAACAGCTTAAGGAAAACAAGTATCAGCTGTAATAAAGAAGTAAACATATAATACTAACCTTTTTTCGCACGCACAAGATCGGGGTAGGATCAAATATTTGTCGTGTACTATTAACACCGAAAACATTGCAGTTTTGAGTTGTGCGCATGCGCAGTAACAACAAGTAGGACAGCTTGATAGGTAGCGTGTTTTGTCAGGACACCGGCTCTCCTAAACTACTTCAAACTTGGCGCCGACTCTCACTCGGGTCCTCGGCTTTCTTTGGCCTACTGTCATGGCGGGAGGGGGCGTGGCCCAGCTCCCGTGACATCACGCTCCAAAGCCCAAAGCGGACCAAGCATGAAGGGACCCGATGAGCAGCTGTAAGGAGAGCAAAAGATGAAGCTAATAAAATGTATTCACAGAGTGAACTGTTGTAAACACAATAACACTAAGATTCAGGAGTTACTATGCGAATCAGTAAATGTGACCAATGTTTACTGATTTACATATCACCTCAAACATCTGGTGAAACAGATGTGTATATCCAAATTTCAGCATGTCAGCAATATTCGATAAAACTTTTTTACAACTTCATTTTTGCTTACAACGTTTAATATCTTAGCCAAGGAAAGAGAAAGATCTTTATTTTATTTTATGTTTGCATTGCATCACATAACTCACTAATCATTTCAGTCTCGGTTTAAAATGGAGCATCAGCGCTCACTCTTGGCTTTAGAAGTTTCAAAGCAAACAATGTTAACCAGAGTTTTTCAGTCACAGCTCACGGTCTTCATTATTCAAGGATATCATCAGCAGGTAAACTGTAAACAAACACAAGCTTGCAAACATCATTTACCGATGATTCAAAGCTCCAGAAAAAGCTAGTGAGTGCACTTTGTGGTTACTGATCAGCAGGCTAGAAGTGAGTCTGAAAAAGGCTGAGATTTCAGCCTTTTTCAGTCAGTACTGTGTATCAGATTGAAACCTTCCCACCTCATAAAGCATCTCCTTGCTTAAAAAGTGTCACTCACAGAGGGCATTTTTATTTCGATGAGGGTCATGAGGATTGCTAAAAAGCCCTTTTAGCGATCTGGACTCCACCATCATCGACCTGTGGCTGGATCATCTCACACCTGCTGAGTTAATATTTAATGAGTGCTCTTCATCTCTGCTGCTATTTAAATTTTTATTAGTTTTTAATAACCAGCGTAAACCAAACCCTTTACACCAGATATCTGTCTGTTCCATTGTTCCACCAACTAATAAACACCATCTTCTAGCAATGTTATTTTGTTATTTTGTTGCATTCTTACTGAAAATGAGAAATAGTGAGTGCTACATTTCTAAACCAAAACCTCTGCAAGAGAGAAGCTACAGTATTATTGTAGATATTATTGAAGTTCTGGAAAGTGCTCTCAGAATGACTTCACACAAAATCAGATCAGACCCTGAAACGTCTGAGCTAACGCGTTCCTGTCCCATGTAGTTCACGGAGGGTTAACGAGCTACTCCTTCACTGCTGTGTAAGTCAAGCCAGTAGTAATTTTATGCAAACAGCAAGTGTTTCCCTCCAGGCTTCTTAACAACTAAGCCGAGGTTTAGCGAGCTGGATTCCTCTCAGCAGCTTGGAACAGAAACTGTGGCAGAAACTCAGTGAGGGGAGAAGGGGAACCCTGGCAGAGTCTGCAGCCACAGAGTGACTCGTGCGTCAATCAATAGCTCCTGCAGTGCCAGTGTTTTCAGAGGGAGCCAGCTCTAAACTTGCAATAACCTCTCTGGCTTGTTGCCATCTGCCACTTAGCAGACAACTCCTGGAGCATCAAAAGAGTGGAGGAGCGGCGCAGCTGTAATTAGTCCTGCATTTGCTGATGGACAGGCAGGCACGGTTGGATCTTACCTTACCTAAAAGAGAGACGAGGGGCAAAAACAAACACACACGTTTCCTTCATTCGGCATACATGCTGAGGAGGTGCAAAATGCTTACCGATTTATGAGAAAATGATTTATGCTGTTTCACATGGGCACAAACACAGGCCTGTGGTGATTTAAAGATACATCACACTGCAAGAGGAAGAACTCTCATTTCACACATTCTGTTTTTCTTCACTACAGAATAGAAACATATAAAAATATTTAGGTTGCTTTTATAAATTTCGAATTTTCGTCACAGGATATGTTCTATCCAACATGTGCATTGCTGGAAGGGAGCTCAAGCTGCATTATAAAGGGGAAAATCTGCTTTCTTTTCAGTTACAAAAGGCTGTGTGTGTTCATCAGCTTGTTGCTAGACTGGCCTTGCTTTTAGACGGGCTGTGTGCACCTAGTTTGTGAAAACAACTGCATGCTGCATCTGAACTTGACTCTGATAAAAAAAAAGAAGTGTGAATTCAAAGGGTTATGTGCCAAAAACCAGAAGAGCGGTAATGCCTGCTGATCTCTAACTCCAGGAATCCCTCCCAGCAAACCTAACTAGTGGGTCCTTAAACATCTTGATGCCGCTGGTATTCTGAAGCAGTGGAGCTTTGAGAGACTTACAGTTCAGACAGTGAGATGTTTTTATGTCTCACGCCAGATCATCCAAACGTGATAGAAGACGGGTCTGGAGCTGAGTCTGACTGGGGGCCAGACAGGAATCTTATTGACGGGCTCTAATCTCAAATCATCTGCATCGACCTTTGATATAAATTTGACTTCCAAAAAAATAGTCCTCTACATTTTCAAAAACTGCATATATATCTAAATTTTTATTATCATTTGAAGTTGTCAATACCAAATTTTATTTACTCCACAGCTGCAATTAGTCTAGCATTATTCAACCTAATGGCAGGAGTTGTTTAAGTAATCAAGAGCAGACTTGTACAAACATTTAGTTCGTTACTAAATTAGCACTAGAACAAGGATAAACATTTAATGCTCCAGCAAGTGATGTTGTAGAAAAACAAAGGAGCTTGGAAAGAAAAGCGTCTGGACTTCTTTAAGTTGCTTGAAGACGTTTCACTCTCATCCAAGAAGCTTCTTCAGTTCTAAGGTCAAATGGTGGAAAGTCCCAGATTTAAACCCAGTGGGAGTGTCCCCCCACAGAGGGACAAAAGGACCCCCTGATGATCCTCTAATCACATGAGCCAAGGTGTGAAAGCGGGTGTAGGTCACAATCAGCCAGGGTTTCGGGTGAGCTCATTGTGAAACCTAACCCCACCCTATCATGTGATTTCCTGAGGTCAGATGGCCCAGGATGTGAGTGGGCGTTAAGCCCCGCCCTCTGTTCAAAGATGGTCGCTAACAGTGGACATGGCTTCTTTCACTCCTCTTTCAAACCATCTGTCTTCTCTGTCCAAAATGTGAACATTGGCATCCTCAAAAGAGTGACCTTTGACCTTTAGATCCTTGGCTGATTGTGATCAACACAAACCTTACCAGGAATGACACCATTTTTTTTCTTTTGATGATAAGCCGTCATCTTAGAGAATTGACCCTGTGCACGAGAAAATGCTAACTTCCTGGTTTGAGACCGGATGTGGGGTTCTACATTTCCGGTAGCTTTACTTTGCGGTCAATCGCTACTGCGAAGATATTCTCCAAAATCATGTCCAAAACTCGAAAACGGAAAGATTGCGTTAAGTTACAAAGAGCAGAAGGTGGGAACACTCACAACTGTTGTGTCATAAAAAATCTAATGATCAATTTTGATGTTTAAAGAGTTTAGATTGATCAGTTGTTTACATCACTCAACACAAGCAGAACTGCATCACTGCAGAAGACACATCATCCACATTCAGAAGCACATCTCTGTATAGTGACAGTTATTATGATTTAAACAGGCACATGTTCAGCATTCAAACTACAGGTGAAGAATAGTCAAACCAGATGTTTCCCCGTTATGTCGATATCAGCTAGTCAAGTACACACCTACACAGCATGTTAACAAACTGTGAAAAAAGCCACACAAAAAATGAACAATTGCTGGTAAGGGTTTCTATACATTAGTATTTACGAAGGGTATGTTGTGACTTACCTTCAAAATTACAGCGGTCCCTCACTATAATGTGGTTCACCTTTCACCTCGCTGTTTCGCTGATTTTTTTAGTGCAAGTTTGCATGCTTATTTTTTTTACGTCACATTGTGTCCTGATCGCTGCAGACGATCTCCTCCGTGACGTCTCTCCTGTACAGTACAGAATCGCTGCATCGATCGCTAGCAGTGTGACTCTGAAGTGCAGTGTTGTATGTCCACGATGTCCACGAAACGTTTTGCACCGTCAAAAAATAAAAGTGGCTACTTGATTTCACCTATCGCTGGTTATTTTTAGAACATAACACCCGCGATAAACGAGGGACAGCTGAGAAATATAACATTTGAATCCATTTTCTCTTTTGCCCTGAGGCGTGGGGAAAAAATATCGACAAGTCGATGAACATCATTTACAGATATATTGGGTAAATGCCCAAGACATCTATAGAAATGTAAATCGCCGCTTGATTCATTCACTTGCTTAACTTGTTTTGGACCGTAAACCAGGCGCGAATAGGACACCGGAAACAAAGCTCCCCACGGGAGTTTCCACACCGGAGGTAGCATATGCTAACGTGCACATAGTCAATTTTAAACCTCCTGCTGGAGGTTTCTTCCTGTTAAATGGGAGTTTTCCCTTTACATTGTTGCCAAGTGCTTCTCACTGGGGATCATCTGATTATTCTCTGACATTAAACACACCACCTGCTATAATTTAAAAAGGTAATTTAAAGAATTGAAACTAAAATCTGGCCTAAGCGAATTGATAAAATAATACAAATAAAAACAATAATAACCAAATCAATAACTGTCCTTTCTGGGTCACTTCCAGCTCTTTTTAATCCCTTTAAAGGTCTCAGTCTTTAGAAAGTGGTTACAACATGCTCGGCTTCATAGACAATGTGTGTTGGACAAAGAGGTTAATGGGGATTTGAAATGTGGAGGGCTCTGTGGTTTCTGGGTTACCATGGCAAAACAGCCAATATTCACTAGTTTCTGCAGTTTAGATCTCAGACGGCTGCAATAAGCTGATGTTCTTAGACCCAGCAGTATGTTTAAAAACACATTTTAGTCATTGTTTAAAGAGCAAGAGCTGTGTTGTAGATGAACGTGTGACAGTAACGAAGGTGAAATATGCAGGACTGTTTTCCACTTAACCCAAAGCCAAATGAAGGGCATCACGATTGTAACAGATTCCTGTTGAACACGGTAAAGCAGCTTGTTGCCTTTTTCCCTGCACACCATGCTTGTGTGTGTAGTTTGTCCCCAGAGCAGTTTCACTGAGGGCCTCGCTGCGAGCTGACAATCTCACCGGCAGCCAGAAACATGCAGTTTGACACGCTTCGACTTCACTGAAGAAGCGTGTCCAGTACAGCCTTTTCATGTACAGTTTGGTCACACTTTAGGCTCTTTAGCAACATTTAGTTAAGCACACTTGAGCGTAGTTCTACAGACAGGCTTCCACACAGCAAAATCACATGACTCATAAGCAGAGTTTAACAGCTCCTGACAGTGTGGGTCATTTCATAAAGTCGGATTCATTGTGTTGGAAAAGCTTCGCAAGGAATCTTTAACTTTGTCCTAGCACATATTTCTTATCTAGTCTGTTTCACAGGCATGAGCATAACAAATTAACAGCTGTGTGGGAGGTTTTATTACAAAAAATAATAAAACAAAACAATGACATTTGGTTATGGTGTTAGGATGGGCTGAAAGCTGCTGTTTCCTGTCTGACTCCATGTCTTTGCTCGTATATAGATTCCAACATTTAAAGTCTTTTGAAAGAAGAAATTTTCTCTTTTGACACATGTGGCACAGATCGCAAAGATTAAAATTTTTACAGAGCGAGAAAGAAAAAGAGTTTTCCATATTTGATGCACCAGGCTCGGATTGGAGCAGGACACTTTCCTTTCACAGAGATGCCTGGGGTGAAAAGAGTGGGGCAGATATCAGGGTATTCATGAGCCCACAGCTGAGCACTGCAGTGTTGCTGTTTGGGTCAAAAACACAGCCACATCACCTCGATGGTCTCAGCTGCTGTTTGTGCCGACATGTTTACACCCTGCAACGTTCCAGAGTTGATGGTCTCCTTGTAGCGTTTCAGTGTAATCCTTCAGAGGCCAGAGCCTGAGGGTGGTCACCACAACAACAACCATGAGTCAGGCTAGAAGGAATGTCCCTCTTGAACTAGATATCTGCATCTGAGTATGAGGTGAAACCTTAGAGGAAGAAGGCCAAGATAACTACCGAGATTATTTAATCATCATTATTTATTTTCCTGAAATAACACAAATGATTGAACAACAGGCTGGAGCTTTTGTTTTATATGTTCACTTTGAGACGTCAACAAAGAAAACAGAAGAAAACAATTCCAAAGCATCATTATTTCATACACGGCAGTGGTCATATCTCATTTGTATGCTTAGCGTATTAAAACTGCATTCATTAAAAGAAGAACATCCTTCCTGGTTGACATCAGTTACACTTTAATTTATTAGTAATTTCCCACTTATGGACTTTTTTAAAATAAATGTGGTGAGTTTCTCACATTGGGCAGATAAATCAGCTGCTCATCCTCCTCCCGCTTCCCTCCTTTTCTTCCAGTCTGTTTTTGATGTCAGAGCTTTGTGTATTTTTTTTACCCAGCTACAGTATACAGCAACATCGTGTCTCAGTGGACACAACCTTCACCGACTCAGTTAGTGCAGCTTAAATATCACTTCTTTGTTTTGTTTGTTATCCATCCTCTTGCCTGAGGAAAATATGAGGAGGTAGACCTTTGCTGGCTTCATCCACGGACACTCTTCAATTTTAGTTTCAGTCAATGAAGAGTTATTGTTGCAGCAGTACTTTTCCATGACACACCTCTGAATGAATGTGTTTACTTACATTCAGATTCACTAACGTATGCATGGAGGTAAGGATTGAAACTGGTCAGAGCTCACATTTCACGAATCCAGAGTAATTTTCTGTGGGCACTTTCACAGTATGCACATTTCTGTGCTCATATCGGTGAATGAAGGACCAATGGTTGAGATTCTCTGTCCCCAATAAAGCCACAGAAAAGAATTACAACCTCATTCAATCAATCAATCAAGGCTTTATTCGCCACGTGCAGGTTGCCCCCCCGCCCCACCTTACACACACACACACAACACAGACATCACATGGGGATACAGGTCGGAGATCGGTAGCGTTACAGAAAAAAAACAAAAAACACTGAAATATACACTACAATGGGAAGGTACAAGAGGGAAAAACAGAGACCTCTACTCATGCTGGGCTCCTGGGAGGACAGCATGAGAACAGGAAATAAAAAAACTCCTCTGCACAAAAAAGCCCATAAATGTCCACAGCACAACATTATGGAACACGTGACAAGCCACAGGGTCGGGTGGGGGGTGAGGAGTAATCCATTCCAGCGCGGGCTCAGACCCGCCGTGTTCCCAGGAGGGAACAAGCATCGAAGGTGTTTGGAAAGGGAGTTCTCACACAAGCAAAAGCTCTTGTGTCGGATGAGTCTGGTAAGTCCGCTGACTTTAGCTCGAAAATTAATATTAAAACTTGACATTGAAAAGTGAAGTTTGACTGTTTGGACACCTGGCGGCACCTTTGCCAATTGGACGGGAGTCTGCTCATCTGATCAGAAGCTCTCGTGAACCCGGGAATCAAAAAGTGGGCCCTAAGGCCTGGGAACACCTCAATCCCTCAGAGCAAGCTAGAAGGCACGATTACTCAAAAGCTGTAGAAAAAAGGTGATTGGATTCAACTTGAATTGCTTGAATTCAGCCAAGAGGAAACTCTTAACAGCCTACATAGAGCACCGTGCATCATGAAAACAAGCAAAAGAAGGAAATATTAGATATGTGTACTTAAGTATGGCCTAAAACTGCACAAACCAACCATATCGATGCTTTCACGTGTGTATCTATTATTTCCAGCTGGTTTCTAGTTTCGAGTCAATATTTTCAATTAAAAGCTCACTGAATTCAGCTTTGTGTGCCTTACATTTGTGGCATGAGGGCTATAACACATCTTGGGTGCATCATCGCTTTGGAGGTTTTAAAAGAGACTCCTACTCAGAAGCGAGCAGAGCGTGGAATGTGTGGCTCCTTTAATGGTGGCATTGAAGTCCAGCTCCTGAAGGCATAAAATAATTATTTAGTGGGTGGATAGCAGATAGAGGGATGATTACTAAATTATCATCCTCCTACTTCTATACTGTATGTTAAGATACGCTAGGTGCCCTTTCACAGATGGTTTTATGTCCAATTTTACTAAATCAGTAGGAAACTTTGAGACTCTAGTGAAAAGTGCATCATATGTCATCCATCCTCCAGAGCAGGAGGAATCAAGACAGATGGCTTCCACCCAGGATGCAAGAAGCTGAAAGACAATTTAATGGGCAGCTAATCACTAATATCACAGGAGGAACGTGTGCACATCCTTATCAAAACACTTAATGTAACAGCTTGTAGGAATCACACAAATCCTGCAGAGGAAGTCTTTTATTTTAATATGGAGAACATAAACAGATGATTCTTGTAGGTCTGTCACTTTTCACATTAATAAACAAACCCCAAACACTAACTCAGAGAACTACAGATATAAAAGAGGGATTTTCAACATAAAGGCAGATTTCATCTGATTAAACACCTAATTCATCAAATACAGACAGAGGAGTGAAGTGTTTGAATACAGAAACAGTATGAATTGCATAGTTTACCACAGGCTAGATTAGGAAAAAACAAAATACAACAAAAGAAAACATGAGGGCTGTTGCCAAATTATGAACAGGAGAAAACAAAAAGGTTTAAAAACAGACTGACATCACTGTGGAATGTGGAGTGCAGGTCACACAGAAATACAAGAGTCATCTCAACACAGATGGGCAAAAATAACCCCCCACACAGTCAGGTTATGATGTGATGTACAACACATGCCTAAAAGCTTTCGACCATGTGAACAAAACAATTATTCGGATCCATTTCATGGTCTGCTGGATACTTGGATACAGAGGAAGGAGTTTAAACTGTCACAGTGTTGCCTCATCACGCTGGTGAGAAGCTGTTCCGAGGCTTCTGACCGTTTTATAGATGAATTGTGAAGTTTTCAAAAAGATTAAATAACTTAACAAACGAACTCGGCTCTTTACTGTGAGTCGAGCATTTCAGCTACAATGAAGCAGACAACAATTCTGGTTTTCAAACATCATCTCCTCCTCTTGTTTTGAAGTGACGACTGATCAATAAAACCCCTTTTCTTCACCTGACAACAGCTTATTGCATTCTTTAAATGTTTGATCCAAGTCTTGGTCTCATTGGACATTTAACAGACAGTATTAACAGAAACGAGGAAAAAAATACCCACCTATAGACAACAAAATAACCCCATAAATTAAACAAAAGCTCTAATCATAAAACCAACCCTGGAACCTGATTTATAGTGTACTGTGTTCTATAGAGATGATCTGGCATGCACTTTCTAACAAAAGTAATCAAATAAAGCTGCCACAACTCCCTGAAAGCACTAATGCTATAGCAGATATTTTTCAAGCAGCAACTTAAGAAGGTTAAAAATGAAGCTAAAGCTTAAGTGCGAAAAACTGCAGTAAATCAAGTAAATCAATCCCAGAGTCCCATGTTAAAAAACAAAAAGAAACTACTACCTTGGTCTCTATAGATAGTGTCCCCTCTCTGAATGTGATCACCTTTTTAATTTTTATAATTCAGCTGGACAGTGGTAGTGGCAGCTTTGACTGTCGGGTGTTCTGACAAAGGTAGCTAGAGCCTAGTGTGGAATTATAGAATTACAAATGATATTGCGGCGTGAGTGGTACAGGTTATCCAAGACGTTTGCGCATGAGTTTTGTCAGTCATTTAATATTTATTTGTCTATTTTTTAGCACTAAATGTTCGATATTTGTGTGTCTTACTTTGCATGTGTAAAAACTCTCAATGCCACTTGCTAACTACAGTGGCTAGCGTTAGCTAATGACTTAGCACTCTGCCTTTTTATCCAAGTGTAATCACCTCTGGTTCCAACTAACCAAACATGGTGACAATAAATATGCTAATGTTAAAGCTTAAAGTTACAGTGTGTACAATTGCAGCTTGCAGTCAACTCAATTCTGTTTTCTCATCCCTCCTAATTCAAGTGACAATTCGAGTGACTATTTGTTCCGGAAGAAAACTGTAAAACTTTCTGAAAGGAGTCCAATATGTCAGTCTAAAGTAAAGTTCACTTCTGTCTGATGACAAGGACACTGACGTCAGTTGTTGAGGATATCGTAAACCTTTCTGCTGGTAAGTGCTGCTGTTTTTGTTGCTGTTAGCTGCTGTTAGCCTGTGTTAGCTGCTGTTAGCCAGCTTTAATGAAACTTTATATAAAGTGGCTCTCGGCTAGGTCTTGGAAAAAAGGATTTAATCTCAGCGAGACTTTTAGCTGGATAAATAAAGGATAAGAACATTGTTGGACTTAAACAATAAACTCTAATACGGGGTAAAAATCTAATCAAACAGTGGGAAGGTGAATTTTAGCATAATTTAGCATGTCTAACATTAGCTGGCATAACGCTAGCTTGTAACCAGCTGTGGAGCACAGATGCAACAGGTGATTTCACAAACGGCTATATCCAGACATGGGCAATAACAATAAAGTTGAATTCTATTCTATTCTATTCTATTTTCTAAGATATTCTTACAATGTGGACATGTGCCATACTGTCTTTTTTTTTAGTACCATGCTGTTACTGAAGTCTTCTCTTTTTCCTGCATTTTGATAAAGTAACCTTTGTTTTGCTGGATATTCATAAGCTATCCTATCATTCATTTCCAGCCTGATCAGCTCACTTTTACTTATGATGACAGGGCAGCGCAGAGACATCCGCACTCAAGTATCATTGCAAACAATGATGTCACCCACCACGGTGCGTGCTCCGCAGGGATTCAGCGCAGTACTATAAATCAAGCTTTTCGACTGCAGGAGTTTGTCAAACTCAACAGAACTGGTCAGGATTATAATGCAGCTTCACAAGATTTTTCACAAGGCCGATGAGATGCAGACGGATGTTACTCTTTTCAAGCATAATTCATCATCGGCGCTGCAGTTCTCACAGAGTGGTTCATAATGTTTTATTCTTACAAAAAACAGAAAATCGATCTCCATCTGAGAAAATGTGTTGCTGTCATTCTAAATTTTTCTAAATCACTTTACAATCACAGGAGGAGATCTTGGTAAAAAAAACCCAAAAAAAAACACAGTATGGGAATCCAGATTTAGTCGGATCAAGAGCTCGACTTGTAAAGACAGTGCGAGACCATTGGACAAGTCAAGCGAAGTGAAGCATGCTGACAGAATAATCCTGTAGATCATTATCTGGTTCATCAACTATTTACATCACACTTTGATATCTTTGTGAGATTCCTCGTTGAACTAAGGAGAGGAAAAAGGCACTTGACAATAAGATGCTGCCAGTTTAGCTTTGAGGCTGGCTCCACCAAAAAAAGAAAGAAGAAAAAAAGCTAAATGTGTCCTCCCTGTAATGCAAACCAGCTCACCTGCAGTGATCCATATGCAGTGTGTGTCTGCCCCTGACCCCCCCTGCATTCAAATGCAAATCCTCTTGTTTGTCTGACTTTCCAATGATGCTCGGGGCATTTAAATTCCATTCTGTGCCGATGTAGTAAGCAGTGAGGTCCCTGTCAAGGTGAGTCACAGCAACAACAACGGCGGCAAAATAAAAGGTGACGAGCTCACCTCGCATCAAACAAAAATCTATTCAGGAAAACATGGAACACCAGTGTTGCCTCCTCTTCCCCCACTTTTCCCAGTTTGGCACCTGCTTCTCTGACGCCTCGGGGGGAGGGAGTCAGTGATCTTCGCCCCGGGTGAGACGCTGTTTCAATGCAGACAGCTCATCAAGGTGAGTGACAAGTGTTGGGGCGGGAACATGAGATTCACTTTGGTGTCTGGAGGTGAAAAGATGCATACCGAGTCTTTCAACTTGATTTTTTTTCCTGGTTAGAACTGCCAGGTTATGATCAACAAGAAGCTTTGAAGCAGTTGCTTCTGTTCGTCGACGTCAAAAGCCCATGAGTCAACAAAATAACTGCTGGAATGATGTCTTACTTTCTACTTTACACCACATCCCGCTGGATTAAAAGTCTAGCTTTTTGTGTTGGAGGCGGGGATATTTTCTTTTAACAAATTATACAAAATTGAAGCCAAACAGGAGGTTTGATGAGTGCTCCAGTCTTCACTGCAACTCAGACTTTACTTTCAAAACAAGAGTCCAAGCACACAGTGAGCTCCATCAAGTACTTGGACAGGGACACATTGTTTGCTCTCTTGGCTCCATACTCTTATTGCTTTGGATTGAAGCCAGCTTACATGCCAGTTTTACTTTGGTGGGATTCTCAGTTATACTGAAGAAACAGATTGAGTGGACGTTAAACAAAGTTTATGTCCGCGGCCCTCTGGCAGACACAAAATTTTACGAGTCGTGCATCGAAATCCAAACGAGAACAATTCATCATGTGAAATAAAGCCCTACTGAAAAGAAGAAGAATTATTAACCCAGTCTTTCTGGAACTTGTTCTGCAGTGTTTATAAACCGCCACACAGTTTTGGATTTTTACCAGCTGCAATTTCGCAATTTTGCAAGTAGAAATCAAAAGACAAACAGCAATGAGCTCAAACAAATGCTGCCTCTGTGCAGTAAGAACATGTAAAGCTTCAGTGAAACATAAAATCAAAAAAGACTGAATGGAAAAAAACAACAGCATTATTCGTCCTTTTATCAAAAGCTGAAATTTGGATTTGAAGCTGAACAAAAGTTATTTAGGTTTATACGCAACATCAAACTCTTTCCTGTTTGCTAACTTTACTGAGCTCAACTTCATATGAATGTGGTCATTTACTGGGATACGAGTTCGTAAAGGAGGCTAATGCAGCAAAGACACAAAAAGACCCACAGACATAACTGCTCATTTCATCTGAACATATCGAACACCAAAGTCTGAACTTCTTTTGTGTCCGCATCTTTCAGAATGTCACCAGACACTGGATGGTTACAGTTACAAAAACAGTAATAGAAAGAAAAGAACACAGTTTAGCTAACGGTTTCGTGCAGCGTACTGGAAATATTGTGCGATGTGCTCGAAAACTCCCACTCTGCACCCCCATGTTACACCCACACAGCTGTTTTCACTCACACTTGCCTGATTAGACTCTTTTCTCAAGACTGAGTGGGCACAAAGGAGCTCCACTTGATTGACGTCCCCCTCGAACTTCTGCTAATGTTGTTGGACCTTTTAAACCGAGACAACACACACACTTTCTCACAGCAGGTGTTTTAACATGAACACGGAGAAAGCACACGTAGTACTAAAAATACCAACAATGACTCCCGTAAGACGCAGCAGCCAGCATGAGCAACAGGAAGTTGAAATGATTTTTTTTTTTTATCATTTACACCTGAGCTCATCGTGCTGTGACAAAAGGCAACTGAGGTTGTGGTCGAATTGTCAAATATTGTCAAAACATAAAAAAGTGTTTGGCAGCCATAGCTGAGCTGGTTGAATGCAAAGGAAAAGAGCTTCAGTGCTACCTTTATTATTACCTGACTGTTTACAGGCCAAATATGAAGGTTATGCTACTTTACTAAAACTCTTCTTGTTGCTTTGCATGAAGTACTTTTTAGAAATCTTCTCTCACTTCATTTCATGGAAATTGTAACTTAGTTTACAGGGGGTTATGTTGTCATGTTGCTCGCTTCTGGGATCATAGTTAATGCCTTTTCCATGGGTAACCTGTGGTGTGTGGAAGACAATCAGTTCATCAAACTTGTCCGTACTAAGCCCAAAGGAAACGCAGTGAGCAGAGTTCATAAAGCACTGCAGCGACATGGATGGACTGGGATTCTGGAGGTCTCAGAGTGGGTCGGGTCAGAGATGTAATCTCATGTTTCTGTGTAACTTCTCTTGTGTATGTTTGACTTTTCTGAGCTGTTTTGTTTTGTGATATAAAACAAACAACAGCTCACAGCAGATGGCCCCGCCCCTCCCTGAGCCTGGTTCTGCTGAAAGTTTCTTCCTGTTAAACGGGAGTTTTTGCTTCCCACTGTCACCAAGTGCTTGCTTATAGTGGGTCAGCTGAATGTTGGGGTTTTCTCTGGATTATTGTAGGGTCTTTACTTTACAATATAAAGTGCCTCAAGGTAACTATTGTTGTGATTTGGCGCTATATACAAAAAATTTAGTCACCAATATAAAAAACAGCTAGGTTGGTTTTCATGTTTTTCACAGTAACTTTCTAACTTTTGGAATAAATAAAGTCGATCTTATTTAGTTTTACTTAAGAGATGATCAAAGACTTAATAAAGGAAAAGCAAATTGATTCTTCAGCAGGAAGAAGTTTTATTATTAATCTAATCATTTTATTGTTGTGATTGTTGTGGTATATAGTTTTAAACTCCATCTAGTAAAAAGGTTGGTTATTCACATTCATATAGCCTGCATGAAACAACGTGGTAAGAACACAGATGGCAAAATATCTAAGGAGGTATTTCCAGTATTTGATCTCTACCATAGAGGCGAACAATTCGGACAACTGCCAGCCTCCTAGAAAACACGCCTATAGTATCAAATCAAAATCTACGTTGCTTTGTTCTCAAGTTATCGCATTCACAAGATTTTCAGAAAGAAAAATCAGGTCCCGTGACTGAAACTGAAGCAGCTAAATGGAACTGAGTCATAATCATTAGTATTTGTACGTGTGCTCAAACTACTGTTAAGTAAGATCTTTTTCACTTTAGTGACATCGCATATTTCTCAGCATTAGTCTGTACATTTTCACCACTATAAAGCTCAGCATGAATAAGTGAAAACAACTATGAGGGTGCAAGTCGAGACTAAAACAAGTATTATCAAACGCTCACAGCACATTCACATCAAGCTCTCCAGTGTAACATCAAAGTCATTCAATTAATCATGGAGTCAAAGCGCCCGTTGCTGCTCACTGTACACTCATCCCTGAGGTATGTAAAAAAAAAAAACCCTCTAAAATCTTTACATCATCTCATTTTTATTCATTCTCTTCAACACTTTTCTTTTTGGAAAAGAATTAAATATTTAAATATGCTTCTCAAAAATACATTAAAAGTGCATCCCCGAAGTATTTTTTGCAACAGAGTTCACAAACATCTATTCACATAATGTGAACAGAATTAACTTAGAGAGTGAAGGTGAGTACACTGTAGCGTGGATCAGGCTGAAAGTCCCACACAGTATAAGACCAAGTCTGATCCTTTAGGGGGGATTTTCAGTCTTTGGCTTCCTAAGACTTACTTGAGCTGGGGCTTTGTTCCATGGTGATGAAGAAGAGACAGACTCCTGCAGTCAGCAGGAGATGCATGGATTCGTACAGTAATTTGGGTGAAAAGACACTCCATATGAAGAGATGATAGCGCAGAACAGTTACCAGCACTATGTAGGCTGCGGCTGGCACAGACCTCAGCAGGGCCAAACAGTAGCAACCATGGCCGACTGCAACCGGGCTCCTGTGGAGAGGAAAAGGATTCATCAGAGAGGAAGATGCACTGCAGAGAGCAAAGCAGGCGACTGTACTGTGGATAATAGTCAAAACTTCCTGTGTAGAAAAGTTTTGATGTAAGCCAAGGTCATCTGAAGCTGCTTCATGTTTGTCGTGATGAAGTTGACTCGCTAAAAATGCAGATTGCTCAGTGATTCATAGCAGAGGCCACAATTTCGCATTTTTTCCTTTACACATGTACCCAGGAGAAGACTCTGATCCAATTATCTTGGCACAGTAATGCGGATTGCTGGCAAATTCTGATAAAGAAGTTAATGACTCTAAAACCTGCAAGATGGGATGGCGCGAGGAGATTAGGAGACGATGATGATGATGTAAAGCCAAACACGCACAGATATACAAAAGACTCGGTCTGTAATACACTGAAACACATGCGCCGGTTTGCTAAGGGATCTTCTTCATTACAGCAGGCAGAGTCCCAGCTGAAGGGGAGGAACTTTAAGTCTTTTCACAAGACAGGAAGGCAAACCAAAGGAGTAGGTGACATGCTAGGTAGACCGGTTAGCAGATGGATAGATAGAAACACACGAGTGGATCAAAGACTGACCAATACTGATAATCACGTTTTACGACTCAGTGGATAACAGAGAAAATAAAAGGCTTGTGTGTATCATTGTTACTGCGCTTTCCTCAGTTGTAGAGGCAGAAATCATTTGAATAAACATTATTAAAATCTCCAAAAGCCACATCATGTTACTTAGTGGAAGCTAACATTTTCAGAAACTCAGTCTTTGTTTTGTAGAGTCTGAAGACGAAGTTCTTGGTGGAGGTGGAAGTGGTGGAGGTTGAAGAAAGCATACGTATGCATGCATGCATACGTACGTGTACATGTACATAACATTATGTAATTTAATTTTTTTAAATTTTCTATTTTATCTATTTCATTACACGGGCATTTTGTCGTACCACGGGGAAGAAATATTGCCGTTAAGTGCCTTTGTAAGTTGAATTTTTCGTTAAATGGGGTCTTCGTAAGCCGGGGTTCCACTGTATTCTAGAGTCAAATGCGAGGCCATCTGTCTGACAGCTAAAGCTTGGCCCACAGTGGGTCATGCAACAGGACAATGACTCCAAGCACAGCAGCAAATCTACACCAGAATGGCTGAACAAGAAAAGAATCAAGGAGCTGCAAAGGTCCAGTCAAAGTTCGGACATCGACCTGATGAAACGCTGTGGTGAGAACTTAAGAGAGCTGTGTATAAATGTATGGCTGTAAAGAAGAGCGGCACAAAATCCCTCCACAGTGATGTCAGAGGCTGATAAAGTCATACAGGAACCAATTACTTTAAGTTACTGCTGCGAAAGGTGGTTCTACAAGCTACTGAATCATGGGGTGTAGTTAGTTTTCACATGTCTGCACAGGACATTTCTTTTTCCCATGATCGTTGAGTATTTGATGACACTGTAAAGATGGAAGTACCTGAATTTAGACATATTAACTATCACACTTTACTGCTGCAAAGTGTCGCTGCTGTGACCTCCTCTTGACTTGAGTTGATTACTTTTAATTGGAAACACTAGGTTTGTAACAAGATTAAAATATCCTTGGTGTCATGTAATTATTGCATAAAAAAGGTGCAGAAAACTTCATCGCTGTAGTGAACTGCAAAGAAGCTACAGGCATGTTAGCCAAGCATTCTAGTGGGAATACACGCACAGTTTACCTGAGTGTTTGCTTGCATTACATTTAGCGTTGGTGTAAACAGCATGTGTATCAATATAGCCCGAGTGACTGTAGCTTCAGTAGCCTGCATTATGCATGATATGCTAATTAGCCATGTGCTCTTGCTTCTTATGCTTTTAGCTACACCAGCCTGATAAAAGCTTTACACACAAAGCTTGTGATGGACTGATGACTGGTGAAACCCTGTGTGTACAGACACATTTCAAACATCTCCAAAGTGACATAAACCACTTCTTTGGAAGTGAAAACAGCTACCACGACACTTGAAAACACCCATTATTGTCATTCAATCCAAACTGCTGGCATGCTAGATAGACTACAGTACGCACAGCCTGTCAACACTGAACTAAAAACTACCCCTGGAAGCTCTAATGGATATTTCCAGGCACTATAGATAATAATATGAACATATTCCTGCTTTTTAACATCACAGTAAGAGGTTGAGATGATATATTTAAATATGTCTGGTTGCTTTTGCTGCCCTAATGGACTCGTTTTTAAAACTATGACTGACAAATTGGTGCATGTCATGTCACGTCACAGTAAAGTAGAAATATAAAGCTGCATAAAAAAAAATGGGGAAATAGAAAACTGAACGCCACCATTCTCTGTTTGTGTTTGCTGTTACGCCTACTTCCACAGAGTTGCTCATATCAAAACATCTTGGGGTCTATTTCTGTGTGCTGCCTCATAGGCGACCTCTAAGGTGGGTCACGAGAATGCACAGACAGTCTGCGAAACCTGTGAACAATACCTATAAAAACTGATAGTTTACAAAATCGCTAAGGGTGTAACTAAGGCTCATTGTACTAATGCTGTGAGAAACTAACTGTAACTGTTACCCAAGTTAACATGTTTATCTGCTTCACTCTTGGTGGGTGCGTTGCTGAGGACCAGAGTAAATCAGTGCCAAGTTTGAGGATTTTTTTGGTAAATGGTTCTCATGTTTTGGCTAAAAGCTGCTCTCTGAGCAAAGCTGTGACCGTAGCCTGCTCCACTCTGTGTGCAAGGAAAGGGCCACAAATATATTTACAAGCATGTCTGTTTGGCTCTGTGTGTTAAACTCTAACCTAATTCTAACTTTACCCCTAATATCAGACCTAACCTTCAAAAAACACCTTCCTAACACTTCACTTTACAGTTTGTCTCGTTTTTAACTACAATCTATTTCAGTAAATCATTTCACCTTAAAGCTCACGAGCATGCAGATGCTGAGAGACTGACACTTGTCACTCTTGCAAAGTGTCTTAGAAATAAATCAGCATGAATGTGCCTTATGCTGAATGAATGAAATCTCACAGATTACAAAACCTACAGTGGATTAAGACAAAGAAAAACACACTGTGTGTAAATAATGATTTAGTTTGATGTCATTACTCAGCAGATGAGGACTTCCAGTACAAGCCTCGTGTTCCAGCTGCTGACGCTGCAGAGTGAATTTTAAACTAACTGAGATTATTTTAGCGCCATTAGTCAGAGTACCTCTGAGCACCTATTAGAGGTAAGTCTTTTGTGGATGAGTGATGACAAGCAGGAAAGTTTTTTGCACTGGAATGCAGTGTGTGATGTTTACCATCAGCTGGGCGGTGTTAACCCCCTCCAGAGGCTGCAGCGTTCATTACAGCCTACATATGAAATTGATGGGTTTCCCACTTGGCTATTCAGAGGATAAAACCACAGTGAACATGGCGAGGCTGCCAGGCACCAAATCCCATAACTGGCTGCAATTACGCCGTCGATCTAAATGGAATTTACCGCCTGCTTTCATTGCTCCAGTTTAGGTTCAAGTTTACAACCGATCAATGCAGGTGCTGCGTTTGAACGGGCTTTCTCAGAAGCAACGTTTTCAGGAGCTATTTTCAACTTACTGTAAATGCAATAATTACAACTAGACATCTCAGGTATCATGCTTTTATTGGATCACGTAAAGTAATTTTCCTTTGCTGCTGTGCGTGTGTTTGTGTGATACTCGACTGCAGGATAAAATTAGTTTATGTTGATATTTCCGACCTATTTAGAGCACTTAGGGTGAGATTCCCGTGGATGTCTGACCAGATGTTCTCCAAAAACACTGTGATGGACACTACGTGGCTTTTTTGATGACACATCAGTACTAAACGAAAGGTCGAGACAAAACCGACCACAGTGCTGGACTACTGGATCACATTTTTCATTTTTATACCCCGCTGAAAGCAGCAAAAAGAAAAAAAAAAAACAATTCAGAAGGATGGAACTTTTTAATCAAAGACCGTCTCAACTACTGAAATGTTAAACACAGCTTATTCAAATGTGGGATCAAGGACTATTAAGAATATAAATCATGTATGGGTATTTTCACCCTCTACAGTCTAATTTCTATGCATTCTTTTTGCCAACAAAATTCACACATTTTATTACATAAAGTAAGATTTCTTTATATCTCAAGGCAGCAGACTTGCATATATATCTCCGCTTTTTAGTTGCTGGCATTATAACATAGGAGGCAGGCTAAAATGACTCCTTTTACACAAACAGTATCTTTTGTCTGCATTAAAATAGCATTTTAGTTTTGGCTCTATCAGCAGGGCAGCTGCTGCCCAGCCACAGACCTCATCACTCAGCGCTGTGCAGAGGCCTCACGCTGAGAGGAAGCGCTAGTTATTGGCTGCTTTCACACACATACAGCAGCCCAGCTACTGGCCCCTCTCCAGTGGAGGTCTACCGCAGGTTAAGCTGTTTACATGCATCTTTGATACCCTCCAAGGAATGATCCTCGTTGCCACGAGTAAACTAATTAACATAGCATTTCTGCGCGCCAGCACTGTCCCACCCACAGGCTGAAAAAGTATGAAACAAACAAACAACAGTCAAAAGTAACTGTAATAGCGATGCTGGTGTGTGGCGGTGCTGGCACAGAGGGCACAAAAGACAGTGAGAGAGAGGAGTGTGTTTGAATTTGGTTATAACGCAGAGCGGCTGCGCCCAAAGCTTTGGCTGACATACCACGTTTCGAAGAGCACAAGTGCCTCTCCATCAGTGACACCTACCAATGTTCCAAATGTTTTCTCATGAATGGATTACAAACTGGGCGTCGTTTCAAACGTTCAGTTATATAAAAAGTGATTACAACAATGTTTTTATGCAACCCAGCTGACAGTGGAAACTTCGATCATGTAGGACTTACGTATAGAATTGCTGTGCATGACTTTGGATTATGGAATCGAAACGACTACCAGCTCGTCACAGACGCTGGATGCTTCAACCATTTATCCTTTTCTTTTAGCTATTCAGGTTACGGTCATGCCACCAGGAGCACATACAAGATCGAGCAATCCTTGAAGCCAAGAAGGGGGGAGCCTGGTTATGCTGGTGGTTTCTTCCTGTTTAAAGGGAGTTTTTCTTTCCCACTGTTGCCAAGTGACTGCTTACAGGGGGACTGTTGGGGTTTTCACTCTAATATTTATGGTCTGTACTGTGACTGTTAGGGCTGTGCAATATAACCAAAATCTCATATCCCGATATGAGACATTTATCGTCCCGACAACGATATGTATCAAAAAAATGTTACATTTTCTGTAAATTCTGTGAATCTCGGGCAACTCGACTTGGTTAAAGTGTTTTCAGCTGGGCGTGGTGTACCTGGAGTCGAGTGTTACATATGTTGAAACGGCTGCAGTTTTCTTTGAGTATTTATTACACAGCGTGCTGCAGGGAAACGCCTGTTCTAAGGTTTATTTTTTAGCACCTGACGGCTCTTTTTAGCTTCTCGTCCATAAACACTCTGCATACTATTTCACTTGATTCAGTTTATTTTGAAAAATCTCAATATGATCTTCAACTTTATTGTGAAAAGTTTATGTGGAAAATAAACAACTGGACAGCGGAGCCACGCGATGGTTTTACCGTCGTTGTTGCTAACGACAACGCTTAAAAACAACCGCTTGTCCGTCCGTAGTGTGGTTATATTAAATATAAGAGAAAGAGAGAAAGAAATTCTACAGTGACCATCAGAATGATGAAAAAATATTGCTGTAAACAGTTTATTTTGCGACACCACGAAACAAACGATGGCGTATGAAACGATAGATGTTTTCATATCATCATCCGATATATCTCGTTATATCAAACAGCCCTAGTGACTGTTGCTGGAAATTGGTGACACATAAATAACACTTGTTTTCTAAGCTTGAGACAAATAGTTCACACCAGGAAGGTTCCTGCAGTTCACTTCACTTTCATTTTATACACAAATCAATTAAAATGCAGTTACAATCATAATTACGCATAAAACAGTGATTTGTAAAATCCCCAAAAGCCATCCTGAGCTTGTAAACAGGGGTCGAGACATCACGATAAATATCATTTTTAATTCTGTATCCTAATACTAACATAAATCTTTAAAAGCACCTTGAAACTCCTAAAGTACAGTATAGAGATCCTAAAACAATACATCCAGACAGAGACACATGGGGAATAACAGTATAAATCCACTGGTGGGTGAATTTTAAATGGAAAGCTATGGAGAATATTTAAAAACCCTGAATGATGCGGGGTTTTAGGAGTGAACATTTTTTAGTAGCAGCTGTCTTAAGCTCTGAGCGAGATGCTGATTTTTGTAGTGCTCTCTAGCTCGTTCCAAACCTGCATACCTCCAGTCACACTAAAAGTTTGCAATTTTTTTTCTCTTTTGTGTGTTTACATAGCCAACCATTTACACACAGACATTCACAACTATGAAGAATTTTGAATTACCAGTTAATCCCCACTAACCACATCCCCTTAGACTGTGAAGCCAGAGTTCCTGGAGGCAATGATGCTAATCACCGTGCTAATCCAAAAACTAGTGAATAGTGGGTTTTAAATTGAAACTTACCGGACTCTCTCCGAGCTAAGGTAGCAGACGAGGTGACACGCCCAGAGCAGCGGGCCTGCATAAGTGCTGAGCGCTGTTAAGAAGATGGCAGGTGCTTCTATGTAGCTTTCCAGTCCAACGAATCCAACTGAAATGTCGACAGTGGCTATGTTGTTGGAATTCCCCTGCAGGTGCACAAAGAAATCTTCTTCAAATAATTTACATTATATACAGACAAAAAAAAGTAAACAAAGAACTGTGGATGTGCTTCAGAGCTCTAAAGAACTGGTGCTTTGCTTTATCATCATTACTGTGAGTTTCTGCCCACTTCCCAGCAGCCCAGTTGTTTGTTTTCCAGTCTCTGGCCAGAGCAGCGCACACAGCTCTCGGTCTGGAGCTGGACTTAGTAGCACTCAGACTACTGTATGCACCAGCAAACACATTTTATTTCTTTATTTGACAAAAAAGAAAGAAAAACAAAACACAGATTTCTGCCTTATTTAACTTTGCACCCAATTTTGAGCTTCTCTGGAACAAGATAAATATGTCTGCAGTAAACTGAAAATATAAAACTTTTGTTGTACTTTCTTTTCATCTCAGCCTTTAGAAGATATCATCACTGCAATGCAATCAGGATTTATAGCCCCAATCTTCTGGAAGTGCAAAATATAGTTACAAGGACAAAAAGACTTTGTTCAAATGAAAAAATATATATTTATTTATTACAAAAAAAGGGACACAACAAAAGTAATTGCTGTTCAAACTTATTAAGGTTTATAAAATCCCCCCAACACCACAGCATTCACACTTTTCCTGTAACTCAAGCCACTGACCTGCCCCTCTGTGCACAACAAGTGATAATAACATTTTAAACGGACGCTGTTTGTTATGGCAGGTAAAGAAAATGAAGCCCAGATATCAACAGTGTCTCTCCTCTTAAAAGCAAATGTGATGACGGTCCGCAGACAACAACAAGCATCAAGTCAGCATTTGCCTCCCTCCTGTAAGCACATCTCCGATCACAGAGGAGGAAAACACTAACAGCTGGCTCCATTTTAAACAAACAGCAGACACCAGTGAGCAGGTTGGAGACTGCATATGGATATTTTCTGCTTGCTGGAATCCTGCTGCGATCTTTCAAATGTCATTTGGCACCATCAACAAATGTCTCACTTAAGAAAAAAAAACAAAAAGAACTGCAAGACGTGTTTTTTTATAGACAAGATTGATTCTCACAAGACAGTGTCGGAGAGTGTGGCTGGACTAATGCGGTTCCTTAATGGAGTCGATATCGAGGAGGAGCAGGCGGCACACTTTCACCCTTTCAAATTAAAAATGCTTACAGTGCGTGGTGAGTAGCAAGGTTTCGATCACCTGAATAAAAAATATGCGCTCTAAGTTGCTCTGTGTATTCAAGCCCACCTTTTAGTTCTGCTCTCTGATGAATCATGTTTTCCACAGAAGCAGAACTTGTCACTGCTCATGCGGCAACATTTGCACAAACTGGCTCATATCTGAAGAGTAAACACCGTCCTTGCTGCCTTGCTGACCATCTGGTTTTGGGGGACGGCGATAAATCCAGAGAAAAATCCGTCACTCCCAACGATCGAGACAGACGATATCACTTTATTTATTTATTGTAATGCTAGTGATGTCTGCCGCTGATGTTACCTGGAATACTTCCCATAATCCTCTTGTGTTTTCTAGCATTTGAATGCCAAAAGAGATGGACTTTAGAAACAAAAGCTTTCTGCCAAAAATCATAACAAATCTTTGGAAAACACAACAAAGCAACTCTGTTTCTAGACCGTTAATGTGTTACAGTTCAGACTCGGTGCACCGATCCTCTGTACTCACGGATTAGATTTTAATTGGACATAATTTTGGTTATTCTTCACATCAGCGAGCTTAACTTTTATACTGTACGTCGCTGCTTACACTTCCATTATGGTTACAGCTGCGCCGAGAACGTTTTTGCTCAAATGCCTGTAATTACATGCCTCGATGCTTAGATGGGAAAATTGTCTGGTGGCGGTCTATTCCCGAGCCCATCACAGCATTAATGACCCGAGGGGTGATGAGGGTGATTAAATTGTTAACCACGTGGAGGTTTGCTGTTGACAACAATGCACAGTCGCTAATCAAATATCTGCGGTAGGTGGAAGTCGAATCAAAAGGTAGGTTTTCCTCTCCAGCCTTTGAGGAAGAGGCATCGTACATCCTCGGGAAGCGGCCGGTCCGGTTGGCCTTCATGGTAGAGCTGGATGAAAGTAATATGATTTATACACAAACACTTCCTCTGCCCAGAACAGCACCTATTACAGTATCTAGCACTTTATCAGTGGCGATAGCTTCCGTAAATGTTGCTACACTCTGTGACAGGGCGTTAAATTAGATGTCTTTTACAATCAAGACACTTGCTGACTGTTTTGTTCTTCACTGTGCTTCCTTTTGTATTTCTGGGAGGTGTGATTTTCGCACAGCGTCACACACGCATTCACTACTCAGCACAACAGTCAAAGTTAATTTGGAAAGGTGGGTAAGGTTTCTCAAGAAAACGTGTTTGGTGATACGCTTAAAGGAGACCTATTATGCTTTGTCTTATTTTCTTTTGTATATATAGCGCTCACATTAAACATGACCACAAATTTAGAGGAGGTCAAGCAATCCTTCGATCCAAGATCTCAGGCTTGAGATTGCTCAAGTGCTCTCTTCGTGATCTTAAGTGGGTTAAAAATGCTTGAGCTAACAAACTTGCAGACTAGCATTATGGACACTGTAGGCCCATATGTGGCAAACTCTGGGGGTAAAAAACAAACAAAGCCAACACAGAGGTACCAAATACTTCTAGTGGACACTTTATGTTGGCTCTAAAAGCAAGTCAATCCCAAAAAAACTCCCATTTTAAAAACCTTAGGTAGAACAATGAATGAGATGGTGCAGTAGAACAATTTGGATCTGGCAGGATTTGTGATCCCTGAATAGACTGGGATCCAGAGGAAACAGGCACATATTGTTCTGCTGGGAGAGACTTTTGGGGCGACGTGCTTGGTTTGTAACAATGTTTAGGCACAAAGTAATCGCATTAATCCAAGAATCCATGTTTTTCCAACAGAGCTTTTCTTTTTTGTCGTTCGGCTGCTCCCTTTAGGGGTCTGCACAGCTGATCATCTACCTCCATTTCACCCTCTCCATAGCATCCACCTCTGTCACATCGACCCTCTGTATGTTCTTCTTCTGCAGGTCTTCCTCTTTCCCTCCTGCCTGGCAGCTCCATCTACAACATCCTTTATCCAGTATATCCACCGTCCCTTCACTGCACACGTCCAATCTGTCTCAGCCTTGCCTCTCTTTACTTTGTCTCCAAACCGCCCCCTTGGTACTAATTTCTAATCCTGACCATCTCAGTCATTCCCAAAGTCCTCACACCTCCACCTCCTGTATTTTTGTCAGTGCCACCATCTCCAAACAATACATCACAGCAGGTCTCACTACCGTCTTGTAAACCTTTCCTTTCACTTGTCACTCTGCTTTAGTCACAAATCACCTCTGACACCCAATTCTTCGGCACACCTCTTGTGTCTGTTGCATTAAGCGATTGACCCCGGTATTTAAATTCCCCCACCTTTACTACCTCTGCTCCTTCATTGCTTCACTGTTACACGTTTCAAAGAAGAAAACCAACAAAACAAAATAAAGAGTTGAATGTTTGAGGAGTTCAAATTCATGCAGATTCTACAAGACTGAATGCAAATTATACTTGTGCAGTATAATTTGATTTAAAAAGAATAAACTTTAACCAGCTTACCTGAAAGTAAAAGAAGGCCTGACCAAACCAGTAGTGCATGATGGTAGTCTGGGCGGCATCATAGTGGAGTTTCTTCCAGATAAACTGAGCCATGAGCGTCTGGATCAGCAGGCAGCAGCAGAGGACTGGCAGGTTGTGAGCACGGAAGAGCAGCGAAACCAACAAAACCAAGCCACTGTAAATCTCCCATAATCCCCTGCTCTTCAGTTTGGTATCTGCTGTGATGATCTGGGATCGCAACAGGTCCTTGGTGCCTGAGAAGAGGATCCCCAAAATGAAGACGTAAACAAAGCGAGCTTCCACCGTGCCCCTAAAAAACAGAAAGATCAAACACTGAGTCATTTGTTGCATGTGCAGGAAGCCTGAACTGAGTTTCGGTTAAACTTCTCATTCATCATTCAAGTAACTGTGGCGAGTGACTCTGGGATGTGTAACTATCCAAGTGTTTAGCAGTTAAAGATCAGGGGTTTGGGGGCAAGAGGAAAGGGAATGACTTAGATCTTATGTTGCAATAGGGTTTTTTTTTAAGTTCACCACTTTAATTAATTTCATATTCCTGTCTCTTGTTACACAGGATTCCTCACATTTCTGTGACTCATAACCCTCCCTTCATTCAGTATGCAGTATGTCAATGTAACATTAATTATTAAAGCTATGAGACTTGAAGACAGAACGAATCGCCGCAGGAAAACAGACTTCCTCGCCATCACGGTGTCTGTCGGGGTTCCCGCATCGCTATAATTTGATGCTATTAACATACTTTGAGTACATTTTAAGGTCATGTGACATTTAATCTAAATTGTCCTTGTTCGGTGGAGCACTGCTGCGTGTAAGAAGCAAGCATACTGATGTTGCTGTTAAACACACTACTCCTGAAATTGGCTTGGTTATTTCACGACAGCTGATTTGTAATGGTAAAACATTTCTCAGGAATAATTTTCATCTTTCTTTTGCCAGTAATGACAAGGAAAAGTCCAAACTCAGAGATGAACTATACGGGTTGCCACAGTTACAAAACTCCTACTACTGTATATCAGGTTGACTTTTTCCCTGGGTCCTCACTGTTATCATCAGATGATATGTACTTCTGCTTTAAACACACAGATATGTAGCACACAGTGGTGGTTACACAGGTACGTCCATATGTCTCTTATTTAAAATCTAATAATGGTGCGATGGTGGTGTGAAGGGCAGACTTTGAACTTTAATCATGGGGTTTAAGGAAAGTATTTCATTAACCGTTTTGGAAAATAGAGCCATTTTTATGCACAGTAACTCATTTTCAGAGGCTTAAAAGTATTTGAAGTTTTGACTGACAAGCATTTAATGAAGGGAATGTGTGAGGTGAGGCCTGCTCCCTTCATCTTTCATGACAAATTAAGTAGATAAAAGATCTGGAGTTGATTCCAAGTGTTGAACTTCCATTTGGTAGCTGCAACATTCAATATTATATAATGAAATAAATATGTCAATGCACCAAATAAACTTTATGAGACTTTATGCCATGTCCTTAAAAAGAATGAATGCATTTGTCAGCTCACCAAAAGATTGAGTGCAGATTCTTTCCTTGGTTAAGAAAAACCATTCAGAATATCACAAAATCTAGCCAAAAACACACCAGAGAAGGTAGATGCATCACTGTCAAAGTTTGCAACTAAGATGCCTTCACAAAAAAGTGCAAACCACTGGTTACACTCAGGCGATCGTGGCTCAA